>NC_052499.1:9939043-10308128 GCF_016617805.1 Bactrocera tryoni
CCCATGCGAGAGTATAAAATGTTCGGTGACACCCGAACTTAGCCCTTCCTTACTTGTTTTTTTACTTATTTTGAAAGCAAAGTATTTATTCATTTCAATTCTTAATTCAACTACACTAAAGCGAAACCTTGCAAACAGTTTATATAAAAATGTATTGGAAGTTAAAAATTTTCTTATTTACATATTTTTAGGTGGTGGCGCCATCGAAATGGAACTGTCCAAAATCCTGCGGGAATATTCTCGAACCATCGCTGGAAAGGAGCAACTGCTGATCGCCGCCATTGCTAAAGCTCTGGAGATTATTCCACGTCAGCTGTGCGACAATGCTGGTTTTGACGCCACCAATATACTGAATAAGCTGCGACAAAAACATGCCCAAGGTACGTTTAAACTATATAATTTAAAGGATGTGTTAAGGCACACTTGCAGGGCGCCACAATTTCCTTTTAAAAAGTATGAAGCCAAATACTTATTTAAAATGAATATGCATATATGTATGTATGTAGATTTACATGTGTGCAAGTACCGTATATGTATATGTATGCGTACCTGATTCACTTTTGGCTTTGTTAGCACTTCCAGCACTAGTCTCTTTGTCATTTGTAGTCGTTTAATTATGTACATACTATATACATACATATAAGCGTGAGAGTATATATGTAATGACTACGTATTTACAAGATTATTGCTAAACATAAAACCATAGGAAATCAAGAGATAAACAAAATAAATATTAAGTAAAAACACAACTGTTGCTCGATTTTACGTTTTTTATAACAAAAAAGTCACGTAGCCAGCGAAACGAAATGAAACGGCTGATTACGCAGCCTCGAGCCAAAAACGAATGAGCGTACATACATATGTACATACTACATACATATGTACATATAAATGCTTACACAAAAATATCTACATGAAGAAGTATGTATGTATGTATGTATGTATGTATGTATATGTACAATTAATACATACATACATTTGTACGAGTGCACAAATTTGTTTATATCATACCGTAGTTTCGCCTTTGTTGTCTAATATTTTCATTTTTTATACCCTGAACAGGGTATATTAAGTTTGTCACGAAGTTTGTAACACCCAGAAGGAAGCGTCGGAGACCCTATAAAGTATAAGTATGTATATATAAATGATCAGTATGTTGAGCTGAGTCGATTTAGCCATGTCCGTCTGTCTGTCTGTCCGTCTGTCCGTTTGTGTGTATATATACGAACTAGTCCCTCAGTTTTTAAGATATCCTTTTGAAATTTTGCAAACGTCATTTTCTCTTCAAGAAGCTGCTCATTTGTCGGAACGGCCGATATCGGACCACTATAACATATAGCTGCCATATAAACTGAACGATCGGAATCAAGTTCTTGTATGGAAAACTTTCACATTTGACAATGTATCTTCACCAAATTTGGTATAGATTATTTTCTAAGGCAACAATGTAATCTCCGAAGAAATTGGTCAGATCGGTTAACTATAGCATATAGCTGCCATACAAGAATCAAGTTCTTGTATGGAAAACTTTCACATTTGATAATGTATCTTCACCAAATTTGGCGTAGATTATTTTCCATAAAAACAATGTAATCTCCGAAGAAATGGGTCAGATCGGTTAACTATAGCATATAGCTGCCATACAAACTGAACGATCGGAATCAAGTTCTTGTATGGAAAACTTTCACATTTGATAATGTATCTTCACCAAATTTGGCGTAGATTATTTTCCATAAAAACAATGTAATCTCCGAAGAAATGGGTCAGATCGGTTAACTAAAGCATATAGCTACCATACAAACTGAACGATCGGAATCAAGTTCTTGTATGAAAAACTTTTGCATTTGACAAGATATATTTACGAAATTTGGTATAAATTATTTTCTAAGGCACCAATGTAATCTGTGAAGGGTATATTAGCTTCGGTGCAGCCGAAGTTACCATTTTTTCTTGTTTTTCAATATTTTTCAATTTTTCTCTGTGCGTACATACATATACTTATGTACAGGTATGCAAGTTGCAAGCTTTTATTTATATTCTACCGTAAGATTGCAAAAATCGAATTTGAAGGTACAAAACAGAAATCGAATTTTAAATGAGAAAAGATAAGATTAAATTAGATAACATTGTCTGCAAAAATTCAAAATTTTATTTTTATAAATAATACATACATATGTAAGTATGTACTTAGTTGGGCTTCTTATTAAAAATAAATTTGCACTTTAGGATTGGTACAAAAATCGATATTATTCTGATAAATCTTATCCTTTCAATCATTACGGAAAAATATACAAATATACATACATATGTACATAGCTGCGATGTTCGTGTGAAAATTTCAAGTCGATCGGTCCAGCCATTTTGCAAACAAGTTTCACAACGACTCTGAAAACTGCGTTCATATTTTTGTGAGCCGATTACACTAAGCTGAAAGCTCTTACGGATGTGATCATAAATCCGAAACTATTATTGTAGTAACGGGTTTTTTCAAAACGATGCTACAAAAGTGGACTGATATGGACAACAAACGACGCCATATTTTTCCCGCTCTTTTGACATTTCTCTTCAGTGATGTTTGCCATTTCATCATGGCAAATACAAATACGATTCAACAACGAGTCGAAATTATTAAAATTTACTACCGAAATTTGGCCTCAACTTTAAGGTCGTTACGTCCAATTTATGTCAGTTCAACAATTGAGCGTCTAGTGGAAACATTTGAATCCACAGGCACAGTACAAAATGTCCCCATGTCAGTGAGACAAAGAAGTGCCTGTAGTGTCAAGAATATTGCTGCCGCGAGCGCATCAATTGAGGAAGACCCAAATCAGCCTCTCACACGTCGTTCTCAAGCGTTGGGAATCTCTGTGAGGTCGTTGTAGGGAAAAGATCTTGGCCTACATCCTTACAAGATCCAATTGACACAAAAACTGAAGTCGCTTGACCACCGGAGGAATCGTATGTTCGTGAAATGTGCTGAGCAAAAACTTGAAACTGATCCAGATTTTCATTGAAAAATCATTTTCAGCGATCAGGCTCATTTCTAGCTGAATGGCTTTGTCAATAAGCAAAATATTCTTTATTGGTTAGACAGAAATCCACACGTACTCCATGAGTCACCACTGCATTCCGAAAAAATTTGATTTTGTTTATGGGCCGGCGGCGTCGTTTGCGCCGTACTTCTTCCGTGATGATTCAGACCGACACGTTAGTGTGAATGGGGACTGCCACCGCTTAATTATAATCGTTCAGAATGATTCGTATAATGATTTCCTCATACTATACATAATTTTTTTGGCTCCTAACTATGAAACAACCCGCTCTAATGTACTTATAGTATATGCAGAATAGATTAAAGAAAATTTAAAAGATTTCGAAATTAGTACCTTTGTAGGGCATGTGACTACCCTTTGAAGATCAAACTATTATTTCCATTGCCTATAACTTTGAATTGATTAATTTTTTCAACTATAATCAAACTAAATTATTTAGAAAATCCAGCAAACTATTTAAACAATTCTTCTAATCTATGAATATGCGTTTTATTTGTCTGATTCATCTAATAGGCGGTCAGTGGTTTGGCGTCGATATCACCAAGGAGCATATTGCCGACAATTTCGACCAGTGCGTATGGGAGCCTTCGATTATCAAGATCAATGCTTTAACTGCCGCTGCCGAGGCTGCCTGCATGATACTCTCCGTCGATGAAACCATTAAAAGCCCCAACGCTGGCAATCAGCAGATGCCTATGGCTGGCGGCATGGGACGCGGCATGGGAAGACCCATGTAAGCTCAGTGTGTTCGCATTTAAATAATTTTGTAACTTCATCATAGAATCACATCAAAAATCATTAACGCCAGGAGCTGAACTCACATGCTCACTGTTTCTGCAGTAAAACTTTAAGTTTCTTTATTAAAATATGGTAATAAAATGCTAGTTACTAACTTCCAATAAACTGTATTGTAATTGTTTCTCTGAAAATTTTGAAATGTACTTGCAATTCATTACTTGTTTGCATACCAATTTTTTTTAAAGCATTTGAAGCTTTTACCTAACAATTTATAATATGAAATGGCCTTTATTAAATAAAAATAAAACTCATAAAGAAAAAAGACAAAGGCAGAGTTTTTATCATAACATTATTGTAATAGATAAGTACAGGTATGTATGTATGTATGTATATGTTAGCATAGGTTTATGTGTATAAATATCTAAGTGATTTTTGCGACGCAATTACCAAAATAGCCGCCGTCAGCAAGACTCCTTGCCATTTTATCGTTGGCAGCCACAAAAACAAAGCAGAATACTACATTACCCGGGAAATGAGCTACAATTCCGGAATAGCGGTTTGTATACACAACTTGTAGTGGGCGCGCGGCTTCGCAAGTGTCAACATAACCGTCTTCTCATATTCTCTCATTATCGTCCATAACTGGAGGTACTAAGAAAATGTAGGCGGCGTGCCTCTCAGCGCAGTTATGCAGTAAAGAGAAACACTGGGGAAATTCTATATCCTGCGGATATTTTGGTGTGTTCCCACTATTTTCTACAACGCAATTTCCACAGCGCATGTCCGTTAGACGGCTTGTATACATACCTGAAATTGCAATTACATATGTATGTATGTATGTACGAACCACGTGGTTGGGCATAAACTGCAAGATAAAAGGGTGTGTTATTATATGTATACTATATACTTACTTATATAACTCGGCTATAACCGCGTACGCGATGTCTACGCCAGTAAAGAGGAAGAATACTTGTATTCAAATACATATAAGTAAGTATATGTACACACATACGTATTTACTTCGATTTTGCACTATTTGCAACCCAATCAGCCAGATCGACTGTAAAGTGTACGTATGTATGTATGTATATATTCGAAATCGTTGGCATACATATGTATGTAAGTGTATTACATCTGTTGCGGATTACTTTGAAGGCGTTAAAATAAATATTGATGTATAATTAAATATTTTGCGTTTTATTTACGATTTCCAGGCACTTTTTTATCGCAATGTGTATACATATGTACATATTTACTTAAATAATCGGTTAAGTAGATGCCTGTGGTGCCACTTAATGAGGCAAGTTAACTTTTTACTAGTTTTTTTTTTCATCTACATACCATATGATCAAAATAGACCCGGACTGGAGATTATTTTTGCTGTCACAATGTATACATATATACAAACTTTAAGTTGATGACTCTGATGACACTTAATGCGACAAGATAACTTTTTTCAATTTTTTTTTCGTCTACATACCATATGATCAAATTTGACCCGAACTGGCGTTTTTATATTTTCTGTATTCTGTATTCACATACAAGTATACGCAAATGTTTAAGTAGATGGCACTTAATGCGACAAGTTAACTTTTTACTAGTTTTTATCTACATACCATACGATCAAAATTGACCCGGACTGTCTGTTTTTTTTTTAATTATTGTCCATAAGTCCATATCGATTTTGATCAGTGGTATCATGTAACACTTTCATTTTTTTTATTTACGTATAATAAATATTACGTATACAGGTCCACCTGCATGAATGAATTATAACATACATATGTATGTATGTAAGTAATTAATGATTGATAGGTTCGTAAGAGTAATTGTCAAAACAACGTGTTATAATCTCTAGTATTTACATACCTGCATACACGTAAATATAGGCGCATACATATGTGCACATGTATACATATGTATGTATGTATGTAGCTTTCGATATGTGTACTCTTAAATAAATATCGCCCGGAACGGGCAGTAAGACCTCCCTTAAAGAATATACTCATTAACATATACAAGTACATATATAGTACACACATACACACATATATACAAAACGCACGTCATGCAACTTATTGTATGTATACGAGTATATACACAACCGAATAGATATACCTAACCATACTATATACTTGTGTTAGCAAATATTTTTCTATATTGTATTTTAGTATATTATAGACCAGGACGATTGCTACACAGTTAGCTTTTTCAAGGACGTAACCTTGGAATGCATGCACATGTGTATGTATACAGACATATGTATGTATATGTGTGTATGCATATAGTATACTTATATAAACGACACTGCATTTATTGCAGAGTGTACCAAAAGTGTTGCCTTTCGGATAATTGCCTCTATACATATGTATAGTATATGTATTCATTTTTGTATATGTGTGCACAGCACAGTGAAAGGGAGAGATGGAGAAGCTCGGATGTAGCTTCCTGCTAGTCCGGAGTTCTCAGTGGGACCCGGTGCTCTGTGACCATTTTTTACAGATTTTTTCACAAACAATTCACTGCAATCAAACTTGTCCTGTTTATATTTGCATTCCCAAGAGGCCTTGTTTGCATAAGATATTAAAAAAGTAACGGAATCATTTTAATATAGCTTCTGAAACTTGATGACTTAAAAGTTGGCATAATTCTCTTCGTTTCTATAGAACTCCTTCTATCTCCACGTTACTATAAAGCAGCCCAAAACAAAATTATAAAAACCCTCCAGTCTCTTAGACTGCGTTTAGATGGGAACACATTATCGGCAAATTCTCTTGTGGTGTCCCTCATTGCGTTCACACAAGCAACAAGAGTACGCCAACTTGAGACGGACAATTTTCCACATTTTTTTTTTTTCATATCACATCTCAAATTCTTATGCGCTTCATGCACAAAACTATTAACCTTTTTCTAAAACATTTCCATTATATTATGAATATTTACATTCATACATACTTACATACATATTATGAAGAAAAATATATAATAATATTCAGAAAAGCGTGCAATCGGAACACGAGCGGCATGGTTTCTTCGTCTTTCCGCTCCTCTGCGAAAAGCAATTTGGGCGGCAAAAAGTGTCCTCGTGTGAACAGAGTCTCACTCTTCTCTACCGACTACCATCTGCATACATATTGCATTTATTTACTACCACCGTAGGCATGAATATGAAGTCTTCATTTGTGCAACAGTGCAATGACCAGACAGTCGATTAACGACTCGACTCTGTGGTGGAGGAAAGGGGCTTGTGCAACGTTTAGGAAGGTATATATATGTATGTACAAACATAGATACATGCAAAATGTTGCACAACTTGCATTCGGGGTGTCTTTTTTGAAGCTAGTTTTCATATACCTACATATATGTACATATGTATGTATGTATGTATTACGTGGGTACAGATTGCAACCATGAGTTTTTAAGGTTTCTCGCACGCAGATCCCGAGATATATAGATATACATATGTACATAAGTACATACGTTACCTTATATACTTTTAAGCCTAGAAATATCCCGCAGTCAAAGCAAATTGTTGAGAACCTTAAGCCCAATTGGTATTTTTCCTGACCACTTTGATATTTTATCGTAAACAATTTATACAATACTATGTACAATATGTACTCATACAAGGTGCTTTCCAAAGTAAACAGGACTTCTCTCTCTAGTCTCCTTCTGCTTCAATACAGCTTTTTGCACGGTCCAAAAGCAAATCTAACGAGTGTTTTAGCTCGTTGGTCGGTATGGCCGCCAGTATGCCGGTGCAAGCCTTTTGAATACCCTCTACGTCTGCATAACGCTTTCCTTTCATGGGCAAATGCATTTTTCCGGAAAGGAAGAAGTCGCACGGTGCCATATCAGGTGAATACGGGGAGTGGTTAATGGTTAAAATGTGATTTTTGATCAAATAATCGTCCTTCGAATGTTGGATTCTAAGCAATTTTTGGTCGTCAGTCAATTTGTGCGGAACAAACCGTGCACACACCTTTCGTAAGCCCAAATGTTCGGTCAAAATACGATAAATCGATTTTTTGAGATGTTCAATTCCATTTCCATGAATTTTAATAATGATTTCGGCTGATTTTTGATGAATTCACGCACAGTTTCAATGAAATTTCCGGTAATCACGGATTTTGATTGGTCCACATGTTGATCGTAATTTATGTCCTCTCGACCACTTTGAAAACGTTGAAACCACTCGTACACTTTGCTACGGATAGGCAATCATCGTCATAAACTTGTTACATCAATTGAAACGTTTCGGTAAAAGTTTTACCAATTTTAAGACAAAATTAAATGTTGGCTCTTTGTTCGAAGCTCATTTTCGCACCGATAACACAAACATACTGATACTTAAAACGCAATAACTTCACTTCCAAACAATGAAATGTCATGAAACTCTCACTGGACAATCAATAAAAATAGCAGATTCTAACGCACCATCGCATCGCATCGACATATAAGTAGATGGCGCCACCAGGGGGCGCTAGATTCGAAAAGTCCTGTTTACAATTGGAACGCACCTTGTATAACGAGGGATCCAAGTGGAGGTACTTTTTTAATATTCTTTTTTTTGACAGATCACTTTCGAGTCGTATCAAGCAGTCATGTTATTTTTGTTCTGAATTGTTTGGCATTTCATCACGGAAAGATTTACACCTGAACAACGTTTACAAATCGTTCGACTTTATTATGAAAATTTACGTTCTGTAAAGAATGTGCTTCATCTATCCATCTTACCTTTTAGAGCTCCAGCATTCATTATTAGATAATATTCGACGGAATAGACCACGTTCAGCATGCAGTGAAGGAAATATAGCAGCCGTAACTGAAAGTGTACACGAGGACTGTCAAATTGGCGCAGTTCGCAACAACTTTGACTGACGTATGGAACGACTTGGCGCATTTTACGTCGATATCTTAAATCGAAAGCGTACAAAATATACATACTAGCTTGTGCAAGAACTGAAGCCGTTCGACCCTCCCAAGCGACATCGCTTCGATATATGGGCTCTTGAAAAGTTCCAAGAAGATGCGACGTTTTCGAGCCAAATTTTGTTCAGCGAAGAGGGCCATTTCTGGTTTTATATGTAAACAAGCCGCATTTGCGACGAAGAGCAAGCTGAAGAGATTCTTTTCATCCAGAAAAAACAACGGTTTAGTGTGGTTTCTAGGCCAATATAATCATCGGTCCATATTCCTTCAAAAATTATACCGTTGACAACGTAACCGTCAATGATCTCGGCGACATTTGGTTTTAACAAGACGGCGTCACTTTCCACAAATTGCATTAATCAATGGATTTATTGACAGAATACTTCGGTGAACAGATAATTTCACGTTTTGAGCCGGTCGATTGGCCACCAAGATCATGTGATATCAGACTTTTCCCCAAAAGGATGTGCAATCCGCAGACCTTGAAGCAAAACATCATACGTGTCATTCGTCAGTTACTAGTCGAAATGCTGGAGTAGGAATGCTGCGTGTCATCGAAAATTGGACTCAACGGATGAACCATCTGAGACGTAGCCGCGGTCAATATTCGAAAGAGATAATCTTCAAAAACAACGCCAAAGAATGTTCTTTCTAATGATGATAAACATTCCCCATTAAATTTGAAGTTTATGCTTTTTTTTTTAAATGTAGGGAACCTCGAAATGGATTACCCTTTAAATACTTATACATATATGTATATATATAAACTTTTTATATGCGGAGATGTTGAAATTTTCTTAATCTCGTTTGAACCCCGCTTTAACCTTTCCATAATTGTGCATACCGAATGGGGAGATAACGGAACTGTTACTACATAGTTAAGTAAGTAATATTTGCTGACGAACAGAAACTGAGGCCACTGGGTCTCAGCAAGTAATTTGATTTCGGTAGCAGTTTATAATCGAATCAAGTCAATATAAGATCAGAATGCAGCCACGGATACAGTTGCTTTTGTTGGCGGTTATCGCTGTAATCACCAGGGAATCAAAGGTAAGTCACAATACGTTTATATGAAGTCATATACGTTACATGATCATAACAAATTTAAATGTGTATATGTATGTATGTATGTTTGTTTCTAGCACGCGAACGCCAATGTGCTCTTTCGTTTCGCGCTGAATTTTCATGTGAAATCGGGCGAATCTAACGAAACCGACGGTGCCATTAACAAAACTTTGATTTTTGAAAATAATCGCGTCACCATTAAAAATAATCTCCAACCGGAAGAGTCGATCGAAGAGGAATTAACTGCAGAACCCGATACAACGGAACCACACAGCACCACCGATGGTCCACTGCGATCTATGTCCGACTTCTGGATGCAAGAACAAAATGTCACCGATGCAACCGAAATTGTAGATGCCTTAACTCAACTCAATCGGGAGATTTCACAAGTTGTTGGACGAAGTGATTACATATCTTCGAAGGTGAAGCTAATTACGCGTTACCTGAATATTTTGGATGCACGAGCAGCTGCAGCACACGATGCGAACCTAACCAACTCACACTACAAGTACGACCAATTGCGAAAGTTCATCAAATTGGCGGACAAATTAAAGGAGCCGCCCATCGCTGCTTCTGAACGCACCCTCGATTATATGGTGATGAAGCTGGCTTTGGACAAGTATCGCATTGCAGACTTGCAAGAGAAGGTAGCGAAACAGGTGACTGACGCTGAAAAAGCTTGGCAACTGTATGTCAAAACGAGACTGGTCGAAGTGGATGTTTAAGGGGGCCGGTCTGAATGCGAATACATGTGACGGATGCAAAACGAACCGCTTGCTCTTAAATGAAATAAAGTTAATTACGTTTGGTTGGATACCATCTGTCTCCAGATAATAATACAAATGTACTTATGTATGTACATATGTCTTTAGTTATATACATACTTACATAGTATATACAAATATAACGGCGTAAATAAAATTACGACCAAATTGGCAAAAATATTATTTTTATTATTATTTTTATTTCTTTATGCATATACATATGTACATGTATATACAAACATATGTATATGCCCATATATATACATATGTATGTATGTATATATATAAGTACATATCTTCGAAATAAAATATTGTTATTTATTAATCCATGCCGACCACCTCCCACACGGTCTTCGGCGAGATGGAGTAAGTAAAAACTTGACTACATACATATGTACATATGTATGTGTGTATAAATATGTATTATAGGTACTTCATTCAAAAATGAAAAAGGGAATGTCAGCTTTCAACATTTACTACACAACAATCACAAGCATTTCCATTTCACTTCTCCGCCTCGGCCCACAAAAGGCGAGCATTTCTGGATTTCTAAAATTGTGTGCCACACCGGGGCGATGTTTATACCCTGAACAGGGTATATTAAGTTTGTCACGAAGTTTTTAAAGCTAAAAGGAAACGTCGGAGATCTTATGAAACATATGTGCATGCACATGTATATGCATAAGTATATACTTATACAAATGATCAGCATGAAGAGCTGGGTTTTGGCAAAGCCGCCTGTCGGTGTCTTTATACGTGAACTGTTCCTGCAGTTTTTAAGATATCTGTCTGAGATTTTGCATACATTATTTGCTCTCAGAGATATTGGTCATTTGTCGGAACCGCTGATATCGGACCACTATAGCGTATAGCTGTCATACAAGCTGACCTATCGAATTTGAGTTCCTGTATGAAAACAATTTTTATTTGACAAGGTATCTTCACCAAATATTACCTTGATTATTTTTCAAGGCAACGCTACAATCTCCGAAGAAGATTGTTAAGATTGGTCTACTATCTCATATAGCTGTCATACAAGCTGCCCGATAAAAATCAAGCTCTTGTCCAAGGCAACGCGAAAATTGCTGTAGAAAACAATATTGCCCAGATCGGACCAAGATCTATGGCAAAATTTAGGAAGACATTTTCCCTGGATGCAAATCTTGGTCGGCGTGTTTTCAGATTGACATACATACATATATATACGTACGTACAATCGCTATAGGAAATGCACCTGTGAAGGGTATTATAGCTTCGGTGCAGCCAATTTAACTTTTTTCTTTTTTTAAATGCACAAAACCCACACACTGCGATACTCAAACAGGAATGCATATTTAATTTTGTATGTAAGTATATACATAAATACATATGTATGTACATTCATATTTCCAACAGTGTCAGCGGGCAGCCACTGTAGGCAACGACGCAGGCGGCACTGGAAATAATCCCCTGCTTTGAATAAGTGTATGGAAATATTCCATACGATGCACTTTCGACTTGATTATTTGTTTTATACTTGTTCGAGCAGTAGAAAACTAGGGCAGTGTAGCTTTACTCATATAATAATTGGTCATAGTAGTCCAATTTTAAACATTTTTGTTAACATTGCGGGTTCTGCAAAGTCTATGTCCCCTGCAAATTTCATCTAAGTGGTGAAAAAATTCCACATAAATATAATATGCGAACCATTTCTTGTTAGTGTTTAAAGTTCCTGAATATCTAAGCCGAGTTCTAGATAATACTGCGCAGAATCATACGACTTGTTACAGCGTTTCTCTCATGTCTACTTCCCTGCACTTTCTGCATGTATCGTCGTTACTTATGCCCATCTGTCTCGCATGTGATGCCAATAGATTATTAGACCAACAACCGCCCTGCAGTTCTTTCAAAACTGTTTGAGTAAAAAGCTTTACTTCGGTGCTCCTGGACATGTTCTTGGCGATCCTACATGTCTCTAAGCCATTTGACCTCGCCCTGATCCGTCTGTAAGTCAGTTTGGAAATTGCATAGTTTTTAACGATTTCCGTATTTCCCCTTCTGTTTCGGTAGCCGGATTTTACTGAGGTTGTTGCTATGAAAACCTTAAGCTCACTGACAGTTGTTTAAGATGGAGTTTACTTCATTTCAAAATGAGTGTTTTGTAAATATTGTTTGTACTTATGTTTGTATGTAGTCTAGTCCTCAATAATAAAAGTTTCGT
The DNA here is from genome assembly GCF_016617805.1 of Bactrocera tryoni. Taxonomy (NCBI): domain Eukaryota; kingdom Metazoa; phylum Arthropoda; class Insecta; order Diptera; family Tephritidae; genus Bactrocera; species Bactrocera tryoni. The sequence goes on from NC_052499.1 coordinate 9,951,796, forward strand.
AAATAAACCACTTAAGGGTTTATATGGGTTTACGGGTTTCAAAAAAAAAAACAATTTTTTATTGTATTATGAAATTCTAAAACACCTCAAGAGTATTGTCCTAATTTTTCAAGTTGATCCGAGTAACAGTTTCGGAGATATGTACAGCGTTGAGAACTTTCGCGCTCGAGGCGCCGTCTTTAAACGTGTTTTCTCGAAACTTTGTTTTTGAAGTCGGTTTGGTAGATTTCTCAAGAACTACCCCACCAATCTTCATGAAATTTTACACAAGTCTTTGGGTTACAATTCTTAAAGACTTGGACGAAGGAATTTTTTCGATTAAAATTATTTAAGAAAAAAAGTCGCGAAATTCTCACTGAAATTTTCGTTTGTAAAAATGACTGCCAAAAATCTAATTTTCAGGTTTTTCCCTAGTCCTTTTTTCACTTTTTTGATGATCCCACACGCGGGCGCATCTTTTTTTCGAGGAGGTCACCGGAAATGGCGTCGCAATGGCCAAGTTTAAAATGTTTTTTCCAAAAGTTTCAGAATTTCTTTGTTAATAGTGGAAGTTTGTAACAATAAAAAAAATCTTAATAAAATATTTCATTTTTATATGAGGAGAAAATAATTATTGAAAAAAAGCAGTGTTTTACCAGAGGAAAACCATGTAACCCCTTAAGTACCTACCGGCAATTTTTTTTTTCAATTTGTATGGATTTCTTGGATTTTCTTTCTCCACAGGTTCCATAGTTCCAATACAATGTAATTATATATGTATGTATGTACCTACATATGTGTGCATGTATGAATGCATGTATGTGCATATTTATATACATAAGTATGTACATTTGTCTATATACCAACATTTCTACCCTGTAGTGATTACCTTGAACGGAAACATCTGTCGCAACGGTTTCCATTGATTCGCTTTAAAGTTGATCCTCTTTATTTTTTACCCAATGTGTACATACACACATATGTATGTATATGTACATACTCGTTCGTAATATGGCCCTTTTTTTTTGTCGGGTTCGTTGCTATAGATATGGTTAAGGGTGCACAAAAAGTAAATGGTACGTAAGTAAGTATGGTATGTATGTATGTAAGTATTATCTAAAGCGACCGTTTCGTAACGTATTTTTTGTACGTTCCCTCGACCGGTTCCTACCGACACCCTACCCATAAAAAATGCATTGTGTATAATTTCATCGAATTTAATACGTTGTGATATTGTCTGCTTATACCTACATACATACATATGTGCATACTTGCGGTATATTTATGTATATCGATCGTCTGGAGAATCAGTTTACATATTGAATTTACGTACTACAAGTATATATCTACATATGTATGTATTTATGTATTACATCCACGTAAATTTAATTTATATTGTTATAAATACATACATACATATATACTACATACTTATGTAGGTGTGTATGTATTCTTCGTACAGAAATCTGGCATGTTGTTTAAGATAGTTAAGGACTTCCGTCAACCACATGGTCAATATTTTGCACTTTTTTTATTATTCAGATATAACGTACGAGGGTTGACTTTTCTGACTTTCAGAATTAAAGACCAAAAATTACAAGAAATATTTTACACTTGGCCATTGCGACGTCATTTCCGGTGACCCCTCGAAAAAAAGTTGCGCCCCTGTTGGCAGGATAACTCCTTACATGATCGTCTAAAGTGAAAAAACACGTAAATAATAGTTAACACCTTAACTTAGAACTTGGACAAAAGGAAAAAAACTGAAAATTGGATTTTTAGCAGACATTTTTACACAATATTGAAATTTTCTGTGAAAATTTCGCGACATTTTTATGCAAATAGTTGTAATCGAAAAAAACTTCTTCGCCAAAAACTTTAAGAATTGTATCTCAAAGACTTGTGTAAAATTTCACGAAGATCGGTTGAGTGGTTTTCGAGAAATCTTGCGAACCGATGTGTCTCGCACGATTCGCTCGCATTGTCGTGGTCAAGAGCGATCCTGCTTCGGCGGTTGGTCTTCCTGATTTCATGAAAGACAACTGACAAACAAATGTTTGTGTGACACTCTGAATTTTCTTATTCTGCTTTGTTTCAGTGATTCATCACCTCTCAGGATGTCATAGAAGTGCTTCGAAGTACCACTATTATATTCTTTAATGTATACAGGTCCCACTAAAGCCTAGAGTTGTCTCACGATAAGTCACATAACGATCTACAGTCTGCGCATAATATCAATAGTTTCCGGAACAATAACTGATTTTGGACAACATTCACCAAATACTTCTAAGAGTGATCTACGGCTTCGATTGCATTCATCATACCATCGATAAACACTGGTTCTTAATGGAGCTTCATCGTCAAAAATTTAATTAAGTTCATCGATGAGAATTTAATCCACGTAGAAATTTATAAAAAATAATCGCGCGAAACTGCTCGATATTCAATTCCATTTTTTACCGATATGAACATTTTAAGTTACTGTAAACAGCACATATAGCAATCATATGTCAAAACCTTCGGGATATGTATGTATAAAATCAAAAATGTCAAACTTCTCGTTGTGAGTTGACAGATTGCAACAATAGAGTCACCAAATCTCGAAATATAGAAGGTTATCTGCGTACATGGGTACACACATATTATAATACATGATTAAGCACTTGGTTGAGTAAATCGTCAGGAGACGATACAGCGCGATGGAAATCAGATACCAAAACCATCTGCCAGCCTTCAGAAACTACAAATTGCCCACCATGGTGATCTCGAAGGGCATAAACCTAAAAAACATGGTTTTACTTCTGCTGCAGTCTCTGTTAAGGTTACCCTCAAAAATATTGTTACGGAAAAAAATTATGTGCATACATATGTATATGTATACTATATAGTATGTATACACAGGTAAGTATATATGCATATATGTACACATGTATATAAAGGAGAAATCTGTACAACTGGAATTTGGAGCACAAGATGGTGCGATACAATGCATATATGTACATACTTACATACATACATACATATGTATTTGTATGTTAAACTGAAAAGCCACAGCATGAACTGGTACAACAAGGTGGCTTGTCGTTCAGTCAGCCGTGCGATTATCTGCCCCTTGCAATGGTGTCACTATTCACTGGATACGCTTGGGTGCTGTGTCGACACCATACATCCTCCACTGTACAGATGTACATATGTATGTACATACATATACATATGCATATGCAATACGAATATCACTTGCCGTACAAGAACAAAAAACCACAAAACAAGAACAAGATCAACGATCAACTAACTAAAAAAGCAATCAAAGAGAATAAGGTCACAAGCCCAGCTGAAATGTATGTAGAAGGCAGGAAGGCAACAGAACTTAGAAAACTGAATTGATAAATCATGTTTGTACACATGGGGATACATTTTAGAATTCACAACTTGGCGGTGCACGGATACGAGCAATAGAGTTTTATGCAATTTTCCACTGAACTTTATCGGTATTTATTATATTCTCAGTACATATACAAGCATAAATATATGTACATACATATTATGTATAATACGCCATAAGTACTAATGATAACACTAGGAAAGAAGATTACATATGTATGCATATAATGCAGTCTTCATAAGTGCATTTAAAGCGAGGATTACTTTGCTATGGTTGTCAAGGGTATAGGCTGCTTTTGTATATTTCAATGAGTTGAAGTTTCGTTTTCGTCACTAAATTTGACGCCTACCGATCCATTTAAGGGGTTAGACGAGTTTATGGATTTTACAACACCTCTAGAATATTGTCTCAAATTTTCAAGTTAATCCGAGTAATAGTTTCGGAGATACAGCCTTGATAACCTGTGCGCTCCAGGCTAGCTAAGTTAAGTGTGCCGCCTTCAAAGGCGTTTTTTATCGAAACTGTGTTTTTGGAGTCGGTTCGCAAGATTTCTCGAGAACTATTCAACCCATCTTCTTGAAATTTTACACAGGTCTTCAAGGTACAATTCTTAAAGACTTGGACGAAGAAGTTTTTTTTCGATTACAACTATTTGAAAAAAAATGTCCCGAAATTTTCACTGAAATTTTCATTATTTTGTAAAATTGTCAGCCAAATATACAATTTTCAGGCTTCTTTACCTTCTTCCAAGTTCTAAGTTGAGGTTTTAATTAACACACGTATCACTTTAGATGATCCTGTAAGGAGTTATTCTGCTAACGCTGGCGCATCTTTATTCCGAAGGGTCACCGGAAATGGCGACGCAATGACCGAGTTTACATTTTTCTCCAAAAATTTCAAAATTTGTTTGTAAAGTGATCAGTATGGTAATCTGGAATGCTTTTGACATTTTCTTTTTCATAGAATTTCTTAAACTACAATAGAACTTTTATCACATTTCATGAGGTACATATATCGTGGAATGTATAAACAAATTTTTTTTCGTAATTTTTTGATGACATCTGTCGTAGAAATGGCTGGTTGAATTTCTCATGTGTGGATCATCTGAAACGCAAAAACCCAATTTATTCTTAAAAAGTACGTGAATGGTTCTCGTCCCAACTGGAATCATGAAAAATTTTGATATATAAAAAAGTAATTAACGTTTTTTTTAATTTTTACCTAAGTTTTTTTACATAAATTTTGTCACAACATTGTCAAAAAATTATAAAAAAATATAGATACCATAGCCAAGCGTTTTGTAAACATTTAAAAAAAAAATTAAGCAAATCGGTTGAGTAGTTCGACCGGAATCATGTCCCACAGTTTAAAAAAGTGTGTTTTGAGAAAAACGCGTTTAAAGTTTGAGATGTGCACTCCGAGTGCTCCTAACGTTGAGTAGTACAAAGCATTTAATGAAGGTCACGAAGTCACCGAAAACAGTGCTTGAAAAATGTCGTGTTGGCATCAGAGAGATAGCAGAAGATCTCAACATCTCTTATGGATCAACTCGACATATTTTAGTTAATGTTTCATGCATCCAGCGTGAGTTAAGGAACGTATTCCTTATATGTAATATTATCTTATCAAAAATCCCGAACAAACAAACATTGTTGAGTTTGAGTAAGCAAAAAATATCAAAGCAACCTTATCTTAGAACAAAGGAAATTTATCTGAGCCAATATATTATACATCTGTATGTACAAAAAACTATCAACTGGTTATAAGTAAACACACTAGTTAGTATAAATAGCAGTAAGGTCCATTAACAAGTTAGTCTTAAGAGTATAAATGAAGAGTGAACATCTCGAAAACAAGTTAGTCTAAAGAGCGCACATCTCGACAACAAGTTAGTCGTAACAGTATTAACAAAGCGGGCACATCTCGATGCAGCTCGAAAATTTATATTTTGACTCATTTTTACTTTGTGTAAAAATTAACTCGTGTCAATACTGGACTCATACCAACAGACCTGAATCTGTTGCAAAAACGAAATCGTTTAGAGGTCACAAAAGAGATGTTTGTCAACGTAGCTGAAGATCCTACATTCATCAAACGTATTATTACTGTTGATGAGACGAGAATTTATGAATCTGAAGTCGAAACTGTCAAACCATCTAGCGAATGAGGCTCCACAAATGAGCTGAAACCACAAAATACAAAATTCCAATATCCCAGCCGAGGATTACACAAGCGTATGGAAAATTAGATTAGGCATTGTGATGATTGTATTGACTCAGGAGACTCTTTGAAGGCGATAATAAATATTTTTATTAAAATATGTAGTTTTTTTTTCCTAAGTACGGCTTAAAATTGATCAGATGGTAACCTACATTGTTTTGAAACAGCTGGTTTTCTAAGAACTCATCACCTCTAAAGTGTGCTTAACAAAATATTTACAAACAATTATTTAAAAGTAAAAAAAGGAAAGCAAAGGCGTTGTTGGCAGGTGTACGGTATAAAACAGTTTAAATGGACCCATCTGAGTCAATTTCGATCTTGAGCGTATGCCAGCTTTGGTCTAATGAAGGCGGAAGAGTTCAAAAAGATTTGCGTTAAAGCAGCCTAAGTTTAAGTTACGCAAAAAAAACAATTGCAACAACAAAAAAGAAAAGTATTATTAATATACTTCTCCACTTCAACATCAAGTTAATTTTAACTAATATAAATAAATGTTTATTGAGTATTTAACTAAAGTATGTACTTAAAAACAAAGTGCATGCATTGACGTTTTTCCTTTGTTTGTGAGAAGTGCTGATAAGCTCAACGCTAAATAAGTATGCACTTAAGTAAACAACTTTTAACGTTCGTACGTAACGGGTGATCCAAGTTGAGGTACTTTTTTCAATAACTTTTTTTGACAGATCACGCATGTGTCGTGTTAAACTGTTATGTTATTTTTGTTCAGTATTGTTTGGCATTTCATCATGGATAGACTTATGTACGTCTGAACAACGTTTAGAAATCGTTCAACTTTATTGAGTAAACTCACGTTCTGTAAAGAATGTGTTTCGCGCGCCTAATCGGCCTACTGAGCATACTATTCGCAACACAATCACCCATCTTGGAACCCAGCATTCATTATTAGATAATATTCGACCGAATAGACCAGCAGGTAGTGAAAAAGAACGACATGGCGCATTTTACGACGAGATCTTAAATTGAAAGCGTACAAAATACAGCTTGTGCAAGAACTGAAATCGTTCGACCTTCCAAAGTGACATCACTTCGTTCTATGGGCTCCTGAAAAGTTCCAAAAAGATCCGACGATTTGGAGCCAAATTTTCTTCAGCGATGAGACCTATTTCTGGTTCAATGGTAAACAAGCATTTTGGACGAAGAGCAACTAGGAAGAGATTCCAGAGTTGCCATTTCATCTAGAAAAAACAACGATTTGGTGTCGTTTGTGGGCCGATGGCATCAACGGTCCATATTTCTTTAAAAATTAAGCCAGCAAAAACGTAACCGTCAATGGCGACTGTTTTCGCGCCATGATAACCGACTATTTGATGCCCGAAATTGATGTTCGTGATCTCGACGACATTCGGTTTCAACAAGATGGCGCCACTTCCCACACATGGCAACAATCAATGGATTTATTGAGAGAGCACTTTGATGAGCAGATCATTTCACATCTTGGGCCGCCACCAAGATTGTATGATAGCACACCGTTAGACTTTTTCCTGTGGAGATATACTTACATATAAAGTCTAAAGTCTATGCGGACAATCCCCTTTCGATTCACGTCTTGGAGCAAATCATCACGCGTGTCTTTCGTCAGTTACCAGTCGAAATGTTCGAACGAGTCATCGAAAATTGGAACGGATGGATCATCTGAGACGTGGCCGCGAAGTATGTTCTTTCGAATGATAATAAACATTCCCCAATATATGTATTTGAAGTTTCTGTATTTTACTTTTAAAAAGTAAGGAATCTCGAAATGGATCAACCTTTGCTACATTACGTATTTCTTTTAACACATACATACATACAAACTTAAAAATATACGTGCATTCATGAATACTTAAGTAACAATAAATAAATATCAGTTCATTTAAAAAATAATAATTAATTCGAAATAGCTTCCATGGAATAGTGTGGTACATACTTACATACATACATACATACTCAAGTGCATTTGGTATTTATTCCATTTACAATTTCTAGTTGTAATCTGGTACATTTCCAGACTGGTTTTGTATTGCACTGCATGGTTATGTTATGTGTGTGTGTATGCACTCACATATATTTTTAACACATTTGCAATGCAAAACCAGATATCTGAGTTGCTACAATGTTTACTAACAAATGGGTGATATTTAAAAGTCGCCAGCAACAAAACAAGCTCCAATTGCTTGCGTGCTCACAAGCTGATTTTCATATCGCAATAACGATTTACTATAATATACATACTTACATATGTACAAACAGTGCTTTTTTCAGCAATTATTTCTTTCGATTCTTTGTCACGAACGAGTTTATTTTTATATCAGTAAAATGCAGGAACTTTATAAATACATATGTACATATATTCCCCATTTGCATATACATATGTATGTACATATGACGCTGATCTCTGATTTGATCTTTGACTAGCAGTTGAATGCAGTCAAAATAAATAACAAATAGTATTATAACATTTTTATATTTTTTACACTTTTTCCAAATTTCTGGACGATTCCTCCACCCGATCGAAGGATTGAAAGCATTCTAACCCCCTATATTTGAATTCTGTAGTACATATTTCCTTACCAACTCTAACTAACTAAGAAAATTAAGAAAAAATCAATTAAAACTTAAAAAAAATCAGCTCAGGGACTTAACTTACTGCCAGTCAATATTGTTAGTAACTCGTTGTATCCTAAAATGGATATTTTAAGTTTGTTACGATGTTTGTAATAGCAAAAAACGTCGGAGAACCAATGAAGTATACATTGTGACCGGAAATTGTAAAGAAAACGTAAAATATTTAATTGTTCATCAATATTTATATTGTCGCCCCCACCAGATGTAATACATTTATACCAACAATTTTCCAGTCCTCGAAAATCTTTTCATAAGCATTTTTTGGAAAGGCCTTCAGCTTCTCCAGCGAATTTCGTTTTATCTCATCGATTGACTGAAAACGTGTTCCACGAAGCGGAAATTTCAGTTTGAGGAACAAGAAAAAATAACACGGAACCGAATTTGGTGAATACGGTGGTTGATCGATGGTATACATTGCGTTTTTGGCTTTAAATTCGGTCACAATCATGGCTCGATGCATAATCATCGTCAACTCAGGGATTTTAAGTTCTTCTTTCACAATTCCGGCCGTTTTCGACGGACTTTCTCACGCAAAGGCTTCAATACGGCCGAAAAGAACTCCTTATTGACCTCTGGAAGAAATTCATAATGCACCAAACCACGAATACCGAAAGAAAACAATCAACATCATCTTAATTTTTGAGCGGCTTTGACGTGGTTTTTTTCTCCATTTCGATGATTGTTGACTAGTTTTCAGGTTAAACTTATAAACGCTTGTCTTATCGTCAGTTATAATGATCTCTCCATGAATGTGCGATCGGAATTCTTACGATAAAGCATGTTCAAAGAGACCCGTTTACGGTACTCTTGTTGCAAAACGATCATCTTTATCGGAACGAGTCGAGCAAGAACACGTTTCGTACCCAAAGTATCCACCAAAATCATTCAAACGGACCCACGAGAGATGTCGAGCTCTATTGCCATCTCTCTAACACTTGCTTGGCGATTTTCAAGCACTATATCTTTCATTTTTTTTTTAATATTTTCATCAGTTGAAGAGGTCGGAGGTCCACCAGAGCGAGGCTTGTCTTCAATAATCTCTCGACCGTTTTTGAAGGCTTTTAACCACTCGTAGGCTTGTGTTTTTGATAAAATTGAATCACAGTTAGTCTTTTTCCAACACTCTCAACGATTCCGCACACGAAATTTGGTTAACAATACAAAATTTGAGACAAATTCTTTGTTCAATATTAATCCATTGTAAAAATCGCAACGCACCACTAACATGTACCGACTTAAGCAGATGCCAGAGATAAAACGATGCTACTACTGTACGAACTGAACAATTCGATTGAAAGTTTTTTTTTTCAATCCCCGAAGAAATTTTTCAGATCGGATGCCTATAGCATATACATATGAGCTGTCATACAAACTGAAAGATCGGAATCAAATTCTTAAAAGAAATATTTTGTGCTTGTGAAGAGTATTATAATTTCGGTGCAGCCGATGCTAAAGTTTTTTCTTGTTTTTTCTTTCAATTAAGATTAAGTTGCAGGTTTCACAAGCAACTTTTTAAACTACAGCAATTAACATGAATTCAATTTTTAATTAACTAAATTTTCATGTTTCCCATGATTGACAGTTAAGTCAGGCGGTGATTCGATGATTTTTCCGTTTCGGTAAATAGTTGTTAGTCTAGTTAACGGGTAAAAATGAAGATGAAGGTGCTCGGGTGCGGTTCGTGGATATGATTAAGCGGTCGATCAATATAGTGTGGCCATATGTAGTGGTAGATAAATATACATATGTATATACATACATATATACATATATATACATATATGAATACATGAATATATTGTATGTATGTTTGTATATATTAATTTTAGCTTTGGGTGTGTGCTTTGAATTGGCTTTGCTTTATGGCAAGTTGTAGTTGTTAGATAGCTGCAATGGTCGCAATTTACGCTCGTAGTATACACAACCAAAAAGGTGAATAGTCTTTATGCGTGAATTGCGCGTGCTCAAACCGGTTTCACCACTATGCTGTTCATAATTATAGAGAAAACTTCGAACTGGGCTAGATTGGGTCTTTCAACATTCACATTCGCAATAAACGTAAAGCTTACGAGCCTATGTACAAATGTATGTATGTATGCTCATTTGTGTGTATGAATGTAGAAACTTTTGATTAATTGGCACGAAACTGATCCATAAGAAGCGGTTATTTCGCAAGTCAACGAAAAGACGGCTAAATTAACAGCGATTTCACAAACTGGCAAAATTGTGTTGGTTGTGTTTTATGATATTACTTACATACATACATACATCATACTATATACATGCATATGTACATATATACCTAGTAAATGTATATATGTGTATACAACGCATAATTAATTAGCAAATAATGTAAGTATGTAAATACGTTTGACCATTGACGCTCTTGACGCTCTCCAACATCTTGATGGCTTACGTGATGATAAGAACGTCAATCTAGGTTCGATGTATGGCCCATCATAAATATTTACACATGTACATATGTACATACTTGTGTAAATATGTATGTACATGCATGTGTATGTATGTATATGCAAACGGATACCAACCATAAACTTTGCAAATAAAGTTCTTTTTGTACACTTGTGTATATTTAATAATTTTTTATATACATACATATGTATGTATGCGCAAACGATCTGATCCAATCTGAAAAATTTTTTCGGAGATTATATTATTACCTTAAACAGTAATCCATGTCAAATTTCGTGAAGATACCACGTCAAATGCGAAAGTTTTCCATACAAGCCCTTGATTCCGATCGTTCGGTTTGTATGGCAGCTATATGCTATAGTTAGCCGATCTGAATAATTTCTTTCGATATTACATTATTTTCTTAGGAAATAATCTGTACCAAATTTCGTGAATATATCTTGTCAAATGCAAAAGTTTTCCATACTGCCCCTTGGTTCCGATCCATCGATTTGTATGACAGCTATATGCTGATCCGATCTGAACAATTTCTTTTTATATTACATCATTTCTATGAACAATAACTCATACCAAATTTCGTGAAGATATATCGTCAAATGAGGAAGTTTCCCATACAAGCAATTGATTTCGATCATTCAGTTTGTATGGCAGCTATATGCTATAGTTAACCGATCTGAACAATTTCTTCGGATATTACATTGTTGTTTCAGAAAATAATCTATACCAAATATCGTGTTTGTCAAATGCAAAAGTTTTCAATACGAGAACTTTTTTCCGATATGGCAGCTATATTCTATAGTAAGCCGATCTGAACAATTTTGTCCGATATTACATTATTTCTATGAACAATAGATCATACCAAATTTCGTTAGATATATCGTCAAATGCGAAGTTTTCCATACAAGCATTTGATTCCGATCGTTCAGTTTGTATGGCAGCTATATGCTATAGTTAAGCCGATCTGAACAATTTCTTCGGAGATTACATTGTTGCCTTAGAAAATAATCTATACCAAATTTCGTGAATATATCTTGTCAAATGCGAATGTTTTCCATACAAGAACTTTTTACCGATCGTTCAGTTTGTATGGCAGCTATATGCTATAATGAGCCCATCTGAAAAAAATTTTCCGATATTACATTATTTCTGCCAACAATAACTCATACCAAATTTCGTGACGATATATCATCAAATGAGGAAGTTTCCCATACAAGAACTTGATTCCGATCATTCAGTTTGTATGACAGCTATATGCTATAGTAAGCCGATCTGAACAATTTCTTCCGATATTACATTATTATCTTAGAAAATAACATGTGCCAACTTTTGTGAAGATACATTGTCAAATGTGAAAGTTTTCCATACAAGAACTTGATTCCGATAGTTCAGTTTGTATGGCAGCTATATGCTATAGTGGTCCGATATCGGCAGTTCCGACAAATGAGCAGCTTCTTGAAGAGAAAATGACGTTTGCAAAATTTCAAAACGATATCTTAAAAACTGAGGGACAAGTTCGTATATATACAGACAGACGGACAGACAGGCGGACGGACATGGCAAAATCGACTCAGCTCAACATACAGATCATATATATATATACTTTACAGGGCTCTCTCCGACGCATCCTTCTGGGTGTTACAAACTTCGTGGCAAACTTAATATACCCTGTTAAGAGTATAAATATGTATTTGTTTAAATCTACAAACCCTTAGTCTTCCGTCTCTAACTCAACTTTCAGCAATTTTGATTTTAATTGTACATTAAAAAAAAAATTTCGTGTTCTTTTGTTGTTAGTTTTAGACGTTGCATGACATTGACTTAAAGCGAAACAAAAACTTATGAATAATTGGACATTAGATACGAATTGAAATTTTCATACATACATTCAAACATACATATACACAACTACCAAAACTTAAAATTGAATGCTTTAAACCCAAAGTTGCGCTTGGTAACTGAAAATATTAACAGACACGTACAACTGTAGGGTCGTCAAGCGCTTTGGTGTATTTTGATACCACTCTTCACTACACAAGGTGAGCAGACCAGAGTGAACAGCATGAGAAAATTTATTTTGATTTTTACGTTAATCCGCATAATAGTGTCACAACCATTTAGTGATTTGATACCTTTGATGAACAGCTAACGAAATATCGCGATTTACAAAAATTCAGGTCGCTAAACAGTAAACCCAGTTAGTCACCTACTATTGGCACTGGGTGTATGCAGTGTCTGATTGCGCTCTAACCTTGTCTTTTGCGCATGCTCTTTCGACTAATTACCTGACCTTCCAGCATACACATACAAGCATTATTGTATTACACATACAATCATATTATATTAGTGAAAGCAAATCACGCATTTTATAAAAAATATGATATTTTAAAAGTAAGCGGTTATAAATGTAGGTTAGGTTAGGTTAGGTTAGGTTAATCTGGTAGACCAATAAGCTACGGATAGATCAGCTTGGTCCTTTGCGATACCGGCTGAAGTTCAATGGCTAAGTCCAAGAGGAATCGTTTACGATGCCTGCCCTTGACGTGAATTTTTACAGAATCTGCGGTGTGACTGTCAATACATCCTCCAGTGTATCGTACTGTGGGGACCCCAGCTGTCTATAGCGTAGCCTTGCCAATTCAGGACGGGTGAGTAGAAGTGAAGTAGCTTACCTCTGACAACACATTCCACTGCTGCCCTGCTTCCCAAGACCCTTCTAGCCGATATGCGACACGAGGTTACTGCATTACTTGCTGCTTGGCTTTTTACGCAGATGTTGAATCTGGAATTGCCTGTAGGTGTAGAAAATGTAGAAAAAGTACATAATTAAATATGTACATGGGTACATATGTACCTCAAGATCAAAATTGACTCGGACTGATTTATTTAAACTGCGCGCACCAATCAAATAGATAAATTTTTTTCCTAAATTGGTATCTACAAACTGAACAATGAGTTCACTTGTATTTCCAATAGAATCGCGGCTACGAAATAGTTCAAAATATTTCAAAACTGTTTTGGGGAATATACTATGTCAGAAAAACAGCTATTTGTTGCTTCAGCGGCGCAAAGCATTCAGTGAATGAAGGTCGTGACATCAAAATTAGCCTCATGTGAGTCGTCCCTACACAACTGTTAACATCGAAAAAGTTAAAGAAACAGTGTTTAAAAGTCATCTTGTGGCATCAGAGGGATTAAAGAGATAGCAGAGGATCTCAACATCTCTTAAAGATCGACTCAACATATTTTGGTTAATGTAATGTGAAACGTGTCAATGTTAGTCTCGTACCAAAAAACTTGTACATAAGTATGTATGTATATTGCAGAAACAACATGGATTAGAGGTCGTGAAAGATATGCTTGAGAACGTAGCCGAGGGCACTACATTCATCAAATGTATCATTAATGGTGACGAGACGTGGTTTTATGAATGTGACGTGGAAACTCTTGAATGGTGCTACAAAAATGAGCCGATACCGAAAAAACCAAAATCTGCTGAAAGCATACGCAGTCGAGGCTTGTAACAAGTGTATGGAAATTGGAGTTAAGCGTTGACATGATTATGTCTATTGACTCGGGAGGATTTTTATAAAAATATGTGGAAATTAGTGTATTTTTGGTCAGTCCGGCTTTTTATAGTTAAAAGCAATCATAGCAATCAAACTGCGCCCTTTCCTGCAGAGCATGTACATACATACTTACATACTTATATAGTACATACATAGCTTAAATGTAGTTATATGTATGTATGTAAAGAAGTAGCTTCAAAATAGTAAAACCGGATTTCAGATTTCATAAAAGCAAATTCAAAGAGCTCAAAATTATATATTCAAGCATATTCGAGATGCTGCGCTTTTCAGCTTAACGGATTCGCAACAACTTGCATATATTATTCGAATGGAAAACATATCACGGAACCGCTCAATATAAAATGAGACAGCACAAAATGGTTAAATATACTCACATACTTATGTATATGTACATATGTATTTATGTAAATGCAAGCGATATTAATAATTTGGTAGTAAAAATACTAAGTTTTCCTGCACATAATTAAATACATACATACATGTACATACATATGTATGTTTGTTTGCATGTACTTTTGTCAGACCTTTGGTTGCAGTTTCTTATTTATATTATACATATGTATATATGTATGTATGTATGTATGTATGTACTTATAAGGGAAGCACATTTACAAATGTCACTTGAAAGATTTTCGATGCAACAGAACAAGCATCATAAGTATTAGGGGGAAATAAGTATCTTAAAAATTATGTGAGATGTGCCACTGGAAAGTGGTTGGCGCCGAGCCAGCTACCTTTAACCGCACACTTTAAACGGCGTTTTCTCGAAACAACTTTGTTCAAATTGCCGTAAGACAACGCATTTTCTTCATCCAGCTTTTTTAAGGGCAATAAGTACTAAAGATAGACTACGGAAATGAAGAAAAAAAACTAATCTAGAGCACAGCCATACAAGAAAAAATATTTTGTGAACCTTTTTAACGCAATCTAAGATGTTTGCAAAACTTTTTTTGAATCCTCCTTTTCATGGTTATTGTTTGAAGAATACTAAACCGTCGCGATTGAAAAAATATTTATTTTGTTTTACAGAATTCACCAAAAGTCCGTTGACTTTATGGATACTTCCACACTTTTTTCGGATTTCCTCGGGTAAAAAACAACATTTTTTCGACAATTTTTTTCTCATATGAAAAATTGAAATATTTTATGAGAATATTATATCTTATTAATAGAATAAGAAAGAAATTCTGAAATTTTTGGAAAAACATATTTTGAAGAACGCCATTTCCGGTGACACCTCGGAAAAAGATGAGCCCACGTTGGCAGGATAACTCCTTACAGGATCATTTAAACTGAAAAAATACGTGTTTTTGTTAGCACCTTAACTTAGAACTTAGACGAAGCAAAAAAAAAATGAAAATTTGATTTTTGGCAGACATTTTTACAAAAAAAATGAAAATTTCTAAACATTTTTTTCAAATATTTATATGCGAAAAAAATTCAATCCGTCCAAGCCTTTAAGAATTGTATCTCTAAGACCTGTATACAATTTCATGAAGATCGCTTGAGTAGTTTTGGAGAAATCTTGCCAACCGACTTCAAAAACACAGTTTCGAGAAAAACGCGTTTAAAGTCAGCACACTTAGCCTAGCTAGCTTCGAGCGCACAAGTTCTCAAGGCTGTATCTCCGAAACTATCACTCGGATCAACTTGAACTTTTAGGACAATACTCTAGAGGTGTTGTAGAATTTAATAACAGTAAAAAATCGATTTTTTGAAACCCGTAAACCCATTGTAACCCCTTAAGTATTGATTGCGAATGAAAAAATATCTTTGTTTAGATCCATTTGAGCGGTAATTTTAAGGTTTTGGGTTAGTTAGCCGTCACTCACCCTAAATTTTTTCACCTTCATTTAAGTGTGTTTACTTATACATACTTACATATGTATGTATGTATATACTTAAGTAACTACAAAAACGGACACAACAGCAACAGTCTGTCTCTCTTTGATTTGGTTCATTGAGCGCGTCATGAGTGACGAAAACTTGTTTGGCTAACTTTACGGTCCGGCGATGTTGTGAAAAGCACCTTGTGTGTACACATAAAATTGTATTTTAAACAGGGTGAGCCCGAGATCATTCTGCTTTTCAACGATCAGCAAACAACCAAGCTGCAAAACAAGCAAATTCATTGAAATAGCTACATATGTATGTATATATGTACCTTATTGAAAAAGTAAAAATGTTCAAGGATTTTAACATGTAAAACAAGTGGACTGAAGCACGCTACAGATTATCTCTGTTCATTCCGTAATAAAAGGGTTTAAGATGAGTAGGTGTCTAGCCCTCTGCATCCGAGTCTACTACCGTAGCTGTCAACTCTGCTTCTAGGCTGGCACGGGCGTAGGTGTTTCTTTCTCGCTAAAGATGTACCTTATTGAAAAAGTAAGAATGTTCAAGGATTTTAACATGTAAAACAAGTGGACTGAAGCACGCTACAGATTATCTCTGTTCATTCCGTAATAAAAGGGTTTAAGATGAGTAGGTGTCTAGCCCTCTGCATCCGAGTCTACTACCGTAGCTGTCAACTCTGCTTCTAGGCTGGCACGGGCGTATGTGTTTCTTTCTCGCTAAAGATAAGGTTATACTGTCTTAATTGCTCAATTTTCAGAGCCTCATTGTTAGTGAACAGTAATCGGAATGAGGTCTGCGTTTGGGAGTGATAGATTATTGCTTCGCTTCAGCAACCCTATTTTCGCCATTTAAGGTGCAATTTCGTGCATTTTCTATATGTCCTCCTCTCACTTTTAAAAATCGGTTTTAGTCGTGCTGATTGTACTCTCGTGTGTTTTGATGCTTTAGTACTAACGGCTCTAAATTGGAAACGTAATTTTTGCTTCACCCTATATTCGGCGAATAACACGCAATTTTTTATATAAATGTACATATGTATATGTATGTATGTATATATGTATGCACATAAATATTGCACACGAATGCCCCACTCATGCTTGCGCTAATATTGTATATTTATGATGTATATACAAATACACGTATGTAGGTATGTACATACATACATACATATGTATGTATGTATATTAAAAAGCGATTGGTAGACGCTGACTTGCTAGATATGCAACATTATGAATCATCAATTGTTATTTGTTTTCCTAAGAAATACTAGCTAATTGTGGATAAGGTTTAATCAACTTGTTATAAATAGCTGGTGGAATTTTTAGGAGCAATTGATAGTTTCTTATGGGTACAAAGACCCCTTGAATGAGCAAAGCGTATGCATTTTCATTTGACCAATTTGACATCTTTCTTGTTTCTTGTTCGAGAAACTTTTTTTGCTCTAAACATTTTCCGCCGATTTATGCGAAATTCCCATGTGAGATTATGATTTTTTGTTAAAATGCAAAAATAAAAAAAGTAAAAAACAAGAAAAAAAACTTAACCTCGGCTGCATCGAAGCTAATACATACATATGTATGTATACCCTTCGCAGGTGCATTTCTTTTAGTAACTATGTGTTCAGTTAGTATGAAAGCTATATGCTATAGTAATCCGATCTGAACAATTTTTTCGGAGATTATATTATTACCGTAAGTAGTAACCCATGTCAAATTTCGTGAAGATAAGTATTTCATCAAATGCGAAAGTTTTTCATACATACAAGCCCTTGATTCCAATCGTTCGGTTTGTATGGCAGCTATATGCTATAGTGAGCCGATCTGAATAATTTCTTACATTATTATCTTATAGAATAACCTTTTCCAACTTTTGTGAAGATATGTACATATGTACATACATACATATGTATGTATGCATGTATTTTGTCAAATGTGAAAGTTTTCCATACAAGAGCATGATTTCGTAGGTTCAGTTTGTATGGCAGCTATATGTTATAGTGGTCCGATATCGGCAGTTCCGACAAATGAGCAGCTTCTTGAAGAGAAATTGACGTTTGCAAAATTTCAAAACGATATCTTAAAAACTGAGGGACTAGTTCGCTGTAGTGAATGTAACCCATTTCTTTGCATGAAATTGCCAGCCACTTAGTCAACCCAACGTTGGAGTTCAGGCAGGATTTCAGAATACAAACAAGATACTTACATACATAAGTATGTATGTATAAGTACGTATGATATTGTATGTACATGCATTGCTCTCTAAATTTATTATTATCTACTTATGTATAATTACTTACTTATTGCTTTCTTGGATTCAACGCAATCTAAGTTATGTATGTACATAATTTACATTTTATAAATTGAAGAAATGTATAAATTGAAGATTGATTATGTATGTATGTATGTGCTGTTTCAATAATTATTGATCTGTTTTTGGGGCATACAGTTCAGAAAGTGTAAAAACACGTCAAACCCAAAAAAAATTACTACTGTCTATAAGATCAAGATTTTACCTTTGCGAAAAGCAAATTAGCATACCGAAGATCAGTGAAAGAGTTGGATTCAGGAAGTCTGCCGTCGGAGATTTTTTGAAAAAATTTCAAAACAGTAGGTCTTTGAGTAGAAAACCATGCTCAGGAGTTGCAAGGAAAACATCTTCTAGAGAGGATCGGCAAAAAAAAACTCAATAAGCCCAAAAGATCGATTCGAAACCGCTGAAAACCTCAGGATAGAAATCATAGAAGACTTTGGAACCGAAAACACTGCTAGAACTGTAAACGACATAGAATTAAGTATATTAAAACAAACGTAAAATTCATATTTTGAGCATATAACAAATTTTCGTTTACTAAAAGCATTCGTTTGCCACTATCAATGACACAAATGTCTGCATATGTACATACTTATGTACATATGTACATATGTATATAAGTAAGTTTGTAAAAATTATAATTTTATCGCTATCGCCGCAGACTGGTCGGCAATTCGTTGCGTAGGGGCTGAAAGACGATTCCATGCAATCAAAACAACTTTTTCCGTCTTTCATTTCAAAATTATTTTAACACATACACACATGTGTGTGTGTGTAGGTGCATATGGTTATACATACATACATATGTATATAATAATTTATAACGTACATAAAAATGTACATTGCTCTATACTTATAAACATGTGTATATACTTAAGTATGTATGTACATACATATGTACATATGTACCTATACCCAGCGGAGAGTATCGCGAATCGAAATGAATTGTAATTATTGGTTACTTAAGTTTGCAAAAGTATAACAATATACTATATGTACTTATATAATATAATACCAAAAATATGCATATAAAATCACATACATACATACATACATATAATAATACTTAGCTGTGAAATATAATTCTCTCTTCTCGAATATAAGAGAGGGAACTAATACTCCGACCCCATCACAGTCAGGTCTACGAAACCGGGACGGACCGGATTTTTATCTGGACCAAGGAATGTCAATGCGGCTGAATTCATCCAAATTACTATAGGGAGGTTTTCTACCGCCACAACAACAAACTTCAATTATATAAAACTTAATAAATTTCCTTTTTTGCTCTTAGCTATATAGTATGTTTGCTTTATATATCAGTATGTACTTGCGCTAAGTTGCAAAATTTCCTACAGGGTCTATATCCATTAAAAAATAAGCGTAAACATACCAAAATTTTCCCACTGCGCAATTTCTACGGCACGTTTTTTGACATCTTTTTTATTTATTATTATATTTGTTCCTTTATTTTGTTTCGCAGTGCTCGTTTTGTTTGCGATTTCAATTTTTTTTCTTTATTCAGTATACTAAAATATTGGTTTCCATGTTGGCACAGTGGGTTTTACTTGCGCGTGTAAATAAAATTTCGAACGTACGCACAAACATACATAAGTTATGTTATGCACATAAAACATTTATTACGTATGAAGAATGTATATTTTTTTAGACATAAACATATTTGTGTGTATTTATACAAATGGACATACATTGAGAGCCCACTTGTGGCCATAGACGTATGTATGTATGTAAGTATGTGGGCACTTCGGCGTTTGCAGCAATTGAGGCGTCACTTTCAGTTCTTTGAAATAATCGTCAAAACAGCTGACTGGAAGATTCTAGACTCCAAAAATCCAAACTATAGTAAGACATAAGTACTATACTATGTATACTCGACGATCTTGGAACCAGCATTAACACCAACAACAACGCCAGCTTCGAAATCTAACGCAGAATAACTCTGGCCGACAGCTGCTACTTCGTTCTGAGTCGATAATCGAGTAGTAAAGTCCTCTCTCGACGAACAAAGACCAAATTCTACAAGTCACTTATCAACCCCGTCCTGCTATATGATGCTGAGGCATGGTCGATGACAACATCTGATGAGTCGGTGTTACGAGTTTTCAAGAGAAAAGTTTTGCGGAAGCTTAATGGACCTTGCCCATTGGCAACGACGAATACCGCAGTCGATGGAACGATGAGCTGTACGAGATATACGACGGCATTGACATTGTCCTGCGAATTAAGAGACAGCGGCTACGCTGGCTTAGGTCATGTCGTCCGAATGGATGAGAACACTACAGCTCTGAAAGTATTCGACGCAGTACCCGCCGGGGGAAGCAGAGGAAGAGGAAGACCTCCACTCCATTGGAAAGACCAGGTGGTGAAGGACCTGGATACACTTGGAATATCCAATTAGCGTCAAACAGCGATAAATAAGAACGACTGGCGCGCTGTTCTAAACTTGGCTAGAACCGCGTAACAAGTACATATCTATGCCAATAAAGAAGAAGAATAAGCCTATATGTAGACATACAGACTTACATATGTACATTATTGTGACAAATGTGGCCTATAGAAGCGATCATAACTGCTTTTGAAAAGATCAATAAAAAAAAATTGAGAAAGTGCAGACATATGTACATACTTATGTATGTATGTATGTAATGGATTTTTCAATAAGACTTTGGGATATCGATGAAATTCTTTATTCCTGTGAAAGTACATTCGATGCCATTGCATACGGAACACGACTTCTTATGTATGGCCAACACGGACTTGTTTGCAGAAGTTCAGACGCTGAACCCAATTTTCGACGTTTTCAAGCATAAATCGGTTGATACTGCCGCAATTTCACGTTCGGCATTCGTACGAAATTCATCAGTCGTCGCTGGCTTGATGTCATAGACCATAGACTTGACGTACATAAGTATGTACTTAGCCCCACAGGAAATAGTCTAACGGCGACGACCGAAGCGGCCAATAGACTGGTCAATTTCATGAGAAAACACGTTCACCAAATTTGGTTTTCAATCAATCGATTGTTACATTCGCAGTGTGGCTTGTGGTGCCGTCCTGTTGGAGCCTAGTATTTTCCAGCTCCATATCATCCAACTCGGACCAAAAATATTAGGTTATCACTGAGTGGTTGCTTTTCCCATTAACAGTAACATGCCGGTCTTGATCATGACGGAAAATTACGTCCCAATGACGCCACCGGCCCATAAACCTCACAAAACCGTAATTTTTCCGGCATAAAATGGTGACTCATGGAGTACGTACGAATGTACATACTTTAACAGAAATAAAGAATTTCATTGATATCACAAACCGTTTTTGTTTTGAAAAACCCGCTCTTAAAGTTGAGGCCACTGACTCCGAATTTCGGTAGAAAATTTTAATAATTTCAACTCGTTGCTGGATCGTATATGTACTTATACTTCCATGGTGAAATGGCAAAGATTACTGAAGAGAAATGTCAAAAGAACGGAACAAAATTTTGGCGTCATTTGTTGTCCCCATCGGTCTACTTTTGTACCTTTCCTGTTGAAAACACCCTCTATTTGCCAGATTTCCAATTCCTGACAGGGTTGGGTTATACATACATATGTATGTATGTATGTTCACATCAGCTCTAAGGTATCGTAGTGTTAATTGGAACACATACAACTCATATTTAAGTACATATGTACATATTTGAACTGCATTCATACACAGTATGTGTGTACACACATAAGTATATAGCAATAATTGTGGATGGGACTGTTTACGAGTATAGTACCTGTATACTTACATAAGTATGTATGTACATATCTGTTAACTGCGCAATAGAAAACAAATAATGTAAAAGGAACAGAATAAATGCTTTCTTATCTAAGAAACATTTGTTTATTTATGAGTAGAACTTATCTGATTTGAGTAAATGTATAGTAATAAATACATACAAACACAAGTATCCATGAATTTGTTATTTATAAGCACCTACATATCTAAGTATGTACGTATTGTACATTTTTTCACTTTATGTGTGGAGTAAAAGTATTGAATGAAATGCTTAACATTTGATGATCGTCTTCATAAAAACAAGTACAAGTGTGATAGATACAAAAGTACTATACATACATACATATGTATATAGTATAATGCGTGCATACATATTTATGTTATACACTTGAATATACATACATACATATGTATGTAAGTATACTTAAGTATATGTATACAAAAAATCGCAATCTTAGCAGCAAGCAATTGCCTACGTTGTAGAGTAGAGTGACGTATGTACATAGCTCGAAACCCGGATCCATAAACAAATACAAAACTACATACATACATATGATGACTGTGTCTGTATGTATCGCTTTATCAAGAGGCCCATGCGAAAGATTTTTAGAAAAAAATTGTGGAATAGCCTTTTTTTCGTTTTTAAGCAACGTGTTTGTAAATTTTAAATCTGTTCAAGCATTTTATGAAGAGCACATACATACTTATGTATGTACTTATGTATTAAAACCTCCAAATGTTTGACATAAAGTGCTCTGGATTGACGAGTCGACGATTAGACTCAGTTATTTTCATGGCAAGAACTGCCATAAATTGCACCTTACCCACAGTTAAGTCGGTGGAAAATGGCTGAATGGTTGGCGATGCTTATCTGCGAAAGTACTGCTGCAGTTTGAAACAGCACACCATACTCGAAAATCAACGAAGAATTGGAGCTGATTTTCGTCTTCAAAAGGGCATTGAGCTTGTTGTTACTCCAAAAGTCATCATCGAATATCAAAAAAATTAAAATATGAGTCAAAGCGCTGGCTTGTCAAGAATTGAGAGTGGTTGAGCAATCCTAAAGATAGAGTTATTCCAAAATGAAATTTTTGCTAGAATTTTTTATTGTCCCAAACATACACTATTAACAAAGAAATTCTGAAATTTTTGGAAAAAAATATTTTAAGCTCGGCCATTGCGCGCTATTTCAGATGACTCCTCGGAAAAGAATATGTGCCCGCGTTGGCAGGATAACTACCTACAAGATCATCTAAAGTGAAACAATACATGTTTTAGTTTAAAACGTAACTTAGAACTTGAACGAAGGGAAAAAAGTAAAAATTGGATTTTTGGCATACATTTTTACAAAAAATTAAAATTTCAGTGAAAATTTCGGGTTATTTTTTTCTAATATTGTAATCGAAAAAAATCGTTTATCCACGTCTTTACGAATTGTATCTCAAAGCCCTTTGTAAAATTTCATGAAGATCGGTTAAGTAGTTCTCGAGAGATCTTGCCAACCGACTTAACAAAATTTCGAGAAAAGCGCGTTTAAAGATTTGAGTGACAATAGGAGTAGGACACAAGTTCTCAAGGCCGTACATATATCCGACTCTATCCCGCGAATCAACTTGAAAATTTAGGACAATATTCTAGAGGTGTTGTAGAATTTAATAGGAAAAAAAAAAACAGTTTTGAAACTCGTAATCCCATGTAACCTCTTAAAAATACTTTAAATTGTTGTTAAAAAAATGTTTTGTTTCAAAAAATATAAATCTTAAAATTGTATTCACCTCGCTATTTTATATTTCACTGCACTTAAGTTACTTGTTCTACCTACTGTATATATATACTATATATAATACATATATACATATGTACATATATTTTTTTATCATATATGTACCTAATGGAAGCATGAAGGAGACGCCAATCAATCTAATGCTTATTTGGAAATTCTGAAATACACTAAAGGCTTTATATACAATGTACATATATGTATACAATGTACTTATACAACAACTATTTAGTAAACAATAATGTCCAACAGGGTATTTCATTCATAAACAGCACCATATCTCTCTTGGCAACGACTTAGCTATACTTATGTATGCATGTACATACATACATATATGTATTTACATACTAATATATATACAATATTACATATAAGAGTAAAAAGACGAAACCACGTGGTGCCATCCGCTCTTCCACATCGCTAAGTTTTCTATGGGTATATGCATGTATGTTTGTATATACATATATTTCTTATGTATAGGGAGGTCTTATATTGTGCGCATATACATATTTACAGACATACATACATAGTTACTAATATACACGTGCATATGTATATACATATGTTAGTAGAAGAAGAAGATTTGGCAGTGTCACAGCGCCGTACGAATTTATTTTACTGATATGATCTCTTCAGGCAATTTTCACTTTTTTTCGGTTTAAGTACTTAAATAGATAAGTACGTAGAATATATCGTCACCTGAAATGCAAAATAACGTAACACCATTTTCGGTAAATTACAATGGCGTGAATGAAACACGAAATAAAATGGAACATGAGTGAAAAAAAATTGTAATATTGGTTAAAACTGGTTTATATCTGAGTGCAGAACTTGAAAATGTTGAACACATGTAATATTATGTATGCAATTTGAAGTAGTGAAGCGTAATCAATAAGACACTCAATTTCGAATTTTTTGAAGATACGTTATTTTGCATTTCAGGTGACGATACATATGTATGTATGTATCTTCATACATATGTACATACATATGTATGTTCAAAAGTTTGTTTTCTTACATATGTACTATTTGTAATTTCTTTTCGTGTTTTCCTCATTTATTTTCTAGTCTTTTTATTTTTTGATGACTCGGCGAAATGTTCTAAGTACAAGAACTCAAGGGGTTATATCCACCCGTGAATGTCAAAAAATCCAATTTTTGGCATATTGTACATATCATATACAAACATACATTTGTATGTACATATGTATTGTATATGCACCCGTTCCAAAACATGGCAAAACGCAAACAGTCGGCTGGCAAGGTTATGGCGTCTGCATTTTAGGATGCGCATGGAATAATTTTTATTGACTACCATGAAAAAGGAAGGACCATCAACGGCGACCATTATATAATATTATTGGACCGTTTGAAGGACGAACTCGCTGAAAAATGACTGCATTTGAAGAAAAAGAAAGTGTTGCTTCACCACTACAATGCACCCTATCACAAGTCAGTGAAAACGATGGTGAAAGTCCGTAAATTGAGCTTCGGATTGCTTCCGCATCCAGCGTATTCTTCAGATTTCCTGTTCTGAAATCTCATAAAAATGCTCGCTGGGAAGAAATTTTCGTCGAATGAAGATGTGAACGCCGAAACTGTAATTTATATTGAAGCAAATGAAAAATCGTATATAATGGTATCGGAAAGTTGGATGGTCGCTAGAAGCAGTGTATCACTCTTGAAAGAAACTGGTATGTTGAATAAGAAAATACGAATTTTGTGAATTTTGCAAAAAAAAAATGTGTTTTACTACGGTAGAGAGAGACTTTTCAATTGACATAATAAGCTTGAAGACATTTTTTTTGGATAGTCATAAACAAGCCTCGAAAACCATCCAACCTAAACTTAACATTCATGTCTATGCGCAAATATATATGTAAGTATGTACTTATGTACAACACAGTAGCAACAGTATAAATTTACTTAGGTATATACATACATACATATGTATGTATAATAGATAAGTCGTGAAACCACCACGCTCAAAATAATATTATCAACAACCACAGAAATTTTGATGATTTCGCATATAATACATATGTACATACATAAAAATGTATCTATATATGTACATATGTATGCATGTATATACAATTACGGGTATGTTATTATGAAAAAATCAATATTGGCAACAACAAGACTTCCATACAATGGCTTTTCCATACAAAATGCCTATTCGGTTCGACGTTGTGCGTGCATTGACAGCTGCCACTCATGCATAAAATTAAGTATATGAGTATGTATGTACATATATGTGCATATCTACTTCTGTAGCACGAATGTACTTATCTGCAGTTTTCTCTATTTTAATTCTTTTAAACAATACATACATACATATGTACATAAATTTAACAGCGCAGCACCTTTTGCATGAAAGCGTAAATAGCAACGGTCGATGAACAACGAGGTAAGGAGTGAATAACACTGAACTGTCTATATGCATTACTTTTATGTTTGTATACATATGTACACATGTATGTACATAAGTATGAATATGCTTACATGTAAGTCGTTCGACTTAACAACATTATATGAATACTATACATATATGCGCTTAAGTACTAAGAGATACATGCATAAGTATACATTTACATATGTATGTAGGTACATTAGGGTGTTTTTTTAATTATTTATTTATTTTCAATCGCATCATGAGATTTCCTTGGAAATACACTAAAAAAAATTTGCTGAAAATTTGAGCCCTTAATATTAACATTAAGGACTGGACCAAGGCATGTAAAAATTTCCATAGAAAATACAGGACAATCGTGATTTTTTATCTTTAAATTTCTATAGCTCAAAGACTTTTTATGGCATCGTTTTGACTTTAGACACATATTTCTCACACCGGCGAGGTAGTACGGGGCTCTAAACCTGATTTTAGAATAGAAAATATTTATTTGCTACAAAAAGAGATTTATAGAATTTTCATAGATGGTATGTAATAAAAAATCTATGAAAATTCCATACAGCCTTACTTAAAAACTCGAATAAATCGAGAAGTATTAATGATAGCGGTTTTGACCTCGGATCTTTTATGTCCCACAAGTTCATCATGTACATTTTTTCTATAGCTCTTGTCATTTATGAGATACATATATGAAAAAAATGCGAATTTCGTGAAAAAGTCAGATTTAGAGCCCCGTACTACCTCGTCGGTGTGAGTTTCGACTTTCTCGCAATGCGCACTTTTGTAGAGTGTTCAATTCTGAGAAATATGTGTCTAAAGTCAAAGTGATGCCATAAAATGCCTTTGAGCTATAGAAATTTAAAGATAAAAAATCACGATTATCGAGTATTTTTTATGGAAAGTTTTTACATGCCTTGGTCCAGTCCTTAATGTTAATATTAAGGGCTCAAATTTTCAGAGAATGTTTTTTAGTGTATTTCCAAGGAAATTTCATGATGGGACTGAAAAAAATTAATTGTTCAAAAAAAAACACCCTAATGTACATACATACACAATAATACATACGGTGTTGGTCACATATCAGATTGTCGATTACATTTATGTATGTACTTATATATGCATATCTGAAACCTTTCCATGGGATTTCTACAAAATACTGTTAACTTCAGGCCTCTTATAAATTCTACTTAAAGTAAGTTTTTTTTATATACATATGTACATACATCAAATGTATGTGAGCACTTTATGCAAAGCAACGATCCGAAGCACACCGCAAAGGTAGTAAAGTATTGGCTCGACAATGAAAAATTTAGAACATTGGAGTTGCCTGCGCAAAGCCTATGTACATATGTATGTATGTATATACCTTACATACTTTACATATGTACACTTACATACATATGTACATATCTAGTTCGCTTATTCATGGGATTAACATAAGGCGATACTTCGTCCGCCTCGTCATGGTAATAGTTTGTATTCAAAATGTCGTCTATTGTGGCACATTAAGGCAAACAAAGCGTAAACAAGTCAACATACACAAGCTAAAGATGCGTATACATAAGTATGTATGCAAGTATGTATGTGTACAGACGTGCAAATACATCCATATAAGTTCCGAAACGGAAAGTATAATAAAAAATTAAACTGAATTGATATTATAAAACCCAACAAAAAAGAAAGCACTATAGCTAACATCAATGCAAAGTAATATGTAAGCAGATATATCCATATTGGGTAGTCGAAAAAGTCTTTTCGTATTTCAAACTTCAACTTATTTTTTTATACTTATACTAAAATATAATTAAACAAAAATCTACCATTTTGGTCGACCACTTTTTACCATTTTTCCGCTAGAGACATTATTCCATAAATGTAAAACTTTCATGATTGTAAATCGAAATTTCGAAATTACCAGAACGGAAGTTGTGCTACGCGAAATGATACAGCATCGTTTCGTAAAACTTTCCAACACTACTTACATATGTATATGGTATGACACAATGTGATAGGTTGCACTGGCGATATACGACTGCAACGACGAAAATACGAAAAGACTTTTTCGGCTACCCAATACATTGTGGTGCCCTTATCCAATTTGTTCTTTTTTTTTTTGTTTTGCAAATGCTCACTAAAGTTTCAGTTTTAGCCCTAAAACAGAATACACGTAGACAGGCTCTTTATTTTCCATTAAATCATGCTAAGCATTCATATAACATTGATATGTATGTTATTACCATACATACTATGTATAGTATATTTTACATACATTCTAAGTTACTCATACGACATGGCAATCCACGAATGCTCGGTATATGTATTTGATGCATAGCTTTAACTGCATTTAATTTTTAAAGGAATGTTTTTATGAAAAAATCATTAAGGCCTGTTTTGTAGAACGGAAAATTTTGTATTAGAATATATTAATTTCAACTTTTTTTGGTAGTTTGGATTTGTTTTGCAGATAAAAGGTTTATTAAAAAAAATCAAAAAATCTCATCTTAAATACATATGAACATACTATACATATTTGGGAAAGTAAAATGATTTAAGCACGGTTTAATTTGCTAATAAAGAGCTTATATACGTTAGATCCTTATTTTAGCACAAAAACTGCAACCTTATGGGGTGTTTTCACAAACAAGCGCAGCCAACAAGTCAGTCACAATCGAGTTACAATGTGACGGTGCATTCAGGTGGTAAGAGTCTAACATAGACACGCTTCATAACCAAAACATTAATCAAAATTTTTTGCGTCGGTCCCAGAGAGATGTTTAGATCCACTGCTATCTCTCTGATGACAACACGATGATTTTAAAGCACTGTTTCTTTTACAAATTTTATCGTCATTCACTGAGACGAATGAAAGACTCGATTTACGCAAGTTTTCGATGAATTTCCGAACTTCACTGAATGCTTTATGCCACTCAATTGCTTGTGTTCGTGTTAAAATAGACTCTGCACAACACTTTTCCAACATTTTCAACGATTCTATAGGAGACACAAAATTCCAAGCCAAGTCCTTGTTCAATTTTTTTCCATTCGCTTCGTAAACAAACAGCTGTCAAATATGTAATTGTTGATATATAGAGATCAAACTATACACGCACATAACCAAAAGGATTCTACTAATATAGAAAAAAAATTTTTACTGAATCAGTTTGCGCGCTCAATTTTGATCTTGAGTATAACTAAATATGTAATTGTGTAAAATACATATTTCCAATCCTAAATATTCGCTTAAAAATGAAATGTTTACCTGTTTAATATTACTCCATATCCTTTAATGATAATCACCAGAAACGGCCAGAGTCCGTCATAGTACGCGATCGCATTAAAAAATGCGTTTTATCTCTCCTTCGGCTCTTCATCTCATAACTGCTTTGTGTGCACCTATTTTATTAGGCACAAACTTTTAATCTCTTTGTTTATATATTTGGGGATTTTGGGAAGGATATCGGAATGATTGCTGAGCATTTCCAGCTAGCAACTCTCGGATGGGGTAAGGAAGAGGAAAAAGACAAGGAAGGGATTTATAGGGTTTATTCTTTAAGTTAATTTTTTTTTATTACTTAGTTTTCATTTCAATTTTTAATTTGCTTAGAACTTCGTTAAAATCATTTTCCTCAAAGAATTTATTACGCAAATGCACACAATTTCACTTTAAAAACTCGGGCGGATAATTTTACGAAATTTGATTTTTTGTCTATCCATTTTAGTGTTAGTTGCTTTTTTAAATTAGTCAGATTTTTTTTGGGAATGGTGGGATATATACGTACGTACATATATATGTATATGTAACTGTTTCAAGTGTATTGCTATCATTTATGGAAATTATAACTGTATGTATTTATGTATGTACTTGTGTTATATATTATGACTATTTTCCATTATCAACATACCTTTAACCATATACTACATTGTCTTCAAAGTTCATTATTCATTATTTTGTATGCGCTCAGTTTGATAAGCTTAAATATGTTTTTGTTTTTTTTTATATACATATATGTATGTAGTTCTTTGTGATTTAAAAAATATACTTAAGGCATACTTTATTTAGGAAAGACGTGAGAAGAACTATGCTTTTTATTGTTACAGTGTTTTTCTCTTGCACACATAGTCCGTTGGTTATTTGTTTTTTCGTTTTTATACGTAAATATGTATGTATGTATGTAAACTACAAGTGAGTTTGGGTTGGAATTCTGCTGAAGTTACAAAATACATATTCATACATAAATTTTACGCCCATTTACGAATGTATGTATGTACATATGTGAGCATGTGCATATATAATAATATGTACTGTTTTTTTTTAATACAAAAATACATATTCATACAAAGTGCATTAATTTATTGTTAGTATGTATGCAGTGAACAAGAGAGCGTGGGAGCGACCGGTGAAAATTCATTACGGGCCTACAGTTTTCAGTGGGGCCCGGTGTTGTGCAACAATTTTTTGCAGATTTATTTCGCCAACGAGTCACTACCATCATCGCCGGGGCCTGCTTCCTTCTCTACGGACCTGTATGCATGGTTATAATGCATAATATGCAAACCGTTACTATAACTAGCTTTTGTTTGGCAAGCACCAACAGCATGTACATATGTATGTATGTCATATATACACAGGTGAATTTTTTATATTTGCTCTACACAAGTATATTGTTAAGCATAAGTCCTTCTTTCAGCAGTTTTGCATTTTTTTTATGGATTATTGTAATTCCACTTTAAGTTTCAGTTAACTATTTCCTTATACACATGTACGGCCGTTGTAGCTAAAGTGCTTATTTACTTTAAGGTACTACTTAAGATTTTTTGTACCGCGTTTTTAAGCTTTCATACCTATAAGTAAATGCATTCACATACATACATACATATGAATATGCGTACATATTATATCCATGCATACATTTGTGGCACAATAGATCTTGGGTCGCGGTGCAGTCCTCATTTACTTATCTTATACATTTGAAAATATTAGAATGGCTTAAATTGAAACACAAATTTCGAAAAGCAATTTGCCCATCTACCCACATGCATACGTATGTACATACACTAAACTAAAATTTTATAAATACACATGCGCGTAAGCAGTTTTAATTCAAGTTTAATGTGTAGCTTTGTTATCTTAGTAAATGCAATTTTATTTTAGAATAATTTCATCGTTCTTCCTTCTTTTTGATGTTCATGTGTTTTTCGATGCAGGTGTGTTGGCATTCGGTTAGCAAATGCATATTCATATATACTATATATATTTATATATGTTTTACATGGTATATATAAATTTCTATGCACATGCTATGTGTTGTGGTTCCACTTACTGCACCACATTATTTGAGTATTCCGTTGATTGATTTTTACTTTTCTTCCATGCCATTATCCAAAATGTATGATATTTTACATAAAATGGATTTAATTATTACAAACGTACATGCATTTCATTACTTTTATTTACTTTTTATCCCACTTCTAACTTTACTTGTATATAATATGTATATACATACTATGCGTGTCGTGACATACACTTAATTGTTAATGATTAAAATTTTTCCATGTATCTATTTTTTTAAGTTTTTGTTTCTGCGGCTGTCACATTTAGTTCCAAATTGGCTGCTTCACATTTAGTTCCAAATTGGCTGCTTCACATTTACACATTTTTACGTTGACTACATGACGAGTTATATATTTATATCTGTATTCATACTGCCTTAAAATTAGTTATTTGTATTGTTTTAATACTTGCGTATGTATGTATGTTTTTATAATTTCCTCTTTATAGATTTTTTTATATTTAGAAAGAAAAATATATATATATATGTGTAACAAATTTCTTTACTTACGTATACATATATATTATTTGTATTATATGTATATCATACTGCTTTATGCATATGTATGTCTAACTTTCACTATCATTTAAAAATGTTGACTCGTTTACAATTTTCCATTTGCATTATTGCATTTGTATGTGTTATTTACTAAAAACTATTTTTAAATTTGCCTCAATTACAAATCAAATGACCACTTTCTAAAGAATTAAAGAATCCAAAGTTATAATTTCACAAAAACCACAGTTCAAATTGTTGTTGTAGTGGCATAAAACAACACTGAAGCAATTTGGAGGAATACTGCCGAGTTGACAGTCTTTAATGGAAAAAAATCGCGTCTGTTCCGGTTCCGTAGACCCCATTGTCGTGGGAACGATACAATTTTTAAAATTATACATCGGTTTTTTAATACTTTAGAGTAAAATTAGGGAATGCACTAATTCTACGGCTTGAATGACTGAGTTATCATCATAAAACGCTTTTTTCATATTCATTTTCAGTTTTACAAATAGATAATAGTAACATGGTGATTGATCAGTCCTACACTGAGGATGGCTAATGAGAGATTAATTTCTTCATCAAAAATCGTTCACACATATCTACAGTTAAAATTGTCCAAAAAATGGTTTTACTCGCATTTAAGTCTTCAGCCAGCATTCTCACAGTAAAATGTGCATCGATACCAATGATTTAATGGACTAATGCCACCATAAGTATTCTAATTTTTTTGTCGTCATTAAAATCCTCACGACTCAACGAATTTTTTTTTTTCAAGTTTAACAAAAAATTATATTTTTGCTCTTTGTAAAAAGGAAACAATCTTTTATTGAAAACGCTGTAACTTAAACATCTGTCATTCGATTTACATGAAGTTAGCTGCGTTTGAAAGAGAAAGAATGCATCTTTTTAATGCTGTAACTTTTTAACAGATAACGCTGCATGTTTTATGATTTAAATATATGTGTATGTATAAAGTTGAGTGATTTTTGGGGCACATCATGTGTGTGCGAATTTTTGTATAAAAGTTGGCATCAAATTGGTTATTTGCACAAAAGGTTCAAACTTTGTTTTAAGTTTAAATAGATAAGCTATACATTTGTATTTATACGACTTTTCTTCACAATCAAATCAACTTACACGCTATAAGGCCCTATAAATTATAACACATATGCACATACATATGTATACAATATATACACATACTTATGTACATATTTGAAATGTTAAAAACTTAAAAATCACTTACTATATACCACTTTCATAAAAGCTTTTTGTAGTTACGTTTTTTTAGAAATTTTCTTTTAAATTCTTCTAGCCGTTTGTCGTCGAATTGTAAATCACTAATACGCCTTTTTCAGTAGGAACACTTGTGCTTTCTAGTAAATCGGAGTTGCTGTTTCAGTGAATTATATAGACAAATTGTGTATGCACTTTTCTACATATGTACTTATGTAAGTACATTTGTATGTTCATATACATATGTATATCAAGTATATTGTTTGAAGATTGTTCTGAGTAAAACTGAGTAAGGATCCCAATCGTCATTTGGTTCGCAATTGAAGCCTTCACTTGTTACACTAATGCAATATCTGCTGGAATTCATATTTTTTCATTTTGTTTAAATAAATATACATAATTGCATATATATACATATACACATGTATCTTTAACTTTATCATATTTATATCATTTCACTAAGAATAAATTGAAACTGTCTGTATGTATATTTCTGTTTGTTGCAGCTAATGCCCTTTTTGCTTTTTCTGCAGCGCACAAATCAGTAATTAAAAAAGGAAACCAAAAAAAGAAGACAGCTACGCATTCCACACTTGCCAGGCATCGACTTTTTGACGAAACCTTCATTTATTGATCATTCAAAATTGTAATATTGCTCAATTTGCATTTGTTTCAAAAGCGTTTTCGCGACTTAGCATCTTTTTGCTTCCAAGCTGTGCGGGGAATTGATCTCATTAAAAAGTTTAACCAAATAATTAGATAAATTTGCCTTTAAGTACTCAACATTTATAAAACTGCAATTAAATATTGCATTATTTTCTGAACTATGAAATTAAAAAGACTTAAATGCAAATCTAGCAACCTCAATTAATTATTTTTTGGAAAGTACACAAAAATTTATAATGCCACAGATCAAGATATCGACTAGTTTTTCATACAGTATAGCAGGACACATTTTACTTACATATGTATATTATGAATTCAAATACAAAAATCACAGAGAATTATAACTCTAATGCATTAATTGTTATTTTCTTATCACTTATTCTTATTGTTTTTTTATTTACATGCCATTAGGTATCTTTTTATGTTTTTATTTTGCGTTAATGGTGTTTTCTTTCGTTTTTTTTTAATTTTTATTTTGTTTTTTGTGTTTGTAGTTGTTGGTAATTCGCTAATTCATTTGTCCAGCACTACGGAATTGGTTATGACGTGCATAAACTTACGTTACGCCTAACGTTTAATGGATGGCATTATTAAACTTTCCGTTTTTGTGATATATTCATACAATATTCGCACATACGTAATACACACATACTGTTCAACTATAAATGGATTTGTTAATGTGTTCTTAATTTTTAAATGACCTTTGCGGAAGATGTAATTTATAAAACCTTTGTTTAGCAATTTGACATACATACATACATACGTATGTGCATATGTATGCAAGCATGTTTATACTAACCTTTTTACTTAAGTACAAATGCAATACAATTATTGGTGTTTGAGTTGTAGTGATTTTGTCTTTGTATTGTTTTCAGGTTTCCCTAAAATTTAGCATTTGTTTTTTTTTGATTTTTTTTTTCAAGTATACCATAGGTATGTGTTGCCGCTGTTAGTTTAAATTTATAATTTATTTTTTCTAGTTTAAAAACACACAATTTTATGAAAAGTGCATATCATTTCATTCGAAATGCTACATTCAAATTAGTGATCTGAAAAACATAAAAATGCATATTTAAGTACATACATATATGCTTACACATCTAACACATCCGTATGTACATATAAGCATATACGTACACTTGCATATGTTCAAACATACATATATGTATTAGCATACGGTGATAGTTTTATTTTATAAAGTTATATTTTTTGCAATTACTTTGACTCCAAAACCGTTTTATTCGTTCTCACAATCATTTCAAAACAAGTTTCGATATGTTTTCAGCTGCTGCTACAAACGCTTAATGTGTTCTTGTCAGTGACATTGCAAAGCAGCATAGTTTCCAGTTAAAAATACATTACATAGGCCTGTTTCTCTTTCCGGCTCATTTCATTTTTTTTTTTTTTTTGTAGCATGGAGTATCTGACATTATATAACGTTAATTTAAAATCTTTTAGGTAAACTAAATTATGTGCTGCTCTTGCATATATTCAAACTTGCTTTTGACGTTTCCAACAATGCACCAAAATAACATTTCAAGCACGGTATGACACAGTAATTATTTGTAAAGTATTCGTTTCAGTTTGATTAAAGATGGAAATTGCTATTCTAAGTGATAATATGGTGTGAATCAGTGGCCACAGCATTATGGATATTTTAAAATTTTATATTATTTGGTTATAGCCATTTTTTTATTTTCTCATCTCATTTTTAGTTTCCGCATAGTCCTTAGTAGTAGATTTAAAAATTTGACAATTTGTAAAAATATGCATTTTACGATAAATAAGACAAATTTCGACGCAAGTTTCAGATTTTAAAAATGTCAACGCAAATTTTTCTGGCGCTTAGCCAAATCCAAGTGTGTTTTTTTCACCTGATTGTTGTGATATTCGAACGCAAACGCTGTGCTTTTTGTGACAATGTAGGAAATCTTGGCACTCGATTCGATTATGATAATTGTTCAATAACTCTTCATCGTCGACGCAGGTAATAAACAAAACGCTATAAATGTGCTGCCTCATTAAAAAATTGAAAAATTAAAACACAAAAATTTTTGGTTCATTGTACAATTGTAAAATTGGAAAATTTTTACATATTGTACAACTTTTTATTTGTATATAATCGTTTTTTATTTTTTATTATTATTGTTTTTATTTTTGGATGAATCGGTGTTTAAAAAGAAAAAAAAAATAACAGATTTTGATTTTTGGCAATTACTATTCGTTTGTGGGTTTGAAAAATTTGGTGTTGAATTAATCGCATAGATTAAATAAAAAAAATTACAATTTACATATTTTTTGAATAATTTTACATTTTTTTTGGTTTTTTAGTGCACAAAAATGTGCAATAAAATTTTTTTTATTTTCTTTTTTACTTTTTCATTTTCATTAAATAATTTCAGTTGTTACAATTTTGTTGTTTTGTTTTTCCATTTTTACACACATGATTTCTTTGTTTGTTACATATACTGTTCACTGACAATCGGATTTAAATTTTCTTGTACATGTCTATTAAAAAGAAAACTTGAATTTGTAGGCTTGTCTTATGGATCTGCTGAATTATCATAACATTTGTATTTTCCGTAAATTTTCCAAACAAAAAACCACAAATAAAAACAATATAAAGGAAAATTTACATGTGAAGCTAAAGATATATGAAAGTTTGCAATCAATAGTTAACTGTATGTTAAAATGTCTTATATTACAACCGAAATTAGAAAATTAAATATCTTTCATTTTTATATAATATGGAACAAAGATTAAACGGTCCAATCGACCCAACTGTGATTTCATGATTGAAGCGATCTAAGTTCTAAATAATTTATCACACAAAATTGCATATTTATATTTAACGTTTTATTCCTCAAAACGAAAGGGGTTCGTGTAAGAGAACATTTTGCATTTAAACGAAGTTGAGACAAAGCGAAGGATATAGGTAGTACATAATAAAATCTTTGAAACCAATATGCGAAAAAATCGTTATTTTATTTAAGTCAGAAAGAATAAAATGTTAAACAACGTCTACACATTTTGAACTTGAATGGAATTTTGCTGGCATTAACGTTTTTAAAAGTGTTACAATGTTTATCGCTCGCTGCTACTCAACTTTCGTTATTATACACACGAAGTTCAAACTTTTCCTCTTCGGTTACGTTCTCTTGGTTGGTTGCTCTTTTGGAAGAATATTTTCTATTTTTTTTTGATGAAAACTTTTTGAAATTTTACTTTTTTTTTGTTATTTTTTATATAAAATTTTTTAGCACATAAAATGTGCATAATTGATGAAGTTGAGCATTTCACATGTCAAACCGTTCAGAAAAATCCGCACGTTGTGTTGCTGCTCCAGCGCAAAAAGAATAATGCATATTCAAATTAAAAAAAAGGCAAATTGAAATAATAAAGAAATAATATTCGAGCATATTTTGGCAATACACTCCGCCTACACCTCACTTTTCCACGAAGCACTTAATTAGTTGCGCTAATTTCATTATTTATCATTTATACTTTCAGGCTTCGTTAGCAAACACTTCTAGAAACACATACAAGCATTGAAAATGCATAAAAAAATCGGTTGTTAGGTATGACATATGTGCGGAGGTGTACTTGAAGGTTTGTATAAAAGGTGTTTTACTTTTTGTTTTTTTTTTATTACAATTAATGTTTGTATTGGTGTGTATGTTTCATTTAAGTTTTCTTGTATGTATTATTTTTAAATTTTTGCAGTAATTTTCACTTATCAAGTCTTCATTAAAGCTTTTGCGTAACTTCAAACCATACGTTACTAAACAATAAATTAATTATGCCTGCTCACTACTCGATTTTCAACTCCTTAATCACAACAAATATGTAATAACTGGGTAAAACTTCACCTACATACATACATATGTAGCTATGCACGTTATAATTTCTTTGCGAAATTTCTTGTACGAGAAATTTTAAAAGGTATAAAATTAAAGTGAAATATGATATATAAAACAGTTAAGTGCAATGAACTTGATTTTGTTGGTACTATAAAACATGCATTTCTTAAAACTGTCTAAAAACTAACAAAGGTATATTGAACACGATTTTGACTCTGAATTTGCATATTTAATACTTTCATAAAATATATACTGCATGTTACTGCAAAGCAATACACATACACACATTATGAAAATTAAAATTCTATCGTAAATACTACAATAAGACATACAATGATGTGCTCCTTCAATAGCAAGATTTTGTACTAGACGGTGTTTACCTTATTTAAAAAAAAATATATTAAAATAAAAATTTCTATAATTTTCTTTTTCTCGTTATCCAACAATATTGGGCACACAGTACAAATGTCGAATTTTAATGCAAATGTTGAATGAAAATCACTAGCATAAAACTTTAATTAACGGTTTAAGTGTATGTGAATCATTGTAAGTATTTTATGATGTTATTAAAGAGGGGAGTAGGGTTTTTAAATAATTGTTTATATTTCTTCGATTTAAATGAATGCATAATACCTGTAGAAGATTGTCAAAATCGATTGGAAAAAATTTATGAAATTCTCATTGTTTTAATGTCTGTCTTATAAACGTTTAACAACAGATTTCAAACATTAAAGCGTTAAAAAACAAAGTCTTCAAAATACTATATCTGCTGAGTACGTGTTCCACATAATTTACGAGATAACGCTGAAGAGTTTATTTAATTTTTTAATATTTGTAATTTTTTGTAAATTTAAGGGCATATTTATTAGAATATCATATTATAATGTACCACTGATTTTCAAAAATAAATTTTATGAACTGTTTTATCAAAAAAATTATTAAAATGGACTTTGTTTTACACAATTTAACCCTACTCCCCCCTTTGCGGAATTCGGTTTGTCTACTATGTATGCAGGTTGAGTCTGAGTAGCAAGAAAATACGCTTGTTGTTATTTTACTTACATTTAAAAATGCAATTCGCTTAACTTCACCAATGTCTACGCGTGTGTGTGTGTGTGTATGTAAATTTTATGTTGTTCATAAGATACATTTTTATCACACAATTGTTTGTATGCATTTGCTGTTGGATTGCTGGAGTTAAACTGTAGACACGGATCGTAAGCGTTTACATAGACTAAAAAAATAAACTAGGATTAAATAAAAATATTGATTGCGTTCAAATATCACGGCTGTACTTTCAATAGATTGAGGCAAAATCGTAAGAAGCTTGGCATAAACATTAATTTAAATGCGTATATACGAAATATAGTTCATCCGTATATGAACAGGCTAAGATTTAAAATATGTATGTATAACTTTTGCCTATTTGTTTTTTTTTTTTTGTTTTTGTTTAGTTTACATAGCCGTTTTCACAGTTAAAGATAAGTTTAGCACGCAATCAAACAATATTATATTAATATATCAATTGCCTGTGGCTTTTGCTTTTGCTTTTGCTCTGAAAAGGTCTATATATGCAAAGTGTTCTAATAATTCACACAAAATAAAAATGTACATTTGGTAAAGAAAATCTTAAAATGCAAATTCAATCTGTTTTACATACACATATGTACTTATGGATTATTTGGGTTTATGTGCCGATATAATTTTCTGCCAACCCAAAATAATTTATTTTTTTATGTATTCAAAACATACAATATACATATACATATCTACAATTGTATGTTAAAAATTAACAAATTTGTGTAGTTTATTTATCGCACACCCATCAACTGGTCACATGACTATTGTTAATAATTTTCATTGTTCAACTAAGATTCATTTTCATTTTGCATTGTGCGCTTTCAATAACTTAATATTTGTTGATTCTTTCTGGCTTCTTCCTAGAAGAAGTCGGAGAAAAACGTCCAATTTATATATTACTATCATTAAAGATTACTTGTGGAGTTCAACAATTATATTGTATGTTCACACAGGTGTCATATACAATTTCATATTTCTAACAAAAAGTAAGCAAAATACAATATATTCAATACATACTAACATACGTATATAGCATCACAAAATTCAAATTACCATTTAAGATTGCAACTAACATTTGCATCGTATTCACAAAAATTGGCAACAGCAGTTCAGATTTAGTAATTTTTGTTTACAACGACTCTCAAAGCATTCTTTTTATTTGCCAATGCGGGCATATGACATTGTCCAATGGAACCACTTCCTTATGGAAGGCATACACACAACAATTAGTTGGTTGATTGAGTTGGGCTAGAAATTGCCCTTGTCGCTACATACGACACAACTTTTAATACAATTTTGAGGCCAACTTCATTTTGAATATTCACTTCGTTGCTTAAACATGAGTTCGGAAGTTGTTGCTTTGCTTTTGTATTATATATGACGCGCTCTCTTCGACAGCCGAAATAAAATGGCGAAACCGTTTGAAATCGCACGACCAACCCAAACACGATCCAACTAACACAACTAACTTGACAAAATATCAAAAAATTTTGATTTTCATTCAATCAGTTGGTACAACTCATACAACTGCCTCATATACGTAACAATCAGTTGTACAATTCAATGAAATTGGTACAATAATTGGTGCCTGTATGCCTTCCATTACTTCTTTACATATGTTTTGCTTTACAATCATGCGCACGTGTGATAAGAAGAATGCTTCGAAGCCGTTCAAACAAGAACCATTTTCAAGCATATTTTTTTTATACACACATATTTATTATTATAAATTTCTTAATGGTAAATCGGACTTTGTTGTACCGTATTGCCGGCAAATGCTTAATAATCCATCACATTTTAATTTGATATAAATCAGTTATCAGACAGTTACAACTATCTGGTATCCCCCCAAAAAAAAAAATATTATGAACTAAAAAAACAAGGTACTGGGCTTAAGTGCTCCTCTCTAGCTGCAAACAATCACTCATCAGGATACTGTTTTAAGGCAGTTGTAATCAATTTACACTTTAAATTTTCATCGTAAAAAGCATTTACTTTAATACGCTCTTTTTTAAATTAGTTCCAATTAATATTTAGATTTTTAATTACAATTTTTCATATTTTTAATGGCCAAACTTGTTATATGAAAATATGTATACATATAAACGCCGGTTATTAACAATTTTTGCTTGCATTAACGACTAGCTTTCATTGAAAATTGCGTTTTTAGCTTCAGTAAGCTGTTAAATTGATGACTGACATTTTAATACATATGTATGTATGTGTGTTACTCTTCTCTTGCAGTTCTCAATGTAAATACATATGTAGATGTGTACGCCAGAGCGTACAGAATTGAATGAAATGATGTTTGCTAGGTTCTGGGATCTTTGAACAACTGTAAATTTACATTTATTTGAGGAACAATTCTTCAAAATTGCATTACTTGGCAGGCGTCTTTTACAAAAATGTGATTTGTAATAATAAATTAAAGTGCATTTTTGTAATGGACCTTGTGGTCGTTTGGTTTTTGTCTTTTATCTATTATTGTAATTATGATTTGTACATTCCCTGATGATGGAAAAGTATCATCAAACATTTTAAAATTTACAATTTCTATTTTAAAATTTGTTAACATTTATCTTTGGGGCTTTGTTTGTCATTTCTGCAAATACTTTTTAGCATGTTAATTCGCTAATACAAATTTTCAAAATGTTAACGTTCTTATAATTACATTGAGAAACATTCCCAATTTTTTTGTTTTAATATAATACAAATTATTATCTACAGTACAGTCCAGACGACTTATGTAAATACATATTAAGTAATGAAATTATACAGTTTCTATGAAAGATGCTGAATTAAAAGTTAGAAAACTATAAATAAATATAACTATATTATTTAAATTACAATTATATTTAAATGTAAAGTACAAAAACGTAACATCCGCGCCAAAACTTTCAAATTTTAAGTTGTTTTTTAAGTAATTTGATTTAAATCGTTACATTTTATATGTAGAAGTACATATGAGAATGCATTTCAAGTCAAAATCGTGTTGGATACAAAGAGCTACTTTTATTTACTTTCGTTTTCAATTTTCTATTATTTATTTTAAATAAAAGCAATCAAATACTAGCATAGAACAAATCCCCTGAATCAAAAATATAGAAAAGTTAAAGATATCGGAACTTGATGTGTTGGCGCAAGTGCAACGCTTAATTGTACAAGGGTACTAGCTGTAAAATTACATATCTTTACAATTAATTTGTTTCACAAATTTAAAGTTATAAATTGTTAAAATTTAATACAAATAATGAGAATCTTGTTGTTTAATGGTAAGTAAAATAAATTTTGGCATATGTTACAAAATGTGATTTTATATTGACTGCCGCCATTGCTGAACATATCCCCCACTCGATGAATGTTTTCATGTTATACATATATCTAATGTCGCTGCTGATTGTGATTTTATGTTAATATCTTTATGGTTCACATGTCTGCAGCTGCAACTGCTGTTGTCCTGGTTATCTGAAGGTGTGACGCAAGGTCATTCCACATTATTTAGGCGCACGCGTAAGGTCACAGCTTAAATGGTTTTTTCCTCGTTGTTAATATTTATTGCTTTTATTGCATTTTGTTTACATTTGTTTTTGTTTGTATTATAATAACGCGCAACTATTTGTTTGTTTACTTTGGTGGGTTGATGGAATTCATTATTTAAAAATTGATATTTTTAGTGTCACTGCCAGTTGCAAACAACAGGAAAGACAGAATTCACAAAGTTTTTTAATTGTAATTATTATACATTATTTGTGGCGGATTATATTATCTAATGTTTCACTGTGTTGCTTGTTTTTTTTTTTGATTCTGTTTTCAGTGTCGTACAAATGTGTAATTTAAACTGAATTGAAAACGCGCGGCTTTCGATTTATATTTTAAAATTTTCTTAAACTTTAAATAGTTACAACTTAAAGCAAAAAAAAAATATTTGTACAGTTTCTTTTACAAGAATTGTGAATTTACTACATTTTTGAATTTTGAAAGTTTAAATTTCCGTTATCAAATTGCGTTTTATTTGTTTTTGTTTGTTCAATCAGTTAATATATTAAAATTAAATATTTCATTTTATTACTTGAGATCACAAGCAGTTGTTATTTGTGTCGTAATTTGCGTAAATACGCAAATATTGTATCTTCCACGTACATTTATATTATATTAGATTTTTGTTTAAATTTGTATCACACCATTTACTAGATTGCAAATTTGTTATCTACTAATTTCCAGGTCAGTAAATTGTAAATATTATTATATGAATTGTTTGAAATGTTTGCGATGTTAATTTTGATTTAATATTTGTTTGCAGCGCACTCATACATAGTTCATTGCGAATATCACATTTTGCATTCGTGCGTTTAACATATGTGTAACTCAGTTTTCTTATCAATTTTATGCTTTGTTTTTAATATATTTATTTGATGATCGCTAAATAAATGGTGAATTAATTTATACTGCTGTACGGATACTATTCGGAGTGCGTAGCGGTTAAGATTGCACATTTAACAACAACTTCAAGTTGTGCGTGTCGAAATCGTCGAGTAAATTACGCTTCGAATGCTTAACAACGTGGCCACCACAGGTATGTGCATCAGCTGCCAGTGCTGGGTTGCGCGCTGTCGTTACACTGTGTAGACCGGGTCCAGCACTGCTGGTTGCTTTATATTCTGCCTTGCCCAGGGTCCAATGCTGCGGTGGTTTTGGTAATGCTGTAGGCGCCGGGGCATCGAAGCATTTGCTGCCAGCGAAATGCGTCAACGCAGTAGGCAAGGCCATTTGTGTTGGCGATATCTTCCCAAATAAAGGGCTACTAATCATTGCGAATTTTGCGCGAGTCTTGCGACCAGCACTGCCGCTGTTGCTATTAATTGCAATTGGATTTTCACCGCCACCTAATATAACAGCTGGCGATTGACGGGCTTGTTGCTGCTGGAAGTGAGGTGATTTTTGACCATCACTCAGCTTATGAGCGCTACCTCCACGTCTGCCACCATGATGGGATTGGTAATGATTATTATTATTACTAAAGAAAACTGTGCTTTCTGTG
Organism: Bactrocera tryoni; assembly: GCF_016617805.1. NCBI lineage: Eukaryota > Metazoa > Arthropoda > Insecta > Diptera > Tephritidae > Bactrocera > Bactrocera tryoni. The sequence continues at coordinate 9,995,867 of NC_052499.1, forward strand.
CCACTTGAAAGCGGTGGCGAATCGCGTTGCTGATGTTGTTGATTTTGCAGCTGTTTACGCTGCTGTTGCTTACGTTGACGCGACGAATTGTTTCCACTGCCAAACCCACTAGAACCCAGCGAGGAATCACTACTCGTAGATGAGGTGGAAGCACCCGATGACATTGCACAACCGGGTGGTGAAGAACTTAAAACTTGTTGTTGGTAATAGGATTGGTAATTTGTACTGCTAGCAATACTGTTGGAATGTGCAGTTACATTTAAAGTAGTTGTCGGTGTGTTGCGGCTCACATTACCAACTCCACCTCCATTAGATATTTTTTTTAAGCGAATTGTCGTCGCATCTGCGGCTGCGGTTGTTGTCATTTTAAAATTATTACTAACGCTATTGTGCGAGTATGTCATTTTAAGATATTCAGCGTTCCGTTCCTTCCTTAATGCAGCTCTTTTTTATTTTTACTCTTATCTAATTTTTGTATTAATTTTACGCACTGTTTTTGCCTCTTCAATTTTTTGTGTTTAAAGTAATGCTTATTTTTTAAATATCACACACAATAAAATCAACGTTAATTTGAGTTTATCCGTTTACAAAGTTTGCTGTTCTTTGCTCTTTTGTTGTCAATTTAAGTAGAAAATCTATTTACATGCGGCACTGTTGTCTGATTGAATATTTGCCTGCATTCCCAAAGCTTTTCTCCCTTTTATCAGCATCAAACTCACCGTCCTTCCTTCTGCTTCTTCCTGTGTTTATTCTTAATTTTTATGTTATTCTCTTTCTATGTTTTCTTCCTTATTTACATTTACATACATATAGTTATTATATATATTGCTATGTATAAACATATACATAAATTTTATATATAATTTTGTTTTGTATTGATAATCAGTCTGTTGATTTTTCCGGTTTGTTTTAAGCTTTTTTTTAGCTACTTTATTCATAAGCTTACGCTTCTTCGTCTTCTTCGTATCTTAGTCCTTCTGTATGATCCTTCCTTTCGTGGATGGCTCCGGCGGTACATCTAGTTAGGGTCCTGAAACAAAATTAATACCAAATGAAACCTAAATTAATATATACTATAAAATTGTCATCAAGATTTTTTTTTTAATTTTCAATTCGTTAAATAGTTTTATAGAGAATGTAGTGTTAATGCCATATTTAATATGCTGAAATTTTCTTTCTAATAGAGCAATTCAGAACTTTGACCAGTCACAAGTCTCTAAATTTGAGTTTTAAATTAGACAAATATTTGTGACTTGAAACGATTTTTCAATTCAGTAAATGATAGTCACATAAAACTCTAACTCTATACATCTGTTAAATTTCTTTACTTAGAGATGTATATTAAACCTGAATGGGCTGGGATTTAGAACAGCCACCCCCTTCGAGGTTAAAATGGGATTTCCGTTAAAACAACAACAACAATGTTAAAATGGGTATGTACGGATAGAGGAGGTCCTCCAGATCAAGAATATATATATATATATATAGTTGCCGCTGACTTATGGTTCTTGAGATATTTGAATATAAAATTCAAAAATTCAACTCTTTAAAACGCGTGTTTCTCCGATTTATAATTAATTTTACACTTATATTTTTAACTTTTATATCCACTAACACTACACTAATTCGTTTATATTTATTTTATATTAAATAGCCGCCGCGGCCGCCAATGCAGAAAGGAATTCTAAAAACTAATTTGTTATTTATTTCCTGTCATTGGGGTATTATTTGTTTTCTTTATTTCTTTTGGTTCTTCTGTAAAATATGTAGCTACGTAAGGTAATACTAGTTATTAGTTAGAATGCAAACAAAAATGTAATGTTGACTTTGAATCACAATTGTTACGAAATTTATTTTTAGTGAAATTGTTTTCGTTTTTTATTTTTACGTATTTGAGTTGCTTACAAAATTTAAAAACCGTCCATCGATTAATATATGTTATTATCTCTAAAAGTAAAGTGCCAGTAAATTCAAAATTCTTATAATTTTTGTGATCTGCTCACTATAAGCTGAAAAATTTAAGACTAAATACTAGAGACTGTATAGTGAATAGTAAAACTTGTCGCAAAATGAGACATATGTATGTATGTATATACATATATGTACATACATCTTTATTCGCACAAAACCTAAATGCTTGCATGCAAACAAAAAATAAGTATTACAGAATTTACATACATACATATTTGGCAAACGAATAAAGATAAATAAAAAAGAAAGATGTTATTGTCAATACAAAATACACAAACGTGTGATGGGTAACGCAACTCCTTTCTCTATATAAACACCAACCAGGCTTATTTTTTCGGCAAAACGGACAAATGCATCCAGCCAATGCAGTAACAAATTTTAAGCATGTGTCTTTTTTTTCATGTCATGGGGGTATAATCTGGTTTCTTGAGTTATTTCGGTTCCTTTATAAAATATGTACATATGTATGTATATAAGGTAACTCTGAATATTTGTTGGTATGCAATAGGGTGGGTCGATTCCGGACTTTTTTCAATTCGGGATTTCTAATAGTGCGGAAAAGTTGCCTTAGTACTTCCTGATTCCAATGCAACTTTTTGTTTTGAGATCAGATTGCATCTTCAACCCCAACTCCGGCCTTGAAATTTCGAAAATTCGCCTAAAATCGTGAAATTGTCTACCTAGCGCCTGAAATACGCATCTCATGGCAAAATGTATAAAACAAAAATTATTTGTCACGTCATTTGCTACCGAAATGCTATATGTGATCATGGCGGTATGACGAACCTTTCCCGAGATACGAGCGAAAATGCGGCGCTCCAGGGCGCAAGGTGAAAATCGGCTTCTTCTTGACGTTGATTTCGCCTAGTGCTATCACTCACATTCATTCACCTGCGCCATACGACACGTTCGGACTGGTCTCCACATAAATATTTTTTCATCGAGTTCCTTCACTCTTGTCGTTGATTTCGCCGAGTGCTATCACTTATATTCTCTCAACAGAACACAGAACTAAAAATGTCTGTATCTAAATTTAAATTTAGACAGAAATGTCCTGTGTTTGGCAAATAGCCGTACAATCTCTCTGAGTCCCAGTTACCTACTTACCAGGAAGTTCTTTTGTGTTATCAGTTTGAAAGATTTTGTATAGGGCGACTCCGAGGCGACAACTATGAACCTAAGAGTAAAGAGGTTACAGAAATAGTTGCAAAAAAGGTTGAAAATACTTTCAAAAAGTCATCTATTTCGATAGTTTCACACACCAGAGTTGTACAAATGCTCACCACATACCATAAGAAAAATCTGACTCTTAAACAAATGTTTTTAAGGAACCCAATAGGTTCGAGCTATGAAAGAGACGTCTTTGTCTTTTCTGCCGGAAAATTATTTGACATCGCTGCTTGTAAATGCATTTATTTTTCTTCTTCCACTTGTCCTATCAATGAGCAACCATTTCTCTTGGACCAGAGAACCAGAAGAATTGGTCGCATTGGAAGTATTGATCTACCCGAAACAAAAAAGTTTACAAAGAAAAATGAACGTAAAGAAAAGCTTTCAAAACGTCATTCAACATCAACACTTACCAGAAAAGTATCAGCTAGAACACGTGACCATTCAGATCAGCCAGACTCTCATACAGACGACAACAATGTAGGTGCGTCGCACATGGATTCTTCCAAAAACGATGCTGATGATGAATTTTCTCTTCCATCCTCTAAAACCAAACAAACACACTAGTATTAGAACACACTGCTTTAGCTGCCCAAAGATTTGGAGTAAGTGATAGAGCAGCGGCCTTGATTGTTTCATCTGATTTTCTGGATGCCAAAAAAGCAGGTTTGATAACAGAGGATCAGGATAGCTTTGTCACTGACAAATGCAAGATTAGTCGGGCAAAAAAAAGTGTTGGAGTTAACTCCAAAACACCGAAAGTATTGACTCTGTATATGGGCTGTATTTTGACGGCCGCAAAGACAATACACTTACACAAGTCAGCGAAGGTTAAAAGTACCACCGCGACACTGTCAAAGAGGAACATATTTCTCTTATAGCGGAACCTGGTTGTCATTACTTTGGCCACGTCACCTCTCCTTACGGGTCAGCTGAGCATGAGACGCAAGCTATATGGCAACAGTTACAAGACAATTCAGGTGATGTGGAACATCTAGAATTTGTCGGTGCTAAAGGCACCAACACGAACACAGGTTGGAAAGGTGGAATCATTCGGAAACTAGAAAATGGGTATCTCAAAAACCATAAGTCAGCGGCAACTATACATACATACATATATTTTTTCTTGATCTGGAGGACCTCCTCTATCCGAACATAACCATTTTAACACCGAAATCGGGGAATGCTATTCTAAATGACCGCCCAAAAATAGGTAAATGTTCAGCAGAGCGGCTTTTCAGAAAACGTGCACCAATTTTCACGGGAAATGTCTTAAAAAATTCGTTTTTAATTCCGATTCACCAATATGTATGGCGCGTTATCTATTTTTATGTTTTTTTTTTTAATAAAAACAAAAAGAATTATTATGATTTTGCCTGATATTTACGCTATAAATGGCATCACTGTTCGAAATTCAATTAGATACTAGTGATACAAGCAGCGATCGGTTTCAAAATATCGATACTCTCGATATTAGAGTCTAAACAAGAATTGATAAAAATGAGAGAAACATAATAGAAAAATAGAAAGAAATTAAAATATCGATATTCTCAATATTCGAGTCTAAACGAGAATTGGTAAAAATGAGAAATACGTAATAGGAAAATAATAATAATTGGAAAAATAAAAAGAAATTAAAATATCGATATTCTCAATATTCGGGTCTGAACGAGAATTGGTTAAAAGGAGAAATACATTTCGAGCGCTCGAAAAAAAATAACCCTGGTCGGTCCAACACCCCGGCGTTTATAATTCTTCTGTGTCCAACTTCTTCTTCTTTCTGCAATAATAATGAATTATACATTTTTCTATTATGTATTTCTCATTTTTATCAATTCTCGTTCAGTCACGAATATCGAGAGTATCGATAATTCGAAAACGATCAGTTCATGAACCCATTCGAATTTACAGCAGTGATGCCATGATTTCGAATATACCTTGCCATTTTTGTTGAAGTGAGTGATCGTGAAGTTTTTCATATTTTTATAAAAATAACATAAAAACCAATTTCTCTTGTTAAATTACTAAACAGCATCAATAATTACGTGTATATAATTTATAGAAAATATATTTTTAACATCTAAAGACGTGTAAAGTGCAATAGTGAATTTTTGATTTCGGGAAATACGATATTTTTCTATTAAAACAAAGAAAATATTGTTTTTAAAAGCACGCGCCTAACATATTCGTAAAGTAGAACTAAAAACGAGTATTTTAAGACATTTCCCGTGAAAATTGGTGCACGTTTTCGGAAAAGCCGCTCTGCTGAACATTTACCATGGGTTGGGTTTACTTTAGTATCTCATTTTCATTGCTTATTCCTCTTAAATGCGTGCACGGATTTTTTTAAATTTATATAGCACGGATAGCCAATGAATTAAACTTTGGTTTAAATGTAAATTTATTGTTAAATGTTAATTTGTTTTTTAGATATAAGTAAGCAAAAAACGCACATTTTCACATTTGCTCAAACAATGGCTCTCTTCTTTTGAAGTTTTTGTTGCACTGCTTGCAAAAAATTTAACCAGTTTAACACACATACATTCTTTGAAATATATTTAATTGAATTAATGATAAATTATGAATTTTAATTTGCAATTTTATGTACAATTTAATAAATAAAACAGCTTTAAATTACGTGTTATACTGTTCCTTTAAATGTAAGCAAATTACTGAATTTGAACTGTCAAACGACGAAGAAAATAAGCACAAAAGGAAGACAGTAATAACCCAACGAATCAAAATGGTAGGTCTTATATACATTTGGGTTACTTTACATAGGACTCGTTTCGGATCGAAGGTTGAAAGTATTAACAAAATACGTCCATATAACGAAAATTTGGAATAAAAAATCGCGCGATTTTTTATTCCAAATTTTCGCCTGCGGCGCTTGTTTCAATGTAATATATTATACTGAAAATTTTGAATAAAAAATCGCGCGATTTTTTATTCCAAATTTTCGCCTGCGGCGCTTGTTTCAATGTAATATATTATACTGAAAATCGCGCGATTTTTTATTCAAAATTTTCGTTATATGGACGTAATATATTGCCCACTTTTCAGGGTCTTGTATAAATGGTTGGTTGGGTTATCTTGGTATTACCTGTATATGTATCGGTTTTAATTTTCAGTGTTTTTATTATTTAAATAAAGTGGATTTCCACTTTAATTCATTGAAATAATAAAAATAATAAACATAGAGTCACTCTATGCGTAAAAATACATACATTTTATAATAATTAGTGAAAATTGTATGGAAAAACTGCGATTTTACACCATTTTCAGGAGGCTGCCCTGGAGCCCCCCGTGGTCCTAGGGGGGGAAGGGTGCTATTATTCAAAAGCTCCATTCATTACCTTTCAAATGAGGGGGGTACCAAGCCCCCAGCCCCCTCCCCCTTTGCGCAAAACCTCTTCAAAATGAGATACTAAACTAAACATTCCCCTTTACCATTGATAGAAAATATATTTTTAACATCCAAAGACGTGTAAAGTGCAAAAGTGAATTTTTGATTTCGGGAAATACGATGTTTTCCTATTAAGTCAAAGAAAATATTGTTTTTCAAAGCACGCGCCTAACATATTCGTAAAGTAGAACTAAAAACGAGTATTTTAAGACATTTCCCGTGAAAATTAGTGCACGTTTTCGGAAAAGCCGCTCTCCTGAACCTTTACCCACTAAAATTATGATAGATATAAATGTAAACATTAACAACTCAAAAAACACGTTAATCCATCGAAAATCAAAACAAATCAGAGAATGTAGCGATTAACTTAATTCCTATTGGTCAAATAACTACACAAAATGACTTCATAAGTAGTAAATAAACAATACGTCTTGAAATTTCTTAAACCTTTCATTATTTGTATTGTTTTTATTTATTCTAGGTCGACTTTTGAAAGAAGGCACCACGAAAAAGGAAGTAATTTTTGGGGAGAACGGCTAACATGACAGATGAGAAAACTCAATAATATTTAAATAACATATACGTACTATATATGAATTGTTTAACAAAATACAACGTTGTCACTTTTCTCAGATTGACTTTTGTAACATAGATTTTTCTGACTTACTTAGAAAAAAAGTAATACTTTCAAGACGAAATATTAAAAAAAAATTATTCTATATAATTTAGTAATGCAAATTTACTCACTTTTCGCTTAGTAAACCTTTTCACAGCACTCTTCTTATTGGCTAAAGCACTGCAATCTTGCCACTTAACGAAGCTCTAGTTTCTCATGAACTGACAATTAATTTGATTCACTATTGCTCTCACTCTATCATGTACGATATTCCTGCTGCGTCTTCGATAAAGTCGTATTTTTCTTATACATGTGTATAAGTATTTCTTTCGCATACGAATGCAAAATGGCAGACAATTAACGATTTTCTTTATTTCCCTAAAATAGGATTATCAAGCCAAATTTTCTTATTTCAGACACTTTCCTCCTTCGTACGCAATATAGAATTGGTATTTCCGTTAAGATATGTTTAATTTGCACAATTACCAAAAATCGTTTCCACTTTATTTTTGCCTTTGTGAAGGAGCCCCGACGCAATTACCACTTATTGTTTTAATTTTCACTTAAAATCTGGCTTTATAATTCACCAATTTTTAACTGAGATAAATAAGCAAAACGATCCGTTATTTGAACTTTTGTTTTTTTAGCTTAATCTAGTAGAATCAAGAGTAATGTACATTCTTTTCACATACAACACACCGATATTTTCAACTCCTTAACCACACAAGGTCTACCGTTACTCAGACAATTGCCGAAGAAACTGATTCCCGAGTATTGATATTTTGTTGATAAATTTTCACTTATGTTTTAACGATTTGTACGGATGATTTATTTGCAACAAAATTTTATTTTCTATTGCAATTGGTTTTATATAAGGTAAATTCAATATAACACTATAGTTTAATGGCCTTTACAATTCGTTTGTCATCACTTTTGTATATTAAATGCCGTCTCGTTTTCGTTTCACATTCCAACTTCTGTCGACACGTTACACCAAAAACGGCAATTTTTAGCCAATAGCGATGATCTATTTAACTCGAATTATTTTGGTATTGAAATAGTATCAATCGTTGCACTTTTGAATTATTAAAGATATCACTTTCGCCAATTAGCTTACAATCAACTTTTTTTTCAACCAATTGGTTACTGCGCGTCGCAAACGATTTTTACAGTTTTGGAACTTCAAACGCCTTTCGCTTGTGTGGTTTCCGCGTTTTCCACGCCTTCTCTCAACTTAACGTCAACACAACTCTATGATAACTTAAATTTCGAATGGCACACCAGCTCTTTTAAACACATTCTCTGGAAAAGGTACTTATTTATCAGGGTATTTTTAATGACCACCAACCAAATCACCACTATATACAAAAAATAAGGGGATTTTTACACGCTAGAGGAAATTTTCGTTGAACAGAACTACTAATAAGCAATCTATTTATCTCTTTTCAACATATTAAATGAAAAGAATTAGTTTCGTTTTTAAAAACGGATAAGGAGCACAGCTATTTTGTCTAAATCTGTACGAAATCAACAGGGTTGCACGAATATGTATAAAATTATAATATTTAATAAAACTTAAGACCAACAAGACACTGTAATTGGTAATTGTTCAGCAGGGCGACTTTACTGAAAACATAGTTAAATTTTTTGTTTTTAAATCTACTTCAACAATAAATAAGCCGCATGCGGTTAAACCCAATTAATTAATTAATGTAATAGTCGGTATACGCAGTAATTGTTTCGAAAATGTGAATCGGTTATATATCTTGTTCTATAAATTTATATTGCTATGAATTTGAAAATATTTTATGATAAATACGATAAAGAAAAGACTAATTTCATTCATACGGTGTTTTATCTTAATGAATTAAATTCTCAATATGACAACAAATTAGTTAAAATACTATTTTCATTCATAAAAAACGTATAAAATAAACTCGTTATGAAACGTAAAGTGCATACCTGTAAATTAATTTGGTGGCAACTTTAACGGAGTTCTCTTTTGTTTGACAAATGTTTTCTCTGTTTATAAATAATAAAACTTAAATCGTAAATGCGAAAAAAATTATATGAAGTTTCTAAAAGAGTTTAAAATATAGCAAGATGTTGGATGGATCTGAAATGATAATATTTACCGAAAAGTTGATCGAAGAGATTAAACATTTCCCTGTTTTGTATGACAGAAAATTAACGCGAGCAAAGGACAAGATCGATAAGGAGGAAGCATGGATATCACTAACAGATCGGCTACCCACAAATTTAGGAATTAAAGGTGCTCCTTTTATTTGATATATAAAATGTAATTGTAATATTATGCATAAAAGCATTAGTTATTCCAAAAATTTGTTTTTCAGTTGATGATACCAAGAAAAGATGGAAAACACTAAAAGATTGTTATTCGAAATATCTTCGCAGTTTTAGAACGAGCAATAGATTTGAAGCCCGATATCAATCATGGCGATGGTCGGAGCAGATGGAGTTTTTTAAACCATTTATGTTACACAATGATAGATACGATGGTGATCAAGACACAATTCGAAACAAAGCGAAAAAAAGAAATTACGACAAAAGATTGAATGACTACCAAACACACATTGTTAAAAATAATTTAAAAAGTCGTACAAAACTAGATATAAGTAAAGAAGTATATGTTAAAAGTTCTCAGTTCAACCAGACCCAGAGTCCAAGTAACGAAATTAAAGGCGAAATAGATGAAGTCGATGAGGAAGATTATCAAGCTATTGCCAACGCAGTATCAGATTATGGAAACACATCAGGTGGTTGGGATGAACTAATGGATGAACCTGATAATGAAGAAATTCTCTATAATTCAACTTCAAAAAGCATAACATCAGTGGACCATGACAAATATATAGACCCTTTGGGGGCAAGAAATTTTGATGGCATAGATTTGACCTTTCTTGGATATGCCAGTAGCATCAAGAAACTCTCACCTCGCAGACAATCTATTATCAAATTTGCTGTTGCAAAGCTGATAATGCGAGAAGAGTTAGCACAACAAAATGATAATGAAAATCATTATTTTCATAATGTAACCACATAAAATATCGAATTAAATAAAATATTGTGTTTGATACTTATTACTTATATATTTGGTTTTCAAATATGGATTAGATGAATGAAGGAATTTTGCCATGATACAGTAAATACAAATAAATAACTTATTAGAGTCGGTGATACTCAAAGCAGGCAGGCAGACTCAATAACACGCATTGTTTTATTCATATCTACATATATGTACATATGCACATATGTAACTCTCCTCTCAGTTGTAGAAAAAACCAGCAGAATCGTATTGCACACAACGTATGTATGTTAAGGAGAACACAAAAAATGGTTAACCTTTGACTTTTAATTCAAAATAATATATATATATGTATATATATATATAATTATATATAAATAATATATATATACAATATATGCAGGTACATATATATTTTGTGGATTTCGTACTTACCTGACGTTAAAAAAGTAGAGGTTTTAATTGTTTTAAGAATTTTTTAGACATTTTTTTTAGTTTTTTTTTGGTTCTTTAATTAATACATCATAACTCAAGAAGATTGTGTTAAAATCAATTGGAACAAAATTGTCGAAGTTGTGGGTATTTTTATGCCTATCTGTTGAACGTTTTACACCAGATTTCAAAACCTTTAAGCGTTTTCTCCACATACCTTCGTAATTTCAAAACTGCTACACAGAGCGTTTTATAATTTTGAATATCTTTTTTACACATAACATACGAGATAACGCTGCAGAGTCTGTTTTACACGAATCAACCCACTCCACCCTCAATAAAGTGAAAAAAGTTAACAAATATTAATTTTCTTGTAATGCTAGCACAAAATTTGATTTATTAATTTGTATTTTTTATCATTGTCATAAACACATTAATATTTACTTTAATTATGGAATTGTAACAAAAACTAAAAATTCTTGCATTTTAGGAATAATTTCAGTACAGTATGTTAATTGTTGAAATTCTATCGAATTGTAAATATAAAGGATACATAGAATAGTTTATTTTGTATTCGCAAAAGTTGCTAATATATGTATGCTTAAAAGTTATTTATATTGAAGCAAATTTACTTTACATCTTGCAATTTTCGTAATAAGTATCTGGTCCACATAGACATGGCTTTATTGATCTTTCTTTGAATTGAATTTTGTGTAGTTGCATCATTATATTTGTTTACAATTTTAGCTTATTAAGGAATCTATGATATATATGCATATATTTCAAAGTGTCGCCAGGGACTAATTTATTACTTTTCTTTGCTTTCATATAACATACATCACAGCGGAATTTTACATATTAATACAACTTTTCGTTTTCGATTATTTCAACTTAAAATGTTTACATTTTAATAATGAAACAAAAAAAAAATATTTTTTTTTCAACAATTTAAATGTAAATCAACTGATGTTAATGATAAATGTGAAAGAAAATTAGAACAATATACGCATATACGTTAATATGTATGTATGTCAGCAAGCTAATTATGTCCGTTTATTACAAATTGTTATACATATGTAAAACTTAATTTAACTTTAATGTCTTTTTTAAAACTAATATTAAGCAGCACAAATAAGCACTATTCATTTCACAATACTTTTCTTACACTTATGTACATATGAATAAAGGTTTTACGTATAATTATTACCATATATTTGTGCAAGTATAAAAGATAACCACGTACATTTCTATATACATACATATATACTCATGTGATATATTGTTTTTCAATAAACCAGCTAGTACATATACATATATATTTACGACTCATAATCAACATAAGCAAATAGTTTTTAATAATATATTCGTTTTTTTTTGTTATGCTTGTATTGTTGTAATTATGCTTGATTTCGTACATATATATTATAGTACTTATTAGTATTTGGGAAATATACGAGTATATTGGTGATTGGTGAAAATTCTTGAAATTGCACAATATGGTGGTCTTTTCAAAAAAGTCTTATTTAAGACGATAAATACGTGCATTTTCCGAAATGTTAATGTATGAGTGCCTACACAAGTTCAATAGTTTGAACACATCATTTTGAAATAATTGATTTAAACGTTTGTTTATTATGTTGTAGTTTATCCACTTTACAAAAAAAAATCCAATAAAACTAATAACCTTAAAGTTTAAGCGAAACTAGTGTGTAATGTTCTAAGATAGAGCAAAAGAAAGGTCAACTTCAGTTGCACCGACGCTAAATTAACCTTAACGAAAAAAAAATTTTATACAAGGACTGCACTTTGTTGTTGTGTTATAGCGGACGAATTCTGCCGACTTGACAGTCCTTGGGTCCGTTCCGGTTACGTAGACCCAACTGTCGTGGGAATGGACTGCATTTTGTTCGATGCAGTGTTCGGTCAGTTTGTATGGCAGCTACATATGTATATGTTATAGTAGTATGATCTGAAAAATTTATTCGAAAATTGTGCCGTTGTCTTGGGCGCGCCTAATTTTATTGAGATATCTCCTCAAATAAAAAAAGTTTTCCATACAAGCACTGGATTTCGATAAGTCAATTGGTATGACAGTTTGGATAAATGAGCGACTGCTTTTGGAGAATAAAAGGTATGCAAAATTTGTGATCGATAACTCAAAAACTGACTCGTCACGCTGATCTTTTATATATAGTATATACTTTATAGGTCCTCCGACGTTTCTTTCTGTGTTTTATCAACTTGATAACCCAGGCTTTAAAAAAAGGAAAGATGTATTAATGCGTTATGGGTTATTTAACTTCGCCGATAGAAACCAACTAACTAACAAAAAAACTAATACAAATTGAGAAATGCGTTTTTCATAGTAGAAATACATAAAATTAATGATAATATTTTGGCACTTACAACTCTACTAGGTGATTGGCCGATATTTTCCGCCTGTGTGTAATGTGAGCGTTTAGAGTACGAATACATTTTTCAGAGCAGCGTTTTCTCGTGCTGAAAATATACCGAGCTTTAACTTATTTCGCTGAGGATTGATTACTATTAAAGAAAGGTTCCATGCATTTTTCACGTGCAGAGGTTCGTCATTTGATTCCACCACTCGCTTACTCGTAGACAGGAACAAAACAATTGGCTGCGGTGGTATTTAACAAATTATTTTTAAAGTCTATTGGGCTTGAACTTTGGTGTTAAATATTTATGAATGAATTGTTATATTGCTAAAATACGAAAAGCCTTTTTCGACTACCCAATATTAGCTCGACTGTATACCAACGCGCGCATTTTTTAATCAACATAGATAATTATCTATAATGGCATATGCGCTGCTCCTTTCCGAATTAATTACATTGCTTATAGCTATAGAAATGTATTGTGGATTAATGGAAACGGATTATTGTGCATAACTAGCAGTGGTTTATTTTTTTTTTTTAGTTTTTTTTTAATAACCGAATTGCATTCGTATATTACTAATTTAATAGCAATTTGTTTTTATTTCAATTACATATGTATATAAATATTGTTTTGCGTTAAATATGCAAATGGAGGGCAGGAATCGATTTCATATTTTTAACGCGCACTAATGCAACATTATATTTTATATGAGTATAGGTGTGCATGTATTAGTATGTACATATTTGATATTTATTTTTTAACTCATTATCTTTTTTTACATACATACATATGGTTATAGTGCTTCGGCTGAGATAAAAATTTTAATATACATACATAACAATTAAAATTTTTTTCTTGCATTTTATTGATTAATTGCAAAACATATCGGTTAATTTTAATTTTAATTTTTACGACTACATACGCTCTCACAGCAATTAGAATATATTTATGCATGTATGTACATATATATGCGTTTTTAAAATTACAAGTCACATAAACATTGTTTGAATTACATTGCTATAATTTTGACATTATTTGTTGCTTATATATATATATATATATATATATATTTATAGTCTACTTCAAGATAAATCTACACACAGCATATACATATGTAATTTACATATGTCTTGCATGTTTACATATATATGTATGTATCGTAAACCTACATATGTGTATTATATATTAATTGCTCACATTTATTTAAAGAACACAACGGATTTTTAAAGCGTGCTTAATGATATACACAGAAGTTTTGTGTATATACAGCGTGTAAAATAATAACTGTCGCCCTAAAACAACGGTGCATATTTCTTTACAATAACATCACCACATAATTTTTTTTATCCCGTTACATCGCCTACTTATTGAACATCATTAGCTATTATTTATTCCACATTTCATTTGATAGTAAAATTTTGAGCGGTATGGATGTGAAACGTGAACTAGTTTTAGAACTACATTTGCAAGGCAAGAAAACTTCTGAAATTGTTAAGTCCCTGAAAAGACATAATGTGAACAGAAGATTTGTTCAGCGGACCGTAGCAAGATTTGTCGAAACCGGAACTGTGCAAATAAAGAAAAAAACTGGACGAAAGCGATCAGTCAGAACAAAGGAAACGATCAAAGCTGTGCGTGAGCAGATTCGAAGAAATTGCTCCGTTTCGGTACGGAAACTCGGGAAAAGATTTAAATGAGTCACCAGTCCGCTCATTTGATAATTAGAAGAAGACCTTAAGCTTAAAGTTTATAAGAAAAAAAAGAATTCATGGGCTTACGGATATGCAGAAGAAAAAGCGAAGGGAGAGATGCAAAATGCTACAAAGGAGGGCACGCAGAGTCAGAAATTATCTTTTCTGACGAGAAAAGCTGTTTTTATTACAGCAACCCCATAACCCTCAAAACGATCGAGTGTATGCAGCTAAGATGTCCGATATTCCTAGAGCTAAAAAAAGTGTATAGAGCGTTTCCAAAATGTTTCTTCGGTGATGGTATGGGGCGCGATTTGCAAAAGTGGCAAACTTCCACCGCTTTTTTTATTGATAAAGGCGTCAAAATAAATGCAGATATTATTTGAATAACGTCCTAATAGAGCATTTAAAAGCCTCACGCAATGGAGATGTTTGGGAATAGGCCATTCTGTTTTCAGCAAGATTCTGCTCCTGCACACAAAAGCGAAAACTGTGCAAAGCTGGTGTCGTGCAAATTTTCCCAGTTTCATATCAGCAGAAGAATGGCCTCCGTCTTCTCCGGACTTAAACCCACTGGATTATTGCATATGGGGTTATATGCTTAGCAAACTGGGGAATTTAAGTCGCATGACTTTGGATAAATTCAAAAACCATTTGACAAAAATATGTAACGAAATACCAAATGAAGTCGTTCGTGCCGCTTGCGAAAGTTTTTCTAAGCGTTTAAAGGAAGTACAAATAATCAAAGGGGAAAGGAAGGTGAAATTGATGCATAAAATAAACATATATAATATTTGTATTTATGAAATAATTACTATTTAATTTGAATATAACTATTAATCCTGTTATTAAAAAAAAGAGGTGCGACAGTTATTATTTTACACGCTGTACATATGTACATAAATCTGCATGGTAAGCGCTAATTTATGGTAAGCCAAACATGCTAATTTTAAGCTGCTAATCTAAAATGTAAAAACATATTCATTATGAAATCAAAGCAATATTTGTTTAAAATTCTTTGCTATGGAATAGCAGCCGTTCACATTTGATACGAGTATATGATTTACAGAATTTGATAAAAAGGAGGTTGTAATTTCTTATTATGTGTATATCGTCACCTAAAATGCAAAATAACGTAACATAAATTTTCATAAGTTTACAAGTTAAGGAAAAATTATATCATTGCAACCACTCATATTGCAACAAAAAGTCTGTTTTTGTTATAAAATGGTTATATATTGGTTATGTCTGACAGCGGAAGCTTAAAAGTGAATTGTAAGCAATAAAAACTCAATTTCGATTTTTTTTAATGATACGTAGTTTTGCATTTAAGTGACGATATGTATTTATGTACCATATATCGGCTTTTACTATAAACATTCTTTTAAAAAACAAATAAAAAAATGCATTATTCTCTGTTACAAACACTGCGAGGGTCAACGTGTTAATTTTTAGGTTCTTCAGCATAACGTCTATTGCATTTAATTTTTCCAAATTGACATTCACACACACACAATCATACAAAGATATGTAAACAAATGTATGTTTATAGGGTTTCAATTAATTTAATTACTTTTCCAAAGATAAGGGAAGACAATATATACGCTAAAACTGTCTACATTTTTAAATATTACATCATTTATGTTTAGTTCTGAATAATTACTAATAAAGTAAATTTTAGAGGTTTGCTTCGGTTACTTGAAGAAGTTTAGCGGTCGCTGAAAATATTTTAGTTGGTAAGCTCCAAGAGATGTGACTATGCGCTCGGCTGGTTATTGGTGTTTTATGTGGCGCCTTTTGTGCTTTTCATACATTTAGAATGCATATATGTGCATAACCACTATGTATTTTATTACAGTAGCTGCAGCGCTCAATATTTTATAATTAAATAGCTACGTGAAAACGTTACATATTCGTTGTAGTTTGAAGGCAATTAACACTTTTTTTAATTTTTTAAACATAGACGTATAAAAAATAGTACTGTCTACTATTGGGGCATGCATATATGTATGTATGTATGTTTGTTATTTACGACTAAAGGACCTGGAGCTGGTTGGTGTGTCTGTTTATGTAAAATTATTACACTCAGTTTCTGTTTAACTTAAATCTAACAGTACAGCATTACTTAGACACACACACATATAACCACAGTTGGTTTTTATTATCAAATAGTGTAGTATATATACACATAAATGGCTATACTAGCATTGCAAGCACAAATTGTACATGCATTTCTGTGAAATTATGTATTAGTTGTGAGTAAATAGAAAAAAAAAGGTTGCTGCTCCAAATTTGATCTTGTCACATCTAATGCATCAAATGTTTTGCTATTGTTTTTGGGAAGGTAGTTGTTCATAAAAAAAAGTTATTAAGTAAATTCTAGCGAAAAGTGCTAAATTTATTACTTATTAGTCTACCACTTCAGCATAACTTCTGCACAAATGAAGCAACAATTCGCCATAGAAATTGAATTTTGTTTTATTTATTTTCTTTGCCATATAATTAGCCACAAGTAGATGTTTACAAATCGTTTACGAAAGTTATTACACCGACAGACATGTACAACTACACAACTCAACTACTAGAGAAATGTTATTCATAAAAAAAATTAGAAATACAGCCAATGCCCGAAGAAATATGTAATATATATATATATGTACGTATGTATGTAAATGTCTAGTTGCATTCCATTATATAGAATATGTATTAACCAACTAATCTTATTGCATTTAGTTCAAAATTTGCTCTTTTGTGTGATTTTCTTACACTTGTTAATCTTAATAACAATTTATTAATAACATATGTGTATGTATGTATGTATGTGCCTTTAGGAGTTATCAATTTGAATGGCGTGTGTATGTCGCTACTTTTAGTTATCTTATATTTTTCACTTAGATTGTAATAAATTTCTAGCTTAAAGGTGGTTTCATTGGAAACACAAAGAAGTACAAATACATCTATTGGACGTGGACGTTAGAAGAGTGCCTGACTTGTATGATTTTAGGTTTATAGTAAAATCATTTACCGTTACATTACAATATTTGGTACATATGTATTTTTCTTTTGCATACTCTATTATTTTCCCCACCATGCACATTATTTCGTTACATTTAATGTGCCTGTGTTGCTTGTGTCTGCTGTTGCCCGGACGCTGTTTGCGTTGTAGTTGCTGGCGGTTGAGTTTGTTGTTGCGTTGAAGGTTGTGTTTGGATTTGAGACTGTGTTTGTTGAGTTTGCGGCTGCTGCTGCTGTTGCTGTTGCTCTGAATTCTCAAAGTAGTCGGAAGCATTACCCCGACAAATCGGGCAGGTTCGATTTGACTAGACAATAGATAATAGGAAAATATTAAATAAAATGTAAACAAGTTTCAGTTAATTAGAGATGAAGATGGTGTAAAAGTCGCTTCCACATTTTTGAATATATTTTTATGCGGTTTACTCACCCTTAGCCATTTGTCCACACATTTTGCATGGAATTCGTGTGAACAAGGTAGTACACGGAGCACTTGCCTCAACTCAAAGTCACACATGCAAACAACGCAAGACGTTTGATCACCTGTGAATAATTCATTAAAAGTCGTTAACATGTAATCTTAACCCTATACTCGGTTCTGATGCAGCTTTGTAGAAATATTAAAAGAAACTTATTTTTAAATAAATATATGAATATTAAAATCAAACCAATAACGTTTTCAAATATCGTTATCGTTAAAATTAATGTAGTGGATCTGACATTCGTCTATCTTGGAGGCAGTATTAATAGCAACAACAATGTCAGGCTCGAAATTCAACACAGAATAACTCTTGCCAACAGGTGCTACTTCGGACTTAGTAGGCAATTGAGAAGTAAAATCCTCTCTCGACGAACAAAAATCAAACTTTATTAGTCAGTCATTATTCCCGTCCTGCCAAGTGGTGCAGAGGCACGGACGATGACAACATCTGATGAGTCGACGTTACGAGTTTTCGTGAGAAAGGTTCTGCGGAAGATTTATGGTTTTTTGCGCATTGGCCACGGTGAATACCGCATTCGATGGAACGGTCAGCTGTATGAGATATACGACGACATTGACAAAGTTCAGCGAATTAAAAGACAGCGGTTACACTGGCTAGGTTATGCCATCCAAATGGACGAAAAAACTCCAGCTCTGAAAGTATTCGACGCAGTACACGACGGAGAAAGTAGAGGAAGACCGCTACCCTTGGGAAAGGCCAAGTAGCGCCAAATTGCGAAAAGAAGAAACGACTGGTGCGCTGTTCTAAACTCGGCTATAACCGCGTAAGCCGTGTCTACGCCAATAAAGAAGAAGAACATCTGACAATGATTATTGAAAAACAAGAAAAAATGTTAACTTCGGCTGCACCGAAGCTAATATACCCTTCACAGATTACATTGGTGCCTTAGAAAATAATTTATACCAAATTTCGTAAATATATCTTGTCAAATGCAAAAGTTTTCCATACCAGCATTTGATTCCGATCGTTCAGTTTGTATGGTAGCTATATGCTATAGTTAACCGATCTGAACAATTTCTTCGGAGATTACATTGTTGCCTTAGAAAATAATCTATACCAAATTTTGTGAAGATACATTGTCAAATTTGAAAGTTTTCCATACAAGAACTTGATTCCGATCGTTCAGTTTGTATGGTAGCTATATGCTATAGTTAACCGATCTGTCCAATTTCTTCGGAGATTACATTGTTGTCTTAGGAAATAATCTATACCAAATTTGGTGAAGATACATTGGCAAATGTGAAAGTTTTCCATACAAGAACTTGGTTCCGATCGTTCAGTATATATGGCAGTTATATGTTATAGTGGTTATCATCCGACAAATAAGCAGCTTCTTGAAGAGAAAATGACGTTTGCAAAATTTCAAAAGGATATCTTAAAAACTGAGGGACTAGTTCGTATATATACAGACAGACGGACGGACAGACGGACAGACGGACAGACAGACAGACAAGGCTAAATCGACTCAGCTCGACATACTGATCATTTATATATATACTTTATAGGGTCTCCGACGCTTCCTTCTGGATGTTATAAACTTCGTGACAAACTTAATATACCCTGTTCAAGGTATAAAAAAACGTTAACTTCGGTGGTGCTATGAAACCCTACAGATATGAAAACGTTTCCATACGAGAACTTCATGTTGATTCGAGCAGAACAATTTAAGCAATTTTGCTGTAATCTACATATGTCAAATTTTGTGAAACTATCTTGTCAAATAAAAAGGTTTTTAATATAAGAACTTGATATTGATCGCTGTTTGTATGATAGCTATGTGTTATTGTGGTCCGATATCGGCGGTTCAGACAAATGAGCAGCTTCGTGAGGCGGAAAGGACGCGTGAAAAACTTCAGATCGATTCGCGTGCATAGAGCCAAATATGTGAAATTTTGCATAGGAATACTTAATATGTATTTTATGGTACTTACCACTGTGTGTATCTGGATTATACTTATAGCTCGGCAATTGATCGATTTCATTTCGCGCCAAGCCACGTGGCTTAGCCTCACCCAAACGCTCTGCCAAACTTAACAAAGCTTCGTAGTTTTCCGTCTCGTTGGAATCTGGTGAGTTTAGTTCGTGTTGATTATAAGGTGAGAGCGGGAACATGGCACTGCACGAAAAAAAAAACAATAAATACGTATGGCAAAAAAACCGAAAAAAAGTTAGAATTTACAGGAAATTAAGTAAGAAGCCTGGATTAATGATGCCAGTTGTTGTCTGAATTTGTACAGGAGTCGCTTGGTGTGGACCCAAAGTCTGTGGTGAAAGCATATGCCGGTGTGGTCCATGCGGATGGTTTGAGGGCCAGAAACGGGTAATACGACGATGTGGTGGAAAAACACGTCTCTGCGAACCAAAAAAAAAGAAAGAAATATTTATACAATTTTGACTTCGTACTAGCAAGTTCGGTGTGAGGAATATAGTTAAAGAAATTGCGAACCTCTGCAGAGAGCAAAATCGGCTGTGGTGCCGTAGACATTTGTACCGCTGCTGACGCAGTCGTACGCAGGTGATGTGCTGCTGCGGCCGCAACTGCTGACATGGAGGTTATATGAATTGGTGTGGCTTGCAATTGATTGTGATGTGCCGGAGGCGTGGATATAGCGGCTTGATGTCCTTGATGTGCTTCCAAATGATGGACGCCGGCTTGTTCGAGGGAAAGACCCGCAACTGCAGCGGCTGCCACTGCTGCTGCCTCAGTACGTTGTTGTTGGGTAAATTGAGCATGTTGGTAGTTAGCTGCGGCGACTGAAGCGGCTGCCATAAGGGCGGCAGCTTGTTGTGTGTGTTGCTGCTGTGCGGCAGCAGCTGCACTAACCTGCACCTGTTGCGGTTGCGGCATTTGTATTGGAGCGCCGGTGGTTGCAGCAAACCCAGGTGGACCTTGTGTGAATTGAGCACTGGGATGTGTATTGCATGCTTGAGCTGTGAACGGTTGTGTGTAAATACCATGCAGATGACATGGTGCTATTCTAGCTTGAGGCGGTGGTGCTGGATAAGTGCAGATTGAGGCCCAAATAGGCTCGGCATGTCGCAAGGGAAGACTGACAGGCACCTGATTGATGTCCAGCATCAAAGGTGGCGGTGGCGGTGGAGCGCCCACCAAGGATGTTTGATGATGATGGCCAGGCGACTGTGGTGGAGGTGGAGTTTGTTGCATGTAAGCGTTCACGGCCGTAGGAGCTGCATTCGCGCTAGGTAGGACTGCAGCAGCAGATAGTGAGTGCTCCCATGGTGAACGTTGTTGAATTTGTGGCTGTGCTTGTGTTAAAGATTGCGTTTGGTGTAGCGTTGAGGGTACTGGTGCTGGTTGTTGTTGCTGCTGCTGTTGTTGTTGTTGTTGTAGAGCGGGTGGTGGTGGTGGCATGTGCTGTCGGAGGTAATATGGTGTGGGTTGTATTGAATGTTGTGGCTGGTGATAGTTTTGCAAATGGTTTCCACTAATGTTGTTGGCATTAGTATTGTTGATACTATTGCCAGAAATACTATTGTTACTGCCATGATTACTGCGATTATGATGAGATGACCCAGTGTCATGCAGACGGGGACGGCGTATCGGAGGACTACCCTGTTGCACCTAAAAGAAATTTTATTATTTGAATTTAATACAACAAAAAGTATTTAATTAAGTGATTGTCTACTTGATTTCGAGGCGAACGTCGTTGCTCCCATATAGCTGGTGGTGACTGGCTAGGCATACGCCCGGATATGCGCCGTCTCTTACGCGATGGACTGTCTGATTTCAGCCCATGGGCGCCACTGCTTAGTGAAGAAGTGGAACCCATAATGCCAGTAGAGCCACTTGGTCCATCTAAAAGGTTGGAGACACTGCCGCCAACGCCTGCTAATGCTGATGTTGATGGCCCATTATTGCCGTAGTGATGATAGTGATGGTAACTGTAATTACCAGAACCGCTATTTTGGTGTCCATTCCGTCCATAATTATTACTATTTCTGCCCGTTGTGTAGCCAAACTGACCGCCAGGACCATTACCACTACTAACGTCGGCTAAGCTACCGCGATCTGTGCGGTTGTCAGCGTGAAAGTCAGCACTCCGCGAATGATTGTTGCTATTAGGGCCATCAAAATGCTACAAAAATGTAATAAACAATAAGTATATCAAAGTGTTTTTTGAAGGTGAATTTATGACATATTAACCACGTGCACTACTTGCTACTCACCACACTGTTGTTGCCGCTGCCGCTATTCCCATGCAGATTTACATTGACATTGTTATTGTTATTATTGCTATTATTATGATTTCTATCAAATAATCCTGAGTTAGACGCATTACTGCTATTGCTATTGTTATTGTTGTTGTTGCTGTTGTTGTTAATGTTATTGTGTCGCCGACTATGTTCATTATACTGATGATGTTGATAGTTGTGATGATTGTTGCCATAATACTCATTATTGTGACGATGGCTCATCGCGTTAATATTCCCACTATTATTGTTGCTTAGGTTTCCACCGCCACGCCGATAACTGTTGTTGCCATTCAACGTAAATTCACCATGATTACTACCACTATCCATGCCACGCCCATTATTGCTAAAGCGCATATGCCGCAAATGCGATTGCTGACCCATACTCATATTGTTGAATTGCTGGTGATAGTTGTTATTACTACCGTTATTGTTGTTGTTGTTGCTGCTACTGTTGCCACCAATATGATCAACACAAGACACATTGTAATCGGTTGAGCATTTCGAATAGGTTTCATTATTAACGTTTGGTTCGTTTTCATTATGTGTATAAATATTATTGTTGTTTTTGTTATTGTTGTCGTTATATGCAATTATTTTGTTAACGGGCGCCGATGTCATGGCAGCGGAAGATTCAAAGTCCACAGTGTACGACGTTTCCAACGAGATCGCAGACATCGCCGTTGTTGTTGTAGAAGTAGAATCATTGGACAAAATGGGCACAAAAGAGGAAGGTCGCGTCGATTTGCAGGTGGAAGGAGTACAATTAGAAAGCGTGGAAATGAAATCGGAAATGGGCGGGTTTCGTATGAAGTCGGAGTTGCGTGGTTTTTGAATGAGAGACGACGGTGTTGTATTTGCCGTGGAATGTGTTGCAGTTACAGTTATTATTGGCGACATTGGTGAGATCATTGTGGCGTTTGGTGTTGTTGTTGTTGTTGTCGTCATTGTGACAGGTACATTCGTTTTTAATACGAATATTTTTTTATTTTGGCGATTTTTATTTTTTTCATTAAATATTAAACGTTTAGATGTAATTGTAGTTGGTGTTGTTGTTGTGGTTGTCGGCAAACAACGGGTAGACATTAAAGATGTACGCACCGCGCATTGATCCCGTGATGGTGGACGTGGTAGAGATTGTTGTTGTGAAAATGAGACAGATGTGGTGGTTGTTGTTGCCGTTGTTGTAGCCATTGTAGCCATTGTTGACAATGTTGCCGTTTTTAAAGGCACATGTTGTTGATGTGGATGTTGGCGTTGCGGTCGTCGCCATTGTTTTTGGTGTTGTTTGTTATTCACATGTTGTGTCATCATTTGTTGGCGCGTTGCAGTTATTGGTGGATACGTTGTTGTTGGTTCAGGTTGAGAAATTATGTCAGTACAAGAAGTTACATTCACATCATCAGTACAATTACTATTTTCAGTTGTTGTTGTTGTAGACTTTGTAGTGTGTGTGGCAATTAGATTTGTATTTGTTAGCGGGACTTGGGATTGGTGGTTAGTCGGTATATTTTGGTTGTGGTTGTGATGTTGGTGTATCGGGATTTTGCACGAGTTGTGATGATGCTTTTTACTTTGATTATGTTCACGATGATGCTGATGATGATTGCTACTAACATTCTCACAATTACTATTTAATGTATGTAATGCAACTGTACTTGGGTAATGATTATGACCATGATCAACATGATTCAGAGACAGTGTACGAGTTCGATGCATATGTCTGCGACTTTGGCTTTGTTGCGGTGGTTTGTGTGTGTTAATGTTTGTATTTGAAATTTTCATATTTTGAGAATTGGAATGCGGATCTTGATAATTATTTTTTGAAGCAGAGGAATTGGTTATGGAGACGGTTGTAGTAGCCGTGGTGGCGCTATATGGTTGGGAGATCTGGAGCGGTGTTAGGGGGCTGTGTAGTGTCACATTTGAAATCTTTGTGTAATCATTTATATTACAAGTCAACGGTGTAGCTTCAAAAATTGTTGCGGAAGACCGTGACGACATCGCAATATTATTCAAAAGTTCGCTAAATCGGGTATAGGGGGGTGGCTTGGGATTATGATTGGGGTAGTGCAGCAAATTGTTGGTGGTGGAGTTCACGGCAATTGGCGAACATAATGCTGGTGATGTAGTGACAAATGCTGGGTCCGAGTTGGAAGCAGATGCAGAACTAGAGTTCGGTGCGGTAACAGTTATAGAGCTAGAGGAAATGACATTGTAGCTAGACTGCTGGGCTTTAGGAGTTTGCGCTTGATATTGACAGTGATTGTGTGTTGTACGGTAATGTTGGTGGATTTCATTTGTACTATTGTGTTTATAGTGAGGATGATGACTAGAACAACTTTTAGAATTGCTACTAATATGGCTATGACTAAGCTGATTATGACAAAATTGGTGAGAGGTATGCTCGTTGTTAATATTATGGTTGTGAAGTTTGTGACTGAGGTGATGATGGTGGTTTTTGTGTTGGTGGTGGTGGTGGTGACTACAGTAATTTCCTTGGCAATTATTAGGACAACTTCCACTCTTATTATTACTTGTTTGAGCATCGCTGGATTTATTTAAATATTTTTTTTTTGTTTTTTTTTTTATTAAGTTGTTTATTGTTTGGTAGATTTGTCGATTGTTGGAGTGGTTTGTTTGCGTTAGGTCAACATATGTTTTTGTTTTTTAATAAATTCGGTTTTCAAAATTGGTTATTCAATGCAGTAGTAGTAATAGAAGTGGTACATAGTAGTAGTAGTAGTAGTAAGAGTGGTGGTAGTGGTGGTAGTAGTAAAACACAACCCATAATAGTTATTTAATGCATTTACATGTACAGTTATATGTATATATACATATATATATGTTGCAGCCACATATATAAATATGTATTCAATTCGATATATATATAATTTTTTTTTTTAATTTTATGAAGAAGAAAGAAAAACGAAAAAAGAAAAAATAATATTTTAAATGGCAAAATGCAATATTTATATATAGAAAATTTGTTTGATTAATAGTAATATTTACACACAAAGAAACAATAACATAATGTTATAATATGTAGTAAATGTAGGCAAATTGTCACACAAATTTACTTGTATTTGATGCACACTACGCTTAAACTATCGTTAACGGCTTCGTATCTAATTGCAGTTGCGTTTACAAGCTCTATCGATAAAAGTTTTGAAATAATGAATTCTTCCATTCGCATTTTTTTCCAATGACTTCTCAAAGCAGTTTCAATGCATTGCTAAAAGGATTAATTCAAATACTTGATAAAGTAAATACAACATTAATAAAAATTCACGCTCATTAATCATTGAATCGCATATTACTAAACCATATGGAATTATTTATAAAATATATATATATATACAACATATTAATATATATCCCACTGTGGGCAAAAAATAGTAAGACTTTTTAATTTAAATTTCACGCGAAAACGCATTCGTCAAAATATTTTTTTCTAGATTGGTATGACTGCCCGAGGCTTATACTATATGTGCCAAATGTCACATCAAATCAATTATAAGGTTTAATATACGCTTGTCGTGGAGCATGAAGTCATGTTCATGAAGTTCACGCAAATGAGAAAAGTTTTCTGTTTGCCATTCACTTGGGAGTGGCCAGAAACGATTCTTTTATATATGGCTCAAA
Organism: Bactrocera tryoni; assembly: GCF_016617805.1. Taxonomy (NCBI): domain Eukaryota; kingdom Metazoa; phylum Arthropoda; class Insecta; order Diptera; family Tephritidae; genus Bactrocera; species Bactrocera tryoni. The sequence continues at coordinate 10,021,968 of NC_052499.1, forward strand.
CAGCTCACGACATCCGGTCTTAGACCAAGTTTGAAGGCGAGTTAAAGTGAGAAGGCCCAGGATTGTGCGCTGGGTTTGGGACCCGCCAAAAAAATGCCACCAATGAAAAGTAAACATCAGCCTCGGGGTATATTTTCGGCTATAACTGCGAAAATGGCGTCTACGCCAATAAAGAAGATATTTGTCTTTCTGAAGTACATAAAGTGCATTCGGGAGTTTGTTGAAGAAAGAAGTTCCATTCAATTTTGTGTGCGAAATCAAATTAATATATTATGATAATTGTTTGTCGCGAGCAAGTGTTTTTGATTGGTACAAATTATTCAAAGCGGGTCGTGAACGCGTTGATGACGAACCACGACCAGGACGGCCATCAACATCAACTGATCATCAACACGTCAAAAAAAATAAAGGAATAGGTGCTGGAGAATCGACGATTAACAGTCAGAGATCTTACTAGCATCGTTGAAATATCGGAAAGATCAGTGGAAAGCCATTTTGAAAGACCATTTGGGCATTAGAAAAGTGAAAACACGATTGGTTCCAAACTTACATAATTTTAACGAAAAAAAGCGTCGCATTAACGTCTGTAAAACAATACTTTTCAACTATCAGGATATCATAAAACGTATTATTAATGGCGATAAATCTTGGATCTATGCTTACGACTTGGAAACAGACGATTAATCGGCCGAATATCGTGACAAAGGTAAGCCGAAGCCGAAAAAACCACGACAAAGCAGGTCAAAAATTAAGATTATATTGTCATTTTTGTTCGATTATCGAAGTGAGGTGCAGTCCGAATTCCATCCGAGCGGCCGAGCGGCCAAACTGTCAACAAAAAATATTATTTGAGTATTATGCGTCGTTTTGCGAAGCTAGTCGTAAAATGAGGTCGGTATTATGGGCCGACAACTCTTGGTTTTTGCACCACGATAATGCACCGTCGCATACCGCATTAATTCTTCATGAGGTTTTCGCCAATTTTTCAACCAATATCGAGACGCAATCACCATATTCGCCTGATTTAGTTCAGTGTAACTTGTGGCTATTCAGCACACTCAAACGTCCGCTCCGAGGCAACTGTTTTGAGTCAATTGAAGATATTAATTCTGAATCGCTCTGAATCAACAACTATTTCGAGAATTGGTAAAAACGTTGAATCATGTGTATTGGGGCCAAGGTGGGTTACTTTGAGGGGGACGTCATCGATTTTGAAGAATAAATTATTAATTTTAAAATTATGAACAAAGTCTTACTAATTTTTGCTCCTAGTACTACTTAAAAAATTCAATAACTATGTAACTATAACTATATTCGTGCGGTTTGCCAAGATATGACTTAACTTGATTACTATTCCTTTATTCCAATATTCCTGACATGAGTTGGAGAGTTACTGTTCTTGTGCCTCTTTTGCAACATATTTATTTTCTTTTTTGTGAAGTGGAAACAACAAAAGTTTGAACTTTGTATCCGAAAAAGTTTTTTTTTATTGGAGTTTATCTTCATTACTTTAATTTGAAGAAAATCTCAGGTTCCAACTGGATGCCTTGCTCGAAGAAGATTGTAGCCACACACAAAAAAGTCTGAAGAATCTTTGGAAGTCACTCACAAAGCTATTTCAAAACATTAAAACAAAGAATTGAGACCATGAAAACTTGAAAGACGATGTTACATGTTAGAATTACTGCTTTAATGATGAAAACACTTATCCATTACGACAACCCTAAAGCGAAAATTTATATGCGAAGCCTGCCAGCTAGCCTAATTAAGGACAAAAGCCAGTTATCTATGACTCCAAGGTAATGCTCTGTATTTGATAGAATTAGTAGATCGTGCTGTATTATGAGCTTCTAAAACCGTGTGCAACGGTTAATGAAGAACGCCACCGACAATTACTCATCAAACTGAAGCGAGTGATTGCCGAAAAAACACTGTAATTTCCAACTGGCAGGAGGCAATAATTTTTCCATCATGACAGCGCTCGGTATGATGCTGCAAGCTCGGTTAAAAGCTATTTGGAAAAGAGCGTCTGGGAAATTTTGGCTTACCCTCGTTATAGCGCAGACCTTTATGACGACCATTTGTTCCGGTCGGTGAAGAACGCCTTCTGTACAATACGGTTCTCACCAGAACAGTGGAACGAATTGGCTTCTTTTCTTATTTGCCATCAAGCCCGCGCTATTAGTAGTTTGGAATACAATCCACAAATTTCCAGAAGGTGGGAAAATGTTATAGCTTGAGATGGGCAATACTTGGAATAATCTTTTTGTACGGCACGAATATAGTTACAGGTCCAATAAGATTAATTAATAGAACAGATTGCCACCTATAAAGTCAAACTCCCATTCAGAAACGATTATAATGATATATAGTGGGGTTAAAAGTTAAGAACACCTTAATATTCAAAGTATCACCGAATTTTCCAACCGAACTAGTCCCTTAGTTATTAAGATATCGATCTGAAATTGTACACTGGACGTTTTCTCCTCAAGAAGCTGCTCATTTGCTGGAATCGTCGATATCGGACTACCATAGCATATAGCTGTCAAACAAACTGAACGATCAGAATTAAGTGCTTTTAAGAAAGCTTTCGTTTTTGTGAAGGATATTATATCTTCGACAGGCCTGACAGAAGTCATCATAGGTGTTTGTATTAAGGACAATGATTCTGATCTGATCTGTTCTGATTGGTTAAAACCTAATAAGGAGCAGTAATAGTTGTCTCCCTTATTGATCACTTAAGTTAGGTTAGGTTAAACTGGTAGAACAATAAGCCACGCATAGACCGGTATGGTCCTTTGCGATGCCAGGTGAATTTTATTTGCCAGGTTCAAGAGGAGTATTTATCTTTCAGGAAGCCTGTGCTTGATGCGAATTTTAACACACTCTGCGGTCTCACTATCTATTGATCAAATTATACTTCATTTGTATTTAGAGGATTCATTTTGAAGATTTTCAAAGTCAGCAAAATAGGTTTTGAATTGTATGTAGATAAGTGCGTTTAGAAACTTTCAGCGGCGTTATGGGCTGCCTACTTTTATGGTTCTAAGAATACAATGGAATTACAAGTATATAAAAGTCTGAGATAAGCGGTGTTGGAACGTTGAAAATGCTAAAATTATTCAAGGAAATAACATTATTGCTTCATACTTATTATCCAACTACCAAAAAATAGTACAAAAGTTGAACTCAAATGGTGAATATTGTCATGCCAAAAATAGTTAGTGATAATGAGTTTGACTATTACCTGCTTGCCCGTGAAACATTATTTTGAAAGGAACTTAAATAGTGGACACTTATTAAATATTAAATATTACATAAACATACATACTATATAAATATATAATGTGTGACGTATTTAAAATACGTTTATGCAAGAATCCAAAGCTACAAAAGTAAAACTTATACACTATTAACTATACATACATACATATTGAAAAGTAGGTACCCATTTGTGTGTACTATAATACGTGGACTAAACATTTGTATATTATACAGGGGCATAATTTAATTTCATCAAACGCATGTATTTGAAAATGTGTGCTTTTCAAACATTTTTCAAGCGTACATTAGGGTGTATATTTTTTCGAAAGTTGATTTCATTTTTGAAAACGCGCAATTAAGTTGCGATTTTACAAAAACAAATTGTGCAACGGAACTCTTCATTTTCAATTTTAACTATGCTTACATAATTTTCAATTTTTTATTTGTTGAATAAATCAGATTTTTTCAACTTTTGCAGAAGAATTTGGTATTTATCTACAATGCAAATAAATCTACAAGCTTGAAATATCCACCTTTCAAGCTTGTAGATTTATTTGCATTGTAGATAAATACCAAATTCAGGTCCATAATTTTCTAAAAAAGAGATCTTATTAATTTTCGCCATCAAAACATGTCTTTAAAAGTTGTACGTAGTTAAAGTTATGCATCAAATGAAGTGTACTCATAGAGTACGCCATGACGTATGAGCAACATTTAAGTTTTTATAAGGCACTTATACGAATGCTCATGCAATTGATGTATAACTTTAAATGCGCATAACTTTCAAATGAATGCTTCTATGAAAAAAATACTTAGACCATTTTGTAGAGTGAAACATTTTTTATTAGAATATGCTTTTCTCAATGTTGTAGCTTTAATTTTTTTAATGCAAACGAATAAAAATCACATGAAGTATACTTTTGGCTCAGTTTACATTGAAAATAAAGACTTGAAAATTACTTTCGTGCCTTATGTTCAGATGAAAAACTGAAATTTCAGTTGAAAAAAAATTAATTTGGTATAAAACAGACACCCTAATATATATACATTTGTATTCATTTTATTTGTAAATATGTTCATATGAATTTTTATTGCATTCCTCAGCTTTAACGTATATTTTGTACATAAAATTCGACTTAAAAAGTTGACTAAATATAATATGAAAACACAATGTCATTCATAAAAAGTGTAATTATTTTTTTATGTGTTTATTTATTATATTTTTTTGCAAAACTTAAACGTAACTAAAATAATGTTTTGCATAAGAGATTTCTATGCATAAGTTTAACCCCTTTCAGTGGTTTTAGTTAATATTTTGCTTCACAAAAGCGTGCTCTTCGTAAAAAAAGTATAGTTAAGCATATAATCATATGTACATCTATAAAGAATCATTATATATTCATACATACATATATGTATGTATAAATATATTATAAGTGTTTAAGTTTTGGGTTGGCGAACAATAAAACGTAACTTCGTACAAACACAGTTAATTACGAGTAGGTGTTTAGAGAAATATTTCGCATACGATATACACACGAGCATTTAACAGCGTTCGGTAATATTCATTTATGAATTTATATTAGAAATACGAAACAACTTTTTCGACTACCCAGTGTTTGAGATTAAACTAAGAGCAAGCATATCCACAGTGTGCACTCGTGGCTCATCAACATCCGTGGAGTGCACCCAAGTGAAGTTCACGTAAGTGCAGTGGCATATTAGCGCATATTAGTTTAGTAAGTACTCTCGTCGGTACGTAAGTGAATGTTTCCGAACACTGTTATTTGCAATTGCTATTGAATTCTAAATGGAAAATACTGCTGGAATTGACAAAAAGTTTGCATACATATACGTACATATTTGGAAAATACGCAGTTCCTTTGGAATAGTTTAAAGCCGCAGTGTGCAAAATGCAAATAAACTTGTAAGCCTGAGCTAATCGATTCGTTGCATTTTGTTTTAACATATATATTTAAATACTGTACTTAACAATAGGCACATATGCAGTTATTGATATATATATATATATGTATGTGTATAAATATATAGTCGGCATGAACGCACCGTTAATCTACGAAAATAGCGTGTCTATAAAACGGAAATGAACAATCAATCATACATACATAATTAGCCATCTCTGTAAAAGCAACAAACATTGAATGATAAAACACATCTCTCAGACAGGAAAATTTGCAAATTGCATTAACAATCAATGAGCTCAGTCGGAAATGCCATAATAAATATATAGTACTATATATGTTTATATAATTCTCTATGTATAATACCTACATACGACAATACAAAATTCGTAGATTAGTAATTATTGATATTATTACAAACTATTTGGAAAAAGAGAAAATTTTGTAAACATTTTGTTTTGATTAAAAAAGTTTTATTTTTTTTTGGTTTTTTGTTGTTTTGGTTCACAATGCTTTTTTCTTATTCATTCATTTATAAATACAAGAAATTTTATGAAATTAAATTCGACAAGGTTTCTACATCCATCCATACCATACATATATAACATATATGTACATATGTACTTTACATACATGTATATAAAATGGTATGTTTGTATATAGCAGTGGGTGCGCACAATACATAAAACAAAAGAGTTCAATGGCATATAATAACAAAAATGGTCAAAAAATTCTAAGTATGCGTGTGTGAAATCAATATTATGAGCATAAATAACAGAGCATTCCTTCTATTTGGTGAATGGGTGATTTTAGTTCTTGTGATGAAAATAAATTAAAAGTTCGCTTTCTCTATAGTTATACATACGCACTTATACATACATATGTATATATGGGTATAAGCACATTGAGAATATCCAAGTAGAGCTGAGCTTATTTCATAAATGCCAATTTAACTGTTTAACGTTAAATGTATGTGGTTGTGTTGAATATTGTTACATACATACATACAAACATATGTATTAAAGTGTACGCATTTTCCCCATTTAGGCATCGCGCATTTCCGCTCGGCTCGGCTTTGAGCGTCCACTCTGCGCGCACGCTTACTCTTGAAAAGCGTGAAAAATAGGTATTTCACTTTGGCTGTCATGTTAGACCCCTTTCACAAACGAATAATTTTGTTGCTCATTATCGGAAAATTCTCTTTCTGGTGTTGCCCATTATGGGTACACAAGTACAGCAACTCGTCAATTTTCTATATTTCCTTTGATATCCTATTCGTTTGCGTTACACACAAATATTTTGTGCTAGCTACTTTTTAACCTTATTACCCATTTTCTACAAATTTCCATTATAACGGGGGATCTAAGTAGACATACTTTTTTCAATAGTCTTTTTTTAACAAATGTCGCGTAAGTCTTGTCAAACTGTCGTATTATTTTTGTTCAGTATTATTTGGCATTTCATCATGGATAGATTTACGCCTGAACAACGTGTACAAATCGTTCAACTTTATTACGAAAATTCACGATCTGTAAAAAAATGCGTTTCGCGAGCTTCGCTCATTTCATGCTCAAAATAATCGTACTGAGCGTACTCTTCGCAACACCATCATCTTGAGACCCAGCATTCATTACTGGTTAATATTCGACCGAATAGCAGCCGTAGCTGAGAAGTCCGTGGTTAGTCAATCTGGTACTGATGTATGGATCGATTTTACGTCGAGATCTCAAATTGAATGTGTATAAAATACGACATTCCCAAGCGACATCGCTTCGCTCTATGAGCCCATCGCTTGGGCTCTTGAAAAGTTCCAAGACACGACGTTTTCGAGCCAAATTTTGTTCAGCGATGAGGCCCCTTTCTGCCATTTCTGTCTGTTTTTCTTTCTCAATGGGTACCTATGTAAACAAGCAGAATCGTCGACTATTTGATACCGGAAATTGAAGCCCGTGATCTCGGCGACATTTGGTCTCAACAAGACGGCGTCACTTCCCACACATCGCATCAATCAATGGAGTTTAAACTTTAAAGACTTTATGTAAAGTGTGAAGTCTATGCGGACAACCACGCTTCGATTCGGACCTTGGAGCAAAACATCACGCGTGTCATTCGTCAGTTACCAGTCGAAATGCTCGAATGAGTCATCGAAAATTGGACTCGACAGATGTACCATCTGAGACGTAGCCGCGGCCAACATTTGAAAGAAATAGTCATCAAAAAATAAATGTCAAAGAATGTTCTTTCGAATGCTAATAAAAATTCCCCATTAAATTTGAAGTTTCTGTGTTTTTCTTTAAAAAAGTGGAGATCCTCGAAATGGATCACCGTATATATGTTTACATTTTTGATTATTATTGGGTCTATAACCATATTCGTATTATTCAAAGAATTTCGCAACTGAAGCTATAACATTTTTCCATTTTTTGTCAATTTGTGGATTCCATCCCAAAAGAAGAATGGATGAAACCAATTTTTATTACCTTGTTCTGATGTGAATCGTACCATTCCAGTGAGGGTGTTATGCATCGACCGGAAGAAATGGTATTTATAAGGGAAAAGGTATACGCTATAACGAGAATAAGGCAAAACTTTCCAGCCGCTGTTTTCAAAGTAGTTTTTAACAGGTATTGCAATATGAGGCCGCGCGTTGTCATGATGGAAAAATTATTGCCTCGTGCCAGTTGGAAATTATTTCCTTTTTTCGGCAATCTCTCGCTTCAATTTGATGACTGATTGTCGGTAGCGTCCTCCATTAATAGTGGCACCCAGTTTTAGACGCTTTAGTACAGTACGCCCTTCTGATTCCATCAAACACAGAGCGTAACCTTGGCATCGGGGCTATTCAACTTCGCCATTAAATTATCTGGATACGCATATGCTCATTAGGGTTGACATAATGTATTAATTTTTCATCACATGAATTATGAAACGAATATAGTTATAGACTCAATAATTATTCATAAGTCGCCGAATTCACATTCACTCCAACGCTGTTGGTGGAAATATTATTTGCAATATTTTACTTAAATACAGTTACTCTGTAGTTTTTTTAATATTGGATCTTAATTGCTTATGCTCTAAAAAATTTGTTTGCTGCACTAAAATCTGCGTGCCTTTAACGCCTTATAACTGTCGAACACTTGTAAATGTTAATATCTAACAGAGCAAATCTCAAAAAAGAAGGACTTGTAAAGCTAAAAGCATACAAAACGATAATGAATCGAAATAATATATGTACGAGTACGAGTATACTAATTTATTGTATCATACAATTCGTCGCTTAGTTAGTTAGTGATAAATTAGGAACTGAGTTAAGAACTAATCTACTACAAAACACCCGACAAAGCGGGCATCTGGTACCTAAGAATCATGCTGTAAAAGTTGGCACTATGTATTTACGGTTTTTATACCACATGTATAGATAAATTTTATAAGAATGTACAATATATTTCAGCAATAGTTAACAAATAAATTTGAAATAAAAACGTTTGCGACTGGGAAAAAGCGAACTAATTACGAGAAATTACGAGACAAGAACCCACAAATTAATATACCATATGTAAGCATTTAAATACTGAAGATAAAACAAATGTTGAGTATTTTTTTTTTTTTTTTCAATTTGTCTATAATTATGTATGAGTTATGTGAATTATAACATATTTTGTTTTATTAAACATTCAGCTGACTTTTGGTAAAAAGCAGTTCAATCGAATATACAAACTACATAGATTATGGTGTTGTAATTAATTTTCGTACAATTTATGTTGATTTGTAGCCAACAAGCAGTGATTATTACGTAACAAATTGTTAAATCTCGTTTTAGTTGTAATATTTAATTTGTTGCTGTTTCTTATTACTGTGTTTAAGCTACATACATATGAAATTTGAATAATTTGCTTTCATTTGCTCTACCAACGTATACGAGTTGAAGGAAAAACAAACTCACGAATACATAATTACCACGATTATGTGCTTTTCATGCATTTTCTCACAGAATTCATATGTATGTTTGTATGAGTATACGAATATTTGAGGGTGGTGCGACAAACATTTTTTGTTTTTTTTTTGTGGATTGGTATGTGGTGATAACGTACGAGTTATAAGCGGTGGTTTCACAGACAACCTTACGGTCAGTAGTTTCAGTTGTGGGGTGAAGTTGTTGTTGGGAGTTCGGGTTGTATCCGTTTGGGAAGAACAGGTGAATTGGTATTGTCATAGAGGAAATGAGAACGCTTTAAAGCGACAGCTCATTATTAACTTTGCTATATATGTACATATACTTGTATATATACAAATATACTTGTATATACATATGTCCTAATACAAACTTTTCATATGCATTGATTAGTTATGTGTTTAGTATTATTTATGCGAAAAATTTGTATTAAAAATCATGTTATGTATAATTTATATATTAGGGTGGATCAAAAAAACGAATATTTTTTCGCTTGGTGCCCTGAAAAAACTGTTGATAGACAACTCCAAGAAAGGCTCTGCATGTATGAGCTCTTAAGGGGTTACATGGGTTTAATGAGTTTCAAAAAATCGAATATTTTATATTGTCTTATTAAATTCTACAACACTTTTAGAATATTGTCCTAAATTTTCATGTTCACCCGAGTAAAAGTTTCGGAGATACAGCTTGTGCGCTCGAGGCTAGCTAGGCTAAGTGTGCCGTCTTTAAACGCGTTTTTCTCGAAACTATGTTTCTGAAGTCGGTTTACATAATTTCTCGAGTACTACTTCACCGAGCTTCATGAAATTTTACACAGGTCTTTGAGATACAATTCTTAAAGACTTGGGCGAAGGATTTTTTTCGACTACAATTATTAGATAAAAAATGTCGCAAAATTTTCAAGTTTTTGTTAAAATGTCTGCCAAAAATCTAATTTTCAGTTTTTTTCCTTCATTTCGCGAAATTTTCACTGAAATTTTCCCTTTTTTTTTAAATGTCTCCCAAAAATCCAATTTTCATTTTTTTTCTTCGTCCAAGTTCTAAGTTATAGTTTTAACTAAAACACGTATTTTTTCACTTTAGATGATCGCGTAAGGAGTTAACCTCCCAACGCGGGCGCATCTATTTTATGAGGGATCGCCGGAAAGAGCGTCGCGATGGCCGAGTTTAGAATATTTTTTCCAAAAATTTCAGAATTTCTTTGTTAATAGTGTATGTTACAAACAATAAAAAATCCTAATAAAAGGTTTAATTTTTTATAGAGAAAAAATTTGTGGGAAAAAGACTGTTTTTACTCGAAGAAACCTATGTAACCTCTTAATTGTAACGGGATGCTCCGGTTTTCTGTTTTTTTTCTTATTATGAGTTAAAAAAAATTTTATCTCGCTTGGAATTTCTTGAAAAAATATTTCGTTTTGTGGTTTTCGTAGGAAATTGAATGTTTTACAAACTGGTCTCTTACGTTTTTTTCATAAACGCTTTTTGACCCACCCTAATGCATATGCGTATAGTACGCTTTGTATTATTTTTTACCAATTTCAATTTTGAATATGAAATAACGGATAATTTAAAAAATTGTAGACAACTACTTGTGCTATCAGGAATTTTGACAGCATAAATTGCAAAACCTCCACAGTATGTACAGTTTTAATAGGTTCGCTTTGACTTTTCGTATTTCGGCATTTGAAGGGCATACTTCGGTTTCGGTACAGTTTTTTGAGTTATTCGTTTTTCCGTTTACAAAATGTGCTTATGTTAATAGAGGAACTTTTCGTGGATGTATTTATTAATATATGTGGGTAGATATGTATGTAGACGCGCATGATGTTTCTTTGTCTTCCTGAAATAATACTACTTGTACATGGACACGACCTATACCTGAAGATACATAGTACATATATACTCCAATGTATATTTTTTAATGTTTGTATGAGTGAGTAATGATTGTAGAAGTGCCAATTTAAAGTAAATAAAGTATGAAAAGAGGCTGAACTCAAGGAGATTATAAAACAGAGGTGATGGATAATTAAAATAATCATTACAACGCACAGAAATATTTATCGCATTTTTTTTTTATTATAAATGATTTTATTAATTACAAAATTCACCCTTTAACCCAAAGCTATTTGTATGGCGGCGGTACATATGTATACAGGATTATTTGATTTGTATTCACATGTACAAAAATCTGGTAATTTTGGTTACATATCATAAGGGAAGGAGGTAGGAGGTGGACGAGGAGGTGAAGTTGGACATAGTGGTGGAATTACAAGAGGTGTATGTGGCAGTGAAGAAGGTGCTACTTTAGGAAAGTTTGGTTTGGTGGTTGGCATTGATGCGCGGTAAGGTTAAAGCATTTGAGTTGGAATTGTAAGGGACTGAAGGATTTTTTTGGACATAAGGTTATTTTTATTTATTGTAATTTATATAAATAAATTTTATTGCTTAATTCGTAAAAATACTTATATATATGTATTGTGTGTATTTGTTGATAACGGAAACAAGACAAACTTACCCGAGCGTATTCCAGTTGTCAATATTGCCATCCTTGTTATTATTATACCACGGTCCACCATGTCCGGTCGAGGAACTAGTACTGCTGCTGCTGGCGGCGTTGCCGTTACCATTTCCGCCGCTACGAGCTTGCCCGTGCGCATGTGTGTGTGCATGTGTTTGTAACTGCTGCTGCTGCTGCTGCTGTTGCAATAAGTGATGCGATGATTGATTGTGCGGGGAGAAGAGCAGCCGGCAGCGATGATTGCGTGATGGCGCATTCCGCGAGAAAGGTCGTCGCGTTGCGCCCGTGTGATTGGGATTCAGCATGACTGCAACAAATCGCTACTCTATGAAAATCGCTTTTCGCGTTGACAAATATCTTTATTTTACTGTTATAATATTAAGGCGTAGGCCTGCGACTTGTTTTTATTTATATATATATATATAGAGGGATATATATAACTGTTTATCGGTTTGAAGATAGCCACAATATTCACTAACTGCAAAGAGTAGAAAGAATAAAATACGCCGTTCTTAATAGTTGCCAACCTATCGAAATAAATGCGTTGAAATTTAGTACATATGTACATACATATATAGGTATGTATATAGTAATTTATCAAAATAAAAAAGAATTGTATATTTAAGAAATCGTTTTAAGTTAATAAATTTGCCTATGCCACGGCACAAAACGTTCTCTAGTTTCCTCTTTAATAGATCTGATGGAGAAGCAAACGCAACTAGCCCCAAGCTACGCTAATGATTACCACATAGTGCAGCGAAATATGAAATTTTAGAAATAGCGCTCTATTGAAAAAAATTTGTATTCTCTATTTGGTGTTAGAGTTTGGCAAAATGATTTTTTTAGTGCCCTTAATCGACATCTAGTTCAGCAAAGAAGAAGGAAGAACTTTAACTTCTGTTCGGTTCAAGTTTTCCACACAAAAACTTGCTTTTGATCGACCGGTTTGTATGGCAGCTATATGCTATAGTAATACGATCTGAACAGTTTCTTTGTATATTACATCAATTTCTAAGACAATAACTCATACGAAATTTCGTGCGGATATCTCCTCAAATGAACAAGTTTTCTATACAAGCACTTGATACCAATAGCTCAGTTTATATGACAGCTATACGCTAAGGTGGGTCGATCTGAACAATTTCTTTGGAGATTGCAATATTGCCTTAGAAAATAACTAATACGAAATTTCGTGAAGATATCTCCTCTAATGAAAGAGTTTTCCATACAAGCACTTGATATCAATTGTTCAGTTTATATGGCAGCTATATGCTATTGTGGTTCCATATTGACCGTTCCGACAAATAAGCAGCTTTTTGGTGAGAAAAGGACAGTTGTAAAAATTCAAATCGACAGGTAGGTGCTAGTTCTTATATATGTGTATACGGACAGATAGGCGAACATGGCTAAATCAACTCAGCTCTTGCTGATAATTTATATATAAATTCTTGTATATATCGTCACATAAAATGCAAAACAACGTATCCAAACAAAAATCGAAATTGGGTATTTTACTGCAAACGATAATATTACATATAACCACTTTATAATCAATATATAACCATTTTACAACCAATTGATAACCATTTTATAACCAATACTTAAATTTTGTTTCCATATGAGTGGCTTATTACATCGTGTTTTCTCGCCTGTAAACGTATGAAAAGTGATGTTATGCTACTTTGCATTTTAGGTAACGATAGACATATGTTTACTTCTGTGTGTTACATACTTCGTGGCAAAATTTATATACTCCGTTAAGGGTTTAATGAAAATTTCGCGCCTCATATCAACTTTTACGATAACGATTACCATACATATATATACGTACATACATATAAGTATACATATATGTACAAAATAAGAAATTTGAAACACCATATTTATTGCAAAAGCTCCGTTTTCGTAAAATTAACAAAGCAAAGACATGCAAATTTCGGGTATTTTTTTACTAGTGCATTCTATATTCTATCACCAGATTAGTCGTAAAGCCTTTGCAGGCCTTTAGGTACAATGGACTTTATTAATATACATACATACATATATACATATGTAAGAAAATGTAAATATAATTACAATCAATGAGTTAAATGTCTTACCGATATTCCAAAACTATACAACAAAAGGCAGTTGGAAGAGGAAACGCGTTAAGGCTATTTGAAAAAGCATTTTACATACGTACATACATATTTATTTAACAAAAATGTATTAAGTGGGTGCGATTTTAGCGAAAAGGTCAAAGCCATCAAAGGCGGCTAAAGTGTGTACAGGGGGGATGAGAGGAGAAAGTGGGTTGTGTAAATTAGAGTGCGATAAAATGAACAAAACAGTTAAATATTGTATGTAAAACCCACAAATGCATCAAATACATAGTATACATATGAGTACAAAAATTAACTAAAAGCCATGGCGGTAATGAATAACAAATACAGTATTTCACGTTTATGCTTTTTAAGTGGTTAAATGCATTTATTGTGCGCTTCTCATTTATTAGCACCCATTTCGTTTGCGATTTGGTTTGCATAGAAAACTATATATATATATGTAATTACAAAGTTTTTATATTATAACGCAGGTACAAATATAAGAGAATAATATACAGTAAATGAATGCAAAATTAATATACTTGTATTTATGTAATTAAAGTTTTTTTTTTGTTGCACAATTTCAGTTCTTTCACATTCTTAATTAGTCATTAAATGCTTAGCTAAATAAATATGTAATTACAATACATCACAGTTATGCAGTTGACAGAATTAAATAATTTTTTATTTGGTATTTCGAATTAAATGCTATTTTAAAAAAAGAACATCTACAATCATACAAATCTACATACATATAAATATAATTTATTAAGCATTGTGTTATATATAGTAGCCGCAAATAATCGTATAAACTGTGTATATATATTATTTTGTCTACATTTTCCTTGTTTATATTATTCGTTGTTTTTTTTTTTTCTTTGTTATCTCAACATGCCTTCAGTTTTGATATTTACCACAATTTTAGAATTTATGAAAATGTTTGCTTTTACTTGTATGTATGTATATATATTTTTAACTTTATAAATAGCACTATGCGATAGGCCGCATAATAAGTGAAGCGTAATGTATAAATGACTGGTTAAAGTGTCGCGTAATCGTGAGATTGTGCCACCAAAAAATGGAAAGCAAAACATTGATAAGAACACTATGTGTTTATAAGGTTATGTATGTATGTATATATACAGTGAAATTCCCCATTACGCACAGTCCACATAGCCGGACATTTTCCACATTTGGAAAAAATTTCTCTCTCCCTTAAAGTTGAGGCTACTGACTCCGATTTTCGGTAAAAAATGTAATAATTTCGACCCGCTGTTAGATCGTATACCTTTCCGTGATGAAATGGCAAACCTTACTGAAGAGAAATGTCCAAAGAGCGGTTAAAAATATGCCGTCGTTTGTGTCCTACTGGAAAAAACCGTTAATTGCATACAAAAGCAATTCCTATAAGCGGACATGAGAAAGCTTCAATGACCGGAGACGGACACTTTTTTGGTAACAAATCGTTCAAATTAGCTTGGATAAAGGAACAAGATCGCATAAAATTTGTCCAAAGAAATGTTTACAATTTATAGTTACCGCTTTTTTAAATTTTTATTAATTTTTTGCAATAGTTTTTTTAAGAATGTCTCGCGCTGGTATGATTCGCGGTGGCTCAACGGAAACAAATGGGTTAATTGGCATTTATTCGCACCTGGCTGACGTTGTCTTACATTTCCTACTTCAATAGAAATAAAGTCCTCAGTTGCAGCTCCTGACTCTAAGAAGACATTTTAAATAGTCGTTTTTTCCACGCCCCCACATATTAACCGCTCCCTTAGCCGGTATGTGTCCGGTTATGAGAAATTTCACTGTATTTATTTCTCTATTGGCAATTTTAAGCAGAACAAAGTACAACTGTATATAATATGTGCTAAAAATTGAGGAAAAATGTGTATACATAGATATACATATGTGTATGTACATATACATATATGGCGGTGATCGATGAGTTATGAGACTAAGGAAATTGGAAAAATTTTAACTTCTTTTTCTCAGCGCATGCTAGTAAATGAAATTAATTACTAGATACAATTTAAGCGCTCAACGTAAGTGTAACTGAAAATATTTCCTTATACACATGCACACATGTATATTAGAGCGGATCGGTTTTTTTCTGTTAAATTACATAGATATGTAGCAAATGGTATGTTATACTTGTAGTTGTACGAGCTGACCGATGCCGACAAATGATCAATAGAATATCTAAAACTTTTTTTTTGCTTTTTCAATATTTCTTTATCTATTGTATATGATTTTTTGACCTAACGAATAAATTTTTAAAATTACTAAAACACTTCACTGTAAAAATATCTGGTTCAAAACCAGTTTTACACACAAAGTCTCTTAGGCAAAATTATTCAGAATGGTCCTTAAAACCTTGCCCTCATGCGCTTTTTTTTCTTTTTTGGCTCGCTTTAAATCAACCCGCTCTAATGTACATACATGCATGCATAGAAAGCAGTATAGTTATGTGCACGTATATACAAGTGATTACGTATGTATGTACATAATAAATTTAATAAAAAAATATCTAATATTATTAAATGTTGGGAATAAGTTAGAATTTATATAAAATGTGAGTCCAAATATAAATAGTATTCAAGCATACTTCAAGCGCTCTTTAAGCTTTCAAATTTGTGTGTGTTTTGGAAAATTACTTTAAAATATATACATACATACATACAATGTTTTGCCATCAAAATTTAGTTAAAGACATACGTTTTGACTTTACTTATCCCTTAGTTTTTTACGCCTTGCCGTTCACACATATGTACATTAGGATGTACATTATGTATCAAGTTAATTTTATTTAGCAAACACCTCCTGAAGTTTTAGTTTATGCCATTATAAAAGTGCTTTAGAGTAAACAAGCTGTTTATTTCCAATTAAAACCGTGCCTAAGTCATTTTACTTTTTCCATGTATTTAACATGGATTTTTGGTTCGCTTGCACAATATTTTTTAACTCCAAAGTATATATACATAAACTTTTGAAAACTAAAAGTTTTTTCGCTCTACAAATAAGGTCTACTTAATTTTTTCCATAAAAACCGAGTTTCCATAAATCGAGTTTTTTTCTTCAAAGCGTTAAAATAAAATAAAAACTGGAATTTCGAAATAAAAATCGAATTTTTTCTTTCAAAGGTTCTTTAAAAATTAAAAATTAGAAATTCGAAAAAAGAGTCGAGTTTTTCATCTTCAAACGTTTCTTAAAAAAATAAAAATTGGTATTTCGAAATCGAAAAAAATCCAGTTTTTTCTTTGATAGTGTTCTCAAAAAAAATCAAAACTTAGAATTTCGAAATAAAAATTAAATGTTCCCTTCAAGGAGTTCTTAAAAACTAAACATGAAAATTTCGAAATCGAAAAAAATCGAGTTTTCTCTTTGAAAATGCTCTAAAAAAATTAAAATTGGAATTTCGAAATAAAAATCGAGTTTTTCCCTTAAAATAGTTCTTTAAAAATTAAAAACTAGAAATTCGAAAAAAGAGTCGTTTTCCTATTCAAACGTTTGTTAAAAAAATAAAAATTGAGATTTCGAAATCGAAAACATTGTATTTTTTTCTTCGAAAGTGTTCTCAAAAAAATCAAAGCTTGGAATTTCGAAATAAAAATCCTGTGTTTTCTAAAAAAATTAAAAATTAAAATTTCGAAATCGAAAAAAATTGAGTTTTCTCTTTGAAAGTGTTCTAAAAAAAATTGAAATTTCGAAACAACCTCTAAACAATATCCAGAAGCACTATTGTCTAACGAATGAACCTTACTTTTCAGTTTTCGCTCTAAGATGGTGTTATTAATTTTTTTCATAAAAACTTGCCTCCAAAAGTTATACGTAGTTAAAGTTATGCATCAATTGTGGTGCATTCATACAGTACACCATGGCGTATGAGCAACACAGAATTTATAACGCACTATAGTTCAAGTATGAATTCACAGTAAATTGTAGATTGTATTAAATTACCTTTTTCTCATAAACAAAAGTTTTTTTTATAAATAAATAAATAGTTAAACAGTTTAGGTTAATATTGAATATAAAAAGCTTGTTTACGTTGGCTTAATTTCTTAGTATAAAAACTAAAAGTTAAGGTGGCATCAGCAAGAATAAATCGTCTTGGCAAATAACGAACATCCTAAAGTACATACATATATATATAATTATGTGCATAAAGACATTTATTCAAAAGTCAATTTAACGCGTGACTACTCATTTCGAAATACATATACATACATACACATAAAGTTTATACTATTTTAATATCTAGAATTTGTTGAACGAATTGACTACCGAGAGAAAAGACAATATTGCAGTTGTTGTTGTACAAATGAGTTACTAATTAATTGTTATGAATGTACAAAATACAAGTATTAATAGCATATAAAACGATACACAATTGTGGTAGTTAATAGTAAGAATGCAAATATGTATAGGTGTGGCGAATAATTGTGTTTATGTGGTAATATTCGATACCAAGTAAAGATAATTTATGTATATTGTTGTATTAAGTAAATGGTAGTAGTGAATAGTTATTTAATTTTAATTTTTATTTTCTAACGTATTATGTAAATATTATTAGATATTTTGGTAAACAAATTTTGTTACGCCAACTGATTTGCGTTCGCTCGCATGATTCCCAGCGCCAAAAATGCATAGCAAACAGCACTCACTCACATGAGCCTGTGGGTTTAGTAGTATTGTAGTTGCAACTCTGTGTAAATTCCCAAACAAAAAGGTTGTAGACATGAACTAGTTACAGATTATATTCTTGCATTGGCGTTATTCTTGTAACAAATGTTTTATCAACCAAAAACAAACCACCAACCAACCAAAATATGCAATAAAACAATCTAAAATTAGAAAGAGAAAAAAAACAAAAGAAGTATAAAAGTATTAAGAAAGAGAAGAGGAACAAATGTGGCATACTATACTATATAAATGTATACTCAATATATATATATGTATATATAAATAATATTAATAATAGTTAATAGATTAAATTACTTTTTAAACACATAATTCTTGGACTACTCATTTGACTACACATTCATTACAAGACATTACATTATAAATATTAGCATGGATGTGCGTAATCGTACACTTGTATAAAGATGGATGGATGGGTGCATTCATTTGTTTGTACAGATATACATACTATATGTTTATGTATAAGCCTTATGGTAAGTTCGCCCATCGCATGGTGATCATCATAAGAATTTTTTTTAAATTTTTTATTTTGTTTTTTTGTTTTCTTTTTAGTTGAATGCATAATATTTCAACAATACTGTGTCAAAATTTCAAGTGATCAAACTTAGTTGCGAGTATTTTTCTTCCTATCTTATGCATGTTTAACGTTAGTATTCAAAACTTAAAAGCGTTTTTCTCGCAATCTACTGCGGTGCCCTTCATAACTTCATAGCCACTGCGGTGATCCTTTCGAAATTTTTAACATCATTTCTGTACATAATTTAGAAGAGTAAATCTATTTTTTTCTTCAAGGAGTAAAAAAAAAATTGATATTTCAAAAAACATTCTCCACGAAAGATTTCTAAAAAAATTTAAATTTCGAAATAAAACTCTAATTTTTTTCTTCAAAAACTTCTTAAAAAATAAAAAAAAAATTGATTTTCGAAATAAAAATTCGAATTCATATTTTTTTCCTCAAAACAGTTTAAAAAAATACAAATTGGACTTTCGAAATAAACATCGAGTATTTTTCTCCAAAGTTCTCTTAGAAAAATAAATACTGGAATCGAATGTGTTCTAACAAAAAAAAATATTGATATTTCGCGATAAAACCCTTATTTTATCCCTCAAAGATTTCTTAAAAAAATAAAAACTTGAGTTTCGAATTAAAAATCTAGTTTTTTTCTTCAAAGTCGAGTTTTCACTTTGAATGTGTTCTAACAAAAAAAATATTGATATTACAAAACCAAACTCTAATTTTTTCCTTCAAAGGTTTTTTCAAAACTAAAAATTCGAATTTCGAATTAAAAATCTGGCCTTACCTTTGAAAGTGTTAAAAAAAATAAAAATTGGAGTTTCGAAATAAAAATCTAGCTTTTTCCTTCAAACTTATTGGCATGTTAAAGTAAATTGGTCCAAATAGTCACAAACATAAAAAGTGTTAATTAAAAAAACAGCTGATCTAGTAGCAGCAGCAAGAAGACAAATTTAGGTGAAAACAAAAATATTAGGTTGACCAATGCAATCACATTCAACAAATGGCTAAACTAATTGAGCGTTGGAATAAAATAAAAACGAGTAGCGAATAAGAAGAGGTGCCATGGGGTCTAAGCCCAGTAAGAGTAAACGTTGCAAGTTACAAACAACGGTGCAATGCTTCTTAACACAATACATAAACCAGTTAACGTACTATATATATAGTAAATATCTACAATAACAAAGCATTTCGAGAACAATATTTATGCAAATGCATTCATATATATGTATGTACCTGGGAACCGGAAGCATGGTTCAATGAAATTATAATGAGTAGCTATTGATTCTGTTTCCTGTGCCAATATTTATTGCCCAAATTTCTAATTGTTGATTTTGTCCACTGTAACTCCAAAAAGTTAAAACTCAGTTACAGGTCGCCACTGGCCTATTACTGGCCGCTAACAATGGCTACTTTAAGTCCGTTGCTTTAAGGCGCTGCAGCGCATGGCACACAATAACTAGCCAGGAAATCAAAGCGCAATGTTTGGCGATTATGCACCACATATACGTATATCTAGATACATAATGTATAAATATTGTATATACATACTGGGTTTTCCAATATGGATTTTGAATTTCCACTGCGTCTCATATTCAGTCCAATGGTAAACAAAGCAAGTTCATGGACACAGTGAAACGATTGTATTTAAGAATTATGAACGTTTACTCATTCCAATTAAACATATTTGTTTTGGAAATACATAGCGCCAAATAGATAGTCTGTATGACACACCAAACTAGTCAAGAGATATACCAGTTTGCAATTAGATATTACTGCCTTAAATCCGTATAGCAAAAACACGTGAAACGAATTACCAAGTAACGACTTTATAATGAGTTGTTGTATTTGCCTACTATGTTTTTGCCAAAATATAAATATAAATTTTTTTCCTATCGTGAAGTAATCACAGTTTTAACAAAAACGCGTGAAAAATATCTGCTGCTTGTTTGCTTTTTATAAAATCTGCTACCTACTGGTAGTGCTGGGATATATACTGGTCGTAAAGTAGTGTATAGCTAGTTGGTTTAACTGCAGAATATGTGAAGATAATTAGTCATAAGACATTGTGAGAACGAAGCGTGCTGCGAAGAACGGAACGATGCCATCGTAAAACCACAGAAAAATGTGGTAAACTCGATTGTCAGATTAAGAGAGGAGCTATTAACTAAAAGACGTTGTTCTCAAATACACATCGTTACTAAATAATTCAAGCACAAATTTCGCACGAAGTTTTCATTTATTTATGCCGAAGCGAATACAACTTTCAAGAAAATACATTAGAGTGATTGTGTGTCAATTAACCATGAAATATTTATACTTGTATGTATGTAGAATTACTGAAAAAAATAATATAACTTAAAACCAGCTAGATATATGCTCTGGGAAAATAAAACTCGAATGAAAAAAGTTATATTAGCTGCATTCGATTCGCCATTTATCTACTCGCTTCTGCTCTCTTGTCAAAAAAAATTACATATGTATAAAAGCAACAACAAGGTTATCGAGTGCTAAAAGTGGTATCTTCAATGCCAACAACCTTTGTGTTGCATATTTGAAAACAGTTTTACTATTGTTCAAATGAAAAAAATGTAAAAGTTTTAAAACCGAAGACTCAAAATCCATTTAAATCCGTTCGAATGATTTTGGAAGATATTTTTGGTATGAAACACGTTCTTGCTCGACTCGTCTCGTTAAAGCCGAATTTTTCTTTTTCAAAAAGAGTAGCATAAAGAGGTCTCTTTGCACATGCTGCGAGTTCCTATTCCACATTCATGGAGAGCATTATGACTGCCGATGAGACATGGGTTTATGAGTTTCACATCCAAACAAGTCAAAAATCATCGGTATGGAGGGGGGGAGAAAGAGCCAAAACAGAAAAAACGAGCCAAAACCAAAAAAACCACGTCAAAGCCGCTCAAAAATCAAGGTTCTGTTCATTGTTTTTTCGATATTCGTGGTTTGGCGCATCATGAATTTATTCTATCTATTTGGCCGTATTGAGGCGATTGCGTGAGAACATTCTTCGAAAACGGCCGAAATTGTGGAAGAACAATTCATCGATTTTACACGATGATAATCCACGATTGTGACCGAATTTAAGGCAAAAAACGCCATGAATACCGTCGATCAACCATCGATCAACCACCGTATTTATCAGATTCGGCTCCGTTGATTTTTTTCTTGTTCCTTAAAATGAAATTTCCGCTCTGTAGAACAAGTTTTGAGTCGATTGAAGAGATTAAACAAAATTCGCTGAAGAAGCTGAAGACCATCCCAAAAAGTGCTTATAAAAAGCGTTTCGAGGACTGGAAAGATCGTTGACATAAGTCTATTACATCAGGTGGGGAGTACTTTGAAGACGACAAAATACATATTGATGAATAATTAAATATTTTGTGTTTTATTTACAATTTCCGGGTAATTTTTTAGCAGAATGTATTTAATATGATGGTGGCTACTAAAAAATAGTGAAAATCACTTGCTCATCAAAGTATACATAAATACATATGGATGATACCTACATTGGGATGTTGGGTGCACAGATGACGAAAGCCCAAAAAGAGTTAAGAGTTAAACGGAAAGTGAATATTTATTCATAAAAAGTGAAATTTTGCATTATTATTCATTTCATGTTCTACCGAAGCAGCAAAAGCTAGGAAGCGAATCTTTTTCATAGCTTGAAGACCATTTATTTGTCTACTCTTGGTTAGCTTTTGAACAGCCATGAATGCAGATACTTATTTTACCATATTTTATTTCTGTTTCAAAGAAAACGGCGAAGAGATATACATACATACATATACAAAATGTAAAATTGAAGCAAAGAGATTGACTACACCAAGTTTCGACCGGCCGAAACTCAGCTTAATCTTCAACATTTTTTCATTTCCATGTGCTCTAATGTTTATTTGCATTGTGTTTTTTCCCATTAGTTTCTGGTTTGTGTTATTTTTATTGCTTACGCACATACATTTGTATTTGTGTGGAGAGATTCGAACATTTTTTGTATTGTGACGGTTAACCACGTACATATGTATGTAAATATGTCATGTTATGTTCATTATTGCTCTGAGATTTGAAAAAGTTTGCATCAGAATGCCTTTATGATTTTGAGGAATGTAACAGACTTTTTTGTTTTTAGTATGTAGTTGCAGTCGTGAGGTTTTCTTGTCCTTGTATATATATTATTTTGATCTTATGTGTGTGTGAATATGTGTATAATGTCAGCTTTTTTAATGTTGTCATTAAATTTTTTCCTGCTTGACAAATATATAATTTATTTCCTTTATACTTTTTACTTAAGCAAATGCCATTGCTTATTCGTATTAATCATCTTGTTTGCATTGAAATTGTTTTCAATGTTATTTTAACGGTACCGCTGCTATTCATAGCTGCTTAACCAGTTTCCTACTTTATCTAACGAAATTTGTACATACTTAGATATGGGCACGAACGTATTTTTTGACTCATAAAATGTAAAATAAACTGGTTCAAAAGGAATTGAAATTAATCGAGATTGCTGGATAAAACTCCTTAAAAAATCTAGAAAGCTTTTTTTACTTATGTTGGAAAATATGAAAATTCTTAAAAAGACAAAATAAACAAGTAAGGAAGTGCTAAGTTCGGGTATATCCGAAAATTTCATACTCTTGCAACTTGCAAGGATTAAAGCCAAGAAAGCCAAGAAAGTACATAAATGACGATCAACATGTGAGCCAATCAAAATCCGTGATCACCGGAAATTCTATCGAAACTGTGCGTGAAGTCATCAAAAATCAGCCGAAATTATCAATGAAATGCATGGAAATGGAATTTAACATCTCCAAAACATCGATTTATCGCATTTTGTCCGAACATTTGGGCTTACGAAAGGTGTGTGCACGGTTTGTTTCACACAAATTGACTGACGACCAAAAATTGCTCAGAATGCAACATTCGAAGAACATCATTCAAGAGGTTTATTTGACTAAAAATCATATTTTAACCATTAACCACTTCCCGTATTCACCTGATATGGCACCGTGCGACTTCTTGCTTTTCAGAAAAATGCATTTGCCATTGAAAGGAAAGCGTTATAAAGACGTAGATGCCATTCAAAAGGCTTGCACCGGCATACTGGCGGCCATACCGGCCAACGAGCTAAAACACTCGTTCGACATGCTTTTGGACCGTGCAAAAAGCTGTATTGAAGCAGAAGGATTCTGTTTTGAATAAAATAAATTGATTTTGCCGAAAAAACCAGTTGTTCTGTTGTTTTTTTAAGTTCTGTTTACTTTGGAACACGCCCTGTATATTATAAAAGTGTCAGAAGAATGTCACGTACCAAATTTGGCTGAAATCTGTCGGGCGGGTCTCTAAATATGTGATGGACGGTACCACGCCCATTGTCTAATTTTGACCCGACTCCATTAAAGTGTTCTCATACCATCTCTGGGGTAAAATTTAATGTCTCTGGCGTACTTAGTTATTGATTTATTGCTCTTTTAGTAATTTTATGGAAAGTGAGCGGGGTTATCAGATTATATAGTATAGGGCGGGGCTAGACAACTTGTTCAAAAACTTTTGCGCTTGCCACTGCGATCCACCATGTCAAGTTAGAGTTTTCTATCTTAATTTAGTGCTTAGTTGTTGCTGTTGTTGTGCCGAGTTGACAGTACTTGATCGGATAAAAAATCCGGGTCCGTTCGGGTTACGTCGACCCGACTGTCGTGGGGACGGTTTAGTGCTTAGTTATGGCACTTTATAAGTTTTCGGTTAATGGCGTTTTGTGGGCGTGGCAGTGGTCCGATTACACCCATCATGGAACTATTTCTTATTTTTCGCGGAACGTGTATATCTATGTAGTTTCATAAAAGTATCTCAAGTTACAGCTTGCATGGACGGACGGACAGACAGACAGTCACCCGGATTTCAACTAGTCACTTCATCCTGATCATTTGTATAAATAACTATGTATCTATCTCGATTAGTTTTAGATGCTACATACAACCGTTAGGTGAACAAAACTACTATACTCCGTAGCAGCTTGTTACAAGAGTATAAAATAACTTTCTATATTTAATTTTTAGGTAGTTCAAATGCTAACCGCATTTATTAGTTATGAATCGTCTGACATCTTATGAATTCATCGTTCCTATACATTAAGTTTTTATGCTGCTACCAACACCTCGCTATATACAATGATGCTTTCTAAACATTTTCGCAATTATCTTTTACCTATATTTATATATAATACATAGGCTTGAATACTAAAAAAAAATTTAAAAAAATATGAATAATATTCTAGCTGCTTTAGTAACAATCGACAGATATTTTTTAAATTAATTTATGCAGTGTTGATCAGTAAACTATTTTTACTGTTTGATCAAAGCTATAATCTCGATAAGTCATTGGTCGCGTAATTGAACTCATGACTAAGCGATTTGAAGGCTGTCCTAGAAATTGGAGGTGGTTCGTCAGAACAAATCTGCATAACCAATAATTTTTAAGATTTTCGTTTACTATGTAGGCATGCTAATAAATATACATACTACGCATGTGATATATGGTACGTTAATCATAATATGAATGTATAATACTTTTGTGAAGTTAATAGCAGAAACCAAATAAAGGAAGCAATCATACTATTCGCAAAAAAATATAATTTATATTTAAATAAAGCTAAACTAACATATTAAACAACCTCGACTCTTGTACATACCGGTACTCCGTTCCAAGAAACAATCGATTTCAGCTCCTCTCACGTGACATAATTTACGCTGTTTTTACCTGCAATAAATTAACCGTCAGTCGCTATTGTAGACACGTAATTATTATTACATAGAAATTTTCTGTGTAAATTCAGTTATAAGGAATCGTAATCGCAACTCAACAACCACATGCAAATTGTCTATATACAAATGTACATATATAAGGGCAAATACGTGCTGAAAATACATGTAGTATTTAATATAATATGAACGCATTTATAAATACGAAATCAAATCAAGTTTAAGCTATAAAGTACACCTATCCTAATATCATCTGCGAAAAATATGTGAAATCCACTCGTATCCATATCATTATCATATCTTCTTAAGAATATTTAGATTTTGTGGGCAAAAAATAGTAAGACTTTTTAATTTAAATTTCGCACCGAAAATTCGTCGAAATATTTTTTCCTGTGTTGGTATGACTGTCAGTGACATCTAATCATTAGTTTTTAGTATACGCTTGTCTTTCTGAAGTACACAAAGTGCATTCGCCGATTGTTACGATGAGTGAAATTATTCAACAAAGAAGTTCGATTAAATACTGTGTGCAGAATTAAATATCTGCTGCTGAAACGTCCCGAATGTTGGAAAACACCTTCGGTGATAATTGTTTGTCTCGAGCAAGTATTTTTGATTGGTACAAAGTATTCAAAGACGGACGCGTTGACGACGAACCACGTCCAGGACGGCCATCAACATCAATTGATGACCAACATGTCAATAAAATAAAGGAATTGGTGCTGGAGAATCGCGATTAACAGTCAGAGATCTTACTGGCATCGTTGGAATATCGGGTGGAACAGTGAAAACCATTTTGAAATATCATTTGGGCCTAAAAAACTATTATTACTATATAATGACTTACGATGAGTGTTGGATCTATGCTTACGACCGGGAAACAGGCGATCAATCGGCTGAATATCGTGGCAAAGGTGAGCCGCAGCCGAAAATCCGCGTCAAAGTAGGTCAAAATTCAAGTTTGTGTTGACAGTTTTCTTCGATTATCAAGGTGTGGTGCCTTCCGAATTCCTCCCGACCGGCCAATATTTATGCTAACGATTTTTCCAGTCCTCGAAACTTTTTTGGATGGCCTTCGGCTCCTTCAGCGAATTTTGTTTTATCTTTTCGATCGACTCAAAACTTGTTCCATTGTTTCGGGTTGTTTTTTTCCCCCCACTTCGATGATTGTCAACTTGTTTGGATGTGAAACTCATAAACCCATGTCTTATCGGCAGTTATAATGCTCTCTATGAATGTGGGATCGGAACTCAGACGATCAAGCATGTCCAAAAAGACCTGTTTACGGTATTATTTTTGAAAAAATTAAGCTTTATCGTGACGAGTCGAGAAAGAATGGATTTCATAACCAAAATATCCACCAAAAACTTTCGAACGAGAGATGTCGAGCTTTCTTGCTATCTCTCTAACCCTTGCCTAATTTCACTTGGAGAGGTCGGAGGTCGTACAGAATGAAGCATGTCTTCAACAATCTCTCGACCGTCTTTGTAGGTTTTGTACCACTCGTAGGTTTGTGTTTTTGATAAAACTAAATCATTCGCAACGATTCCGCACCCGAAATCTGGTTAGAAATACAAAATTTTAGACAAATTCTTCGTGCAATATTTGTATCTATTGTAAAAATCGCAACGCTCTACTGAGGTGTACCGACTTAAACAGCTGCTGTAAACAAACTGGTTGACAGATCGCGCCCATATTCGGCATAGTAATTAAGGACAGTCCTGCCAATATCATTTACTCGGGGAATTTAATTACAATTTCCGGGTGCTTTTTTGTCACAATGCATATGTAAGCATAGTTTAATGTCTCACTACAACGCAGATTTGCTTGCAACATTATGAGAATAAAGTCCGAATCGCTCTACCGGCGACACACACAGCAAAACCACATAACAAAAGAAAATTGTACTTACAAACATGAATATACACATAAGTATGTACATCCATTTACACTTTGCTTCAATCAGCAGGCATGGTATTCATGGAATACTCAGCTTGTGTACTATGTGATATTTCTGCCTGGTCTGCATGGCTGTAGGCCTGTCTTATCACTTGGAGCAGACTAAAATGCCTGCTCTATTTACTGCGTAACAAAGAAACACAAAGATGATATACATATGTATGTATGTATATATGTATGTATATGGTATACATATAATAATGCATTCATCCATGAAAAGAGTATTTATTATCTCTTTTACAATATGGAACGGCGTTGATTGTGGATCTGTTGGGTATATAATTCAATATTTCAACAGGGTTTCGTCACTTACATATATGTATATATGCGCGTTGACGTAGTGTGGCAAGGCAGAAATGCGCTCGATCTTATTTCAAACTTGAAGTTCAAATTTTTCAAATATTTATGGTACCTATTTTTTTGCATGATACAACTTATAATTATATAAAATTAGTCAATAATAACTTGATTATAGGAAATATGATAAACCACATTATTTTTTTTAACTGAATTATAAAAATCAAGTATTTTTATGGAAAACTATCTTATTTGACAAAATATTAAAGAAATTATGCATAGATTATTGTTACAACAAAGTGCTCAGATCGGATCACTATAGCGTATAGCTGCCATACAAACTGAGCATTCAAAATCCTGCTTTTTTTACACTTATTATAACTTTTTTCTCGTTTCATTAAAGAAAAATAAATAAATATAGTAACTAAATATTTTATCTCGTTCAAGAACGCCGATTATTAATGTATGTACGTATATAGTTTACCTTCATAAAACGCGTATAACTACTCGATTATGACTTATGTATATGACTGCAAGTATGTAAGTATATAACAAGAGCGATAAATAGCAGTAAAGTAGGGTGTTAGTTTAGCTTCGCTAACATATAAAAACTGTATGGGTGTTGTCAATACACAATTGTTGAATAAAATGTAAATAAGTGTGAGTATGTAAGTATATACATATGTAAATATATAGGTTTCAGCGATATATACGTTTGTATATATTTACACACTCATATTATTCGATCTCATTTTGGAATAAAAATCGAAAAATCCTACTAAAAAACAGGCAATTTCGTAAAACCAATGTGGTATGATATGTGTTGCATACGAACATACAAACTTTTATGAAAACTCCAAAAAAAACTCTTGAATCATATGGTCAATTTATATCAAGCCGGAGCGTTTGTAAAATGTTCCGTTTTCATGCAGCAGTGAACCAACTTATTGTTATCCCACATTGCATATATGTATGTATATTTACACATATACATATACCATATACACACATACATATGTATATTTACAAGCATTTATTTGCTTAGGCGATAGCATACTAAGTCAACAAGTCGAGTCTAACAGAATCAAGCTAATAAGAAGTAGGTATCTAGATACATACATATGTATATGTATATAAATGTATTTACATACATATATAGTTATATACATAAATACATGAAAAGTGTGAAATTATTGTCATATTTGCATAGCATAAACAAATAATATAACATTTAATAAAGATTAGGACTTGTATACATATATATACATATATACAATAAATATATATGTATGTATATATAATATCTAAATAATTTTTCAATAAAGCAAATGATATCAAGCTGATAAAGCTGAGTATTATATGCATCAACCTATAAAAAATGGTGTACGATAACTGGTTTAAGTTGAAAATAACCAAAATGTCAACGATCACTGCGTTTACCGATTGAGAGAGCTTACTGATGCGTATGTGGTTTTGAACATACATATGTATATACATACATTCATACATATTCCATACTATATCTACATATAGCGCAACTGTTAAAGCGGGCGGAGTGGACAATTGATTCCATATGAGCGAGGTGATGATGATGTCAGAAAAGAAGACGGAGTGGAAAAAAAGGGAAAATTATACCTTTCATTGGTATCAGACGTATGTGTATACATATGTACGAACTCTACTAACTCGATAATTTTGCGGTATTATTTTTAGGCAATTGTACGTCTTCGCTTGTTCCACTCTCAACTAATTACACAGCTGTTTTACTGTAGCGATAGTGTCAGTTCTTAGTGTGCCCTCCCTCTCATACAATGTCAATAACAACGTTTGCTTGAAATTTTATATACCCCGAACAGGTTTTTGCCACACAATTTTTAACACACAAAAGAAAATATCGGAGACTCTATAAAATATTTGTATATGTATTCAAATGAGCAGCATGACGCGCTGAGTCGCTTAAGCCAGGTCCCTCTGTATATAAGCGAACTAGTCACACAGCTTTTGAGATATCGAGCTGAAATTTTGAACACATCATTTTCTCTGCAAGAAGCTGCTCATTTGTTGGAACCAATGCAATGGATTATTGTCCAAAGCAACGCTACAATCTCCTATTAAATTTTTTAGACCGGATCAATATAGCCTATAACTTACATGCAGAGTCAGTACAGGTCAAGTCTGGTATGGAAAACCTTTTTATTTGTGAAGGGTATTATAGATTCGGTGCAGCCGAAATTAACGTTTACCTTGGCTTTATTATTAATTGTTTTATTAGGTGTTAGGCTTGAATTTTACACGGTTGATGCATACGCAACAGGAAGCGTTTAAAACACGGATGCAACTTGTTGCTCACAACTGCAGTTTTTACACAACTGTGACTTTAGCAATTAAATGATGACTTAAACTTACATGCATACATACACATGGTTTTTATATAACCAAGTCTATCACACTTCTGCCCAAATTTGTGCAAACGATAGTTCGAATATCAATTTAAAAGTAACGCGAAATATTCATAACATCGTGGCGTCGTTCAGAGCCACTGTATATAACTATTAATCAACTCTATGATCATTCAATATCATTCTTAATCTTAATATACTTCATATAAGTTTATGTTCTGTAAAACAATTACACTTACATACCTTTTGGTTTTACGAGGAGAAAATCATGTTGTTATCTTGAAAGCTTTAGTGTTTTCGTGTACAACAAACTCTCAAAACTTCTTCCCGATAGGAAATTTTACTCTTTTAACATTGAGTTATGATGTGTACTAGATCATCTCTTTAATAGTCAATAAGTCTATGATGTTTTAAATTCTCTGTTATGAAAAAAAAAAAAATTAAAAACAAAATTACTTTATATTCGATCCTGCGCCATATTTGTAAATTACAACTTGTTATTTTTCCATTATATGGTATGTACAAATATTGAGTGCTGAAATCAAGCATCCGCTTCCGGTTTATTTGTTTTTTTTTCACACAGGTTTTCTCTCAGTTCGACATTCAAGCTGATTTTAAAACAATATTTCTTCTTGCTTTATGCTTTCTCGTGGAAGCCTTTTCTTTTTATGTTTCATTAATCATATTCATTACAAAATCACATATAACTATTTCTTTTTTATTTTGTTTAATCTTTATACACATTCGCCATTTACGACTCTCACATTCACCACGGTTTCAAAACCAAGCAAATGAAATCATCACATACAAATGTGATTGCTGTATTATAAATTTTATATTAATCTATTTGTTTTACTTTTTCACAAAATAACTGAGCAACCAGACCACGAAGAGGGCAATAACAAACGTCTACTCACAACGATTGACAAAATTACAGTGTTTCAAAGCAAAGCAATTATCATTGTGACGGAATGTTATCTATTGTGAATTGCAGGGCTGCTAAGTTTTCCTTTTTATTTACGAGTAGGGATATATAAACTCAGAACGTAAGTGTAAGATGTTTTAATAATTTTCAATTAGAAAATTAACATTTCTTTTGCTTATTTTTCACTGAATTTAATTTTTATTTTATTGTTGCTTTGATGGTGGATTCGGTCACGAGTAAATTTGCTTCAGTACCACCAATACGGAATCTTAAGAGCACCATATTTAATTAGCTCGCGGGAGAAGAAAGGAAAAGTGAGTGAAAAATGTAGACATGTACATATGTATGTCAATTTAGCTATGTGGTAGTGAATCAACAATAAACAATTTTTGTGTGAGAAAAATGAGTACCCAAGAGTTACGAAATGACAAGTAAAATTTCGCTTTTTACTAAACCTCTCTCGCACAAATAAAAATAAAAAAATATTAAATTTACAAAGCGTAGACGCGTACGTGTATACTTACTATACATGGAAATGTATGTATGTATATTATTTAATTAATTTATTATCGAAATATTTATGAAGTGTAATACCGAAAACTTCTGTTTAGAACTGGGTACCTTCATATTTACTATAGATTAGTTATATATATGTATATTTATGTAAATATGTATTTGAATACGAACACATCCGCACATGCGTTGAAGTAGTCAGCACTAATACGATACACTTTGTGTTCCGATTCTTATAGGTAGACTTTACTGGTTTCGCTTATTTCTTGTACAAATGTGTATATTCCGTAATATACATTATACGTATATAATTCGTATATATGTACATGCGTATATCACACATATATCTCCTTCAATTTTGTCGTTGTAAAACCATTTTTTGGATAGCTATTTTCATAGATTTTCCTTACTATTTAATATATTTTGTCAAATTTTACTTTTAAAATGTAGGCGTTGTTATTTCGTTGTCTATATGTATCTACATTAGCTTAGTTGTGCACACTCACACTTTGAATAAATTTTCTTTGAACACATATACACACATCTATCGACTTTAGTAGCTTCCATCACTTAATATATATTTTCTTATATTTAATACGAAACACAATAGTAAAAATAACAGTATTTTCAAATATTTTCCACAATTTTATCCAACTAAAGAAGAATAAATTGAATTCGATTTTTCACTACGTGTTACACTCTAGTTACACCTGCCTTTCATATACGTCTGCTAAGAAATGAGAATTATTTTGTCGTGGCTAATAAATGGTGAAAATTTTTGTAGTATAACCAGAGAACATGAAACATATATACATACATTCTCTGGTATAACATAGGGTAATCATACACACAACTCATTGAAATTATATGAGAGAATCACTGCGGGAGAGAGCAGTTCAGTGTTGCATTGAAAAGTATGACATGAACCGTCAATAACAGCTGGCTAGGTGACAAGCTATATACAAATGTGAATGCCTACATTCACCAACATCCGAACGTACAAATCGATTTAAACATCCATTCACGTTTTGTCATCAACAGAGAACTACAATTGTGAATTAACATTAAGGTCGTACTAAAAATTAATATAAATAAATAATTCATTCACATTGATCTTGAATGAAATGAATGAAGCAAATTAAAGATATTATTTAGCCCTCACTTGAATACATTGCAAAAACACAATTTTCTTTCAGATCTGGGGACTCTAGTATGGAAAAACTTTTTATTTGTCAAGTTAACTTCATTTGATAAGAATTTTTGTCAAATACATCCCTATAACCTCCGAATATATTGTTCAGAAAAACTGATTGATTAAAATCTAGATAAAGATCTTCTTATACTTTTTTATACTGTAAATAATAATCAGTTTTCAAAAATGTTTAAATTTTTTACATACACACATTATTATATATGAATCTGTATACATATAGATCGCGTAACACTTTCATAATACTTTTTTTTTTACAGAATGCCATTGGTTTCGAAGAATTCCAAGAAAACTTTCAATCTTTCGCCATATTTTGGATTGTCGAAGATTTTTCGTCGATTAGCTAACGCCTCATCAGTATTCAAAATGAAATTTATAGGATCTGACAACTCTGTATGTTCATTAATCAGTATTGGTAACAAGCACGTTGCCGACGTAAGACCTTTTATATTGGAAAAAGGCGTTCAAAAACATACACATATACTACCCATATTAGTTATTTGCAAGTTTTTTGAACTCACCATGGAAACCTTTACTGATAATAGCCTTTCTTACATCTTCGATTGTGGGTATACGCTCGTCATGTCCTAATTTGTGCAATAAGGCAGACAACACCGTATGATAGATGGTCAATAGCTCCTCAAAATGATTTTGGAACACTTCCTTTTGCCACGATGTAAAAATGAAAAAATTCCAATCGATGCCTGGAGAACCATAAAATCCTTCTTGATAGTCCACCTGTAGTTCGTCGTGTTACTTATATTAATCGTTTGCATATTTCTAATGAATACTTACGAATAATACGTCTACAACATTTCCGCTAAGGTCCTTGCGGAACATCATATTATTCACCCAAACATCACCATGGTTCAACACATGATAACGGTCCGTTTGACTGCGACTGAAAACATTTATCATCTTTGGAATGATTTTTTCACCGAAAGTTTGCAATTTTGGTACGTAGCGTTTAAGTTTTGGATTGGTTTGGCAGTATTCGATGCAGTTTTTAATGGTATTTGTATAGACGTCATGCAGAGGCGAAGGATGTTCGGATATATTGCTGGGTAAATGATGGCGGAATGTATCTGAATTCTACAAAATTCAAACAATTAGCAGGTAAGAACATTTGATGGACATACATATATGGGAATTAATATGTACTTTAAATAAATAATAAAACCTTTTTATAGAGAACCATGGTGGCTGCGTGGAATTTGGCCAATTTCTCCAGTATCAAACGACAACATTCAAAATCCAATCCAGTCTTAACATTTTCTATAAAAAATCCTTGGAGTTTAAGGTTTTCCAGAACTATAATGCGTTCATCCACATAAATTGCTCTATAATGGTAATGAGTAAAATTAGCGACTAAATCAATTTGTTTTTATGGTATATGTATCTCCAAAACGCTTTTGAAATTCTGATATTACAAAAGGCCTTTAACAGATTTAAATACGCAATATACCTGCACGATTGCTCTTAAATATTAAACAGAAATTGAAACTTTATATTTGTTATTAGTTATATACTAACCTCGGTCCAAAACATGTTTCGTCTTTGACGCTTCGAAGCAGCTCTTCTGCTAAATCCATTATTACATTATATACTTGAGCTTCGCGTACGAAAACGTTAAAGTCTTCTTCTATTTGTGTGAACAATTCGCTTTCTAAACGTGATTTTACAATAAATTGTACTTCCTTTATGTCTGCCAATTCCGGTTCCGTTGTATACAAAGCCGTTATAAGATATATACAACTTGCATAGTTTTCACCTTTTTTAGTCGCAGGTATTTTAGTAAATGATATAATTTTATCTAATTGGTTTTGTGTGTACTTCTTTAGAATCTTCGTCAAGTATGTTGTGTCCAACCAGGTGGGTTCTCCGTTTTCGTTATCACTCATTTCACAGTTTTTTTTTGGACTGGAAAGAAAATTGAATTATACGCTTAGCAAATGTGTTGTGAAGAAGTTCTTTACAAACGTTTAACGTTGT
Source organism: Bactrocera tryoni (assembly GCF_016617805.1). Taxonomy (NCBI): domain Eukaryota; kingdom Metazoa; phylum Arthropoda; class Insecta; order Diptera; family Tephritidae; genus Bactrocera; species Bactrocera tryoni. The sequence continues at coordinate 10,056,997 of NC_052499.1, forward strand.
TTTGCCATCATTTCCGAATCCAGAAATGTATCTAAGATCTTAAATACTTTACAAATTAGAACTTAAGTCCTAGTGATATGAATGGATTAATTGATCGCGTGTACTCGGATATAGGTTTCATGGTATATACTATATATAAATTTGAATTTCATTATTTCATTAAATCAATTTCATTTCGCAATGAGGAAAATACAGTCCAACACAAATACCCAACAAGTCACCTATTGGTTAGATCACTGGTTAATTACCCAACCGCACTACTAGAGATTTCCGTTAAAGTTTCTATGAGTTTCTTGAGGCCCAATTGACAATTTTAACCGAAACACTTTATCCCTTTCTAACGCTAAAACCTAATGCGTTGCATGGTGTGTATATGTGTTAGTTTCCGCGCTAATTCTTTCAAAATATTGCCGTTTCGATAGCCATGACTTGCTGGGTATCATTCCACGAAGTAATCATAGTTATTGGCCCGATTTATCATAGATAACATTATCAGTACCGGCGATTACAAATCACATTCGACCAAATGGTATGTACATACATATATGTATATGTAGATAAAAATTTACAACTATAAAATTCATAATAATTTCTTTGCATGTACGTGACTATGTAAATACACATGCAGATGCGTCTGCAATTACAACTTTACACAACTTGTTATTGTATATCATATGTGTGTATATTTCTAATAAATATCTAGTTTTATTTTCTACAGTTAATTTCTATTATTGCCACCTTTTCCGTAACGTAATTCTTGCGAATTTCACTCGTTAATACCACTGTACAGACCTACTCCAAAGTACTAGTTATACTTGAGAGCGTTCCCCAGAATTGTTTAACTTCTTGCATTGTTGCTTATTTGAGCCTAACATTTTGGTGTGGTGAATATTTTTGCGACTACCTTTGTGAAAAAGAGGCTCAAATATTAAGTTTTACAATTCTTTTATTTGAGAATAATACTTGTTTTTTTTTACGATTAAATTTATGCCGAAAAAACACTAAATGTTTTTACATATTCCAAAACTTTTCAATGCAATTAATGAAAATAGGAGATACCATTGTCCGCTCAAAGTCAGCCATTTTGAACTCAAATCAAAAGGAATTTACTTCCGGAGAACACTTCCTCGTGAACGCATTGTTGTAATGAAGTACCGACTTCTTCCAAACAAATTCAGATTGTAATACATATTAACTGCAGATTGTACGGGTTGACAAGCTATTTCGAAAAATGCTTATAAATAATTATAATTGCAATTTTACATATTATAGAGTCATGAACGAAAGGTTGCTTTGTTTACAATCATTGCGAAAGTTTGACAGTTGGTTTCGTATATGACGTTGCGTGTTGTTTTGATGTCTATAAATTTTTGATATTATATGAACAAAAAGTTTCATTCACATTTTATTAATTGTGAATTTCACATTCGCACTGAAGCAGCAGTGCGGTCGCCGAATCAGATTTGGCAAAGTAAATTTTTGCAAAATTATTTAGTTCTTGTAGTAATTAAGAAAAAAGTGTAAAAAATTATAAAATGGCTTTACGTTATACCCAACGTTTACTGCAAACTCAAGTGCCATTTCTGACTCGCGTATGTATTAAAGAGATTTATTAAAATATTTCTAAAAGGTTTCACTCTAGAACAATAATTACATAAGAAATTTCAAGCAAAACGTTGATTTTTATACAACTAAATATTTCTTCCTTTGCTAGGGCTATCCTCTGCTGGTGACAAAGGAAAAGGGCGAAGATGTAGCACATACCAAGTCGGCTCTCCAAAAGAAGTGGACGGTAATTACTGATGTTTTTTTATTTCTAAATGTGTCCCGTTAAAATGTAAACAAAAGTGAGGTTAATCACTGTTTATCCTCCTGTTTAGGGTGTTGATATACCATCTGCACAATATGGCGGTCGTCACGCTGTCACAATGCTGCCAGGTGGTGGTATTGGTCCGGAGCTAATGCACTACATTCGTGAAATCTTCCGTTTCGTTGGCGCACCGGTTGATTTCGAAGTAATTGAAATCGATCCTTCTACTGAGGGTAATGACGACTTGGATTATGCCATAACTTCAATTAAGCGTAATGGTGTTGCCATTAAGGGTAATATTGAAACGAAATCGCAAGGCTTAGATGAGGTGTCACGTAATGTAGCCATTCGTAATGAACTCGACTTGTACGTAAATGTTTTACATTGTCGCTCATACCCCGGTATCCCGTCGCGTCACAAGAATATCGATGTTGTATTGATTCGTCAAAACACTGACGGTGAATACGCTATGTTGGAGCATGAATCTGTACGCGGTGTCGTTGAAAGCATGAAGGTAGTTACGGTAGAAAATGCTGAGCGTGTAGCGCGTTATGCATTCGAATATGCGCGTCAGAATAACCGCAAAAAGGTCACAACTATTCACAAAGCCAACATTATGAAGTTATCCGACGGTCTTTTCCTTGAAGTTGCTAAAAATGTGCACAAGGAATATCCTGAAATCGAGCATAACAACATGATCATCGATAACACATGCATGCAGTTGGTGTCTAATCCACATCAAGTAAGACACTCGTATACATAAATTTTATGATAAATAAAATTTATTTATGTTTTCCATACAGTTCGATGTAATGAACATGACCAACTTGTATGGCACCATAGTTTCCAATGTAATTTGCGGTTTAATTGGTGGCGCAGGTCTGCTCTCTGGTGCGAACTACGGCGATCACGTAAGTGGAACTTAGATTATAAAATTATGTTACCAAATGTTGCTTAAATACTATTGTAGTTCGCTGTCTTTGAACCCGGCACCCGTAATACTGGCACAGCTATTGCTGGAAAAAATATTGCCAATCCAGTGGCAATGATAAACGCTAGCGCTGATATGTTGAATCATTTAGGACACAAAGAACATGCGCGTGTTATTTATGAGGCAACATATGAAACTGTGGTTAATGATGGCATTCGCACACCAGGTTTGAGCGTTAAATATGGTACATAGTACAAGTAGTAGTATGTTCAAAAATATGTTTTTTTCGTATAAAGATTTGGGTGGCACCGCTTCCAGCACTGATGTTGTGGAAAATATCCTGAAAATTTTGGCCAGAAAACGCGTGAATTGGTAAAGCAATTATACAACCCAAAGAATCATACAATCTTATAGCCTCTCTCAAGTGCCTACGTATATTAGTATAGCCCGCCTGTGGAGTTGTTATTTTTTTGCAACTTTTATAATGTACTTATTTAGTAGCTATTCAATGCATGAATCTACAACTATTTATATACATATATTTGCTGCTTTCGACAAGTCTCAGTTTTAGTAAAAAAAACACAAATTTTCTAAATTACGATAGTAAATATGCATTGAATGGTTAAGCTTTAATGTTATTGTATTTTTAGTGTGTTTGTTATATATTACTTATATTTCGTGCATACGTTCACTGTATGTTTACTTTCAAATTTTTATTACGTACTATAGATATAACATTTATCTACTCTATGCTTTTTATGCTTTTACTAATTATAATCAAACTGTTCCAGCGCTAACCTTAATTTACTACTAACGTTCCGCTTATATTAAATATTTTTCTAAATCCCTTTTATTTTTGTAAATAAGTGTATCTTACAGCTATATATGTATGGTGTGGATAGTTCTTCTAATACTTTTATTTGTTTTTAGTAGCCTGGATGTGCATTTCGAGTCCAAAAATACACAATTTCCCTTTCTGACAACCACATCTACACATAACCCTAGTGCGCTCCCTACTGTAATAAGTTGCGCACCTGGTCAACCAATTCTATACACACACACACATTTTCACACTCAAACACTTGTGATAAGTAAATATGTAGTATTGTTTATACATTTATATCCCTACAGATTATCTCGACTTGGCTTTTCTCTTTAGCTTGTGCTTGTAACCTCTTATATTTTCAGCATTGCCTTGGCGATGCCGTCTTCTATACACTTTCGATCTCATTTCAAAATTATACTTGTTTATGCATATATATGAATATTTTTTTAATTTTGCCCATTTCTATCACCAAAAAATTAAATCTACTTACACGCTGCCCGCCCCGCACCATGTATCCGATATCCGTTTAACTGTCAACCAAAAATAAAAACTGGTTATGTGGGATCCCACACAATGCACTGCTATACACCACAGGCCTCAAGGACAATATCGCGATTAAGATTAAAGCAAAAAATTAGTTTACATTAGTTTAAGCCGTTTAAAAGTTGCAAAACCCCGGTCTGTTATTGTCGCTATTTGACTGTTGCTGATCTGTATTATGTATGTATATTTATGTTAACACAAACAAACAAAAAGTTAAAAAACGCCAGCATTCAATTCACTGCAACTAAGCCAATTGGCATTAAAATCCAAAATCTGGTTTCCAATCAAAATTATAAAACAAAATCCGACGCCTGCGCTCAGCTGCAATATATTGCAATGCCCGCTTTGATGTTCAAACCTTGATCCGATTGTGCGCTACTAATAAAAATGTGTCGCCACCTCCTCTGTTACTCCTGTGTTGCGTGTCGGCGTATAAGAGAATTGGAACAGCAGGTAATTGCACCCAGAATTAAATAAATTTTAGACGGTATAAATGCATACTTACTAAAATCTCATTTCTTTTACAGATCCAATTACGCAATCTGGAATATGGCGCGCAAATCGGCACGAGAACTTATTTTCATCCTGTTTTTGTGTTGCGATTTAACGTTTGCTTGATTTAATTTTTGATTTTTTAGCGTCTTTGCGAACTAATTAAAGCGTAATAAGTACCTACAAAGTTATCTAAGCAATATACAATATGTGAAATAATTTGTTGACATCTCCTTATAGTTTTAAATTGTACTAGAATTTTCAAATTGTGTCTGCTTTTATTAAACCGATTGTGAAGTGGTGGAAAAAATCTAGTATATATTCAAAATCGCTTTATTTTTACATTTCTTTATTTATGAGCAACAACCACTATATAAAAAAAAAAGATTGTTAACTTAATCCATTGTATTTGAGGAAAAATGTAGAGCTATTTACTTGTATTGGCCATCATACTTGCTGAGCGAAAATACTTTGGTTGCTTCAATAAAGTAACTGTAAACAAAAAAAAAACAAGACAAGACCTCTTTCAATATTTACTAAGTTGGTGGTAAGAACATTGAAAAGTAAAACCTCTTGAACCTTGATGGCTCGTTTTACAGTTAACTCAAAGCGGTGCTATGCTTAACGTTTTGACTCATCGTTAACATTATTATTATGTAAAAGGATGTTATAATTTAAATGCTTTTCCTAAAATTAGCAATTTCTTAAATTTAACTAGAGTGAATACAATTTCGTTTCTCGAACGAAATCAAGCCTAAATGTATGCAATACATAAAATATACTGTTTCCAATTTTTCTACACGAGGTTAGATTATTCCTAATATATTATTCGACGACCACAACAAATATAAACAAATGCCACTGCACTTTAATTGCTTCGCTAAAACAGACCACACAGCATGGAAAATTGATGCCTTTTCGATCTAAAACCGCACACAAACTCACACATTTACCGCACAAGATTACAAAAAAAACCAGACAAATAATTTTTAAGAACCACTTTATTTTAGACTGTTGATTGCATTCCAACATTCTTCCATCCTGGTATCACTTACATCTTTTCTGCTCTGCTCCACACAATTAAAACATATAAAATTATGTTTTTAAATGTATAAAAATTAAGGGGCTTATCTACGTATCAAGTAATCCAAAGGTGTTAGCTTAGAAACGCAGCTTCTGGAAGAACCACTTGTTCTTGCCCTCTTTGTAAGTGGATTCGAACTTGACGCGTGTTTGGAAGCGGTGTGTCTTCTTCTTAACGGGGTCTTTCAGATCCTTTGGCGACAATTTCTCGAAAGAGATATCGTGCACGGCATAACGGGTGGGCATCAGATGGTTGTAGTTCAACACTTTCAGGAAAGGCTTGATCTTGGACTTCTTCTTCAACTTGTTCTTGCCCATCTTCTTGGTCACCTTGCGTGGATACCGATCGATACCAGCGACAAGTGCGTGTCCGAATGGTTTTTCGGGTGTACCATCATCCGACGTCTTTACAATAATGGCCTTACGACCTGCGTAACGTCCACTAAGGACGATTACGATTTTACCTTGTTTCATAATTTTCCTCATCTTGTCGGCTTTTGTGTGCAAACAAATCGTATAGTTGTAATATGGTTGTCATTTTGGTTACAGATGCAGAGGAGTATCCGGAGAACATGAAAATTGTAGAAAAGAATTTGTTAAAAAACAGCTCCAAAGCAAAATTTTAACGAATTCGATCAAGTGAAATATAGAAATCACACAATTTTGCGAAACTCAGTCATACAATAACAGATTTGTTTAATCAAACTTTATATGTTGCACTGAATTATAGTGTTGGCTATGTAGAATTAAAACATTCTTTAATCCACTTTTTACGCGTTAATAATAATTCAATCGGCAACAATAAATACACTACGACATTATTTGAAGTTCAATTTAACTTTTTCTTTCGTGTAATTGTTGCGATTTCTCAATATTTCACATGATTTTTTCGATAAAAAATCAATTTAAGCACAAAATTCCACTTACAGGTCTTATGGCTGACCGGATATAGAGAAAGAGAAACGGGTTGACATTTCCCACATCGCCTTGACGTTTCACGAACGTCAGAACATTCAGCAGAATGTCAGCGGTCTATGGCATTGCCAACATGACATTCAACTCAAACGTAGAATGAGCGCTTTGAAATAAATTCATAAATTTGATGCACAGAAAGCTGTATAAGATGAATCTAATCATTGAATTATTGTTATTCATCGGTTTTTTAACAATATATTTTTCAATTTATAACGTAAGGTTTTTTAAACATAAGTAGTTTGTTTTTATCCTTTGGCATTGTGACAATTTTTGCCATTTACATATGTTTAACATTTTCGAGACAATTGTTGTGTAAATGTAATCAGAGTAATACAGTGGCTATTCAACTTCGTAAATGTATATGTGACCTGGTCTACGAAAAGGGAGCTAACGTGCGAAAACTAGTTTTCTGGGAAATGCTGTTAAAAATAATCGTCAGTTTCTCGTTATCTTATTAATTGTTCTCCTTTTTTTTGACACCTAAGCCCCCTTTCCGTAGACCAGGTCACATATGTTTTATGGCAGTATATTATTAATAGCGGGATTCTGTAATCAGTCTCTAGTATCTATTTGAGACATTTTGAGGTAAAATCTCAATTTGTGACTCGTTACTATTCACTTAACAGTCTTTAGCGTTAGTCTCAAAATATTGACTCAAACTTGAGACCTGGTAATTAGCAGGTCACAAAACCAAAAAGAACTCTTGTTTGCCATTTTGAATATACTGAATAGAGATCATCATAGAAATTAATCGATTGTCGTTTTTTTACATTTTGTAAGCAACTCAAACACGAAAAGGTTAAAAATAAATCAATTTTACATAAATTTCGTAAATATTATGAAACAAAGTCAACATATATTTTTATTTTTATTGATATATATGTTTTTTGACTATGTTATAGAAAATTTAATATTTGTTATCGACATATTTATTTTCATTCAAGTTTAAAAACATCTCTGAATAATGAAATGTAATAGATTTTGTGACTGTCACTTACAGAATAGCAAAACCGTCTCAAGTCTCAAAAATTGTCTCTAACTCAAAATCTCCAATTTAGAGACTCGAGACAGTATCACAGTACAGAATCGCACGGTAAGCTATATTATATCTGGCAAGGTTTCAAACTTCCGCTGAATAGCGGTAAAAAGTGGAAAGTTCTAATAGTTTTTACCAATGCAAATTTATAAAAACATCTAGATATTATAATAAATAAATTAAAATATAATATTTAAGAGCTTTAAGAACGATGCAACCATTAGTTGAAGTTTTATATCACGAAATGTTCTGCAATTATACAAATACAAAGAAATAAGTGAACAACGAATGGTAAATGGCCAAACACCTCTCAGATAGACTATGTAGGGGGTGACAAAAGATTCTTCCAATAGTTTGCCCGTTTCGCTGCCGCCATCAGCCATGACCTTAATTTGTTCGCACTGCAAGTACTATATAACATCGAGCGGTAGGCCAGGCACATGTTTTGGCGCATGATGGTACGGGGTATGCGTTGGTAGCATTGTGGCGTGCAGCGCATTGGTGTTTTGCGGCTGTTGCGCGGCGTGCTTGTTTGTGGTGATTGCACTGACCGCGTACAAGAATGCAAATGTATGAATAAGCAAGTGGCTGTGACCATCATTGGGCTGGCTTGTTATTGCATTTATTAAAAATGAAGAAGCATAGGCGGATGCAGATATGTTGACGTTGAGATACTATACTGTTGTTGTTCGTACAGCGTGCCCTATTTAGAACTTTTGGCTTACAGCTTGATGGACATATGTATTTCAGTTATCGACCACACAGGTGATAATTTTTTTTTGCTTTAAGATATCGATTCGCATTTAATTCTTCGAAAAGGTAAATAAAGTAGCTGTAATCATAACAGACAGCCGAATGATCTTCTACTCGAATTGCACCTTTGCCCCCTGAGATCATTCATCAGCAACTCGGTATAAAGGAACTGGGGAACGGCATTTCAAACTCCTTATGTAACGCAACGTTACAATCGACCACAACACGTGCGAGATGGGATAGATACCGAGAGATGAAGAGTCGAGATAAAAAAGGAGAGTACGAAAAGAGTAGAAAGCTGGCCGAAAGGGGCAATGCTTGAAAATTCTACGCAAAGAAGCGGTAACTAACTGAAGGTTTCAAGACAGGAGGGTATTCTTGTAGAACCCCCAGAGGTGATCTAGTGACTAGTGGCTGAATGGCAGTGAAGGCTTGACAACAGAAGATAGTGCACCCGATTGCCCAATTGATCGAAGAAGTTCGAATAGCAATTACCCGTCGTAGTATAAACAAAGCGGCGGGTGCCAATGGATTGCCGCCTGGGCCATTCAAATACGGTGGCGAAGAACTGATAAGGAGCATGTATCAGCTTCCTTGTAGAATATTGGCGGACGAAAACATGTTCGACGATTGGAGTTTAAATGTGCTCTCCTCAATTCACAAAAAGGACGATCCCACAATCTGCGTTAATTACCTCCTAATTATCGCATATAGGGTATTGTGTGAAAGATTAAAGCTCACTGTCAACAAACTGATTGAACTTTATCAGCGTTGCTTTAGGCCTGGAAAATCAAAAACTGACCAGATATTCACCTTGCCCTAAATCTTGGAAAACACTAGTGAAAAGAGAATCGATACACATCACATCTTTGTTGATTTCAAAGCTGCTCTTGATAACATGAAAAGGCCTTAATGCCGCCATGTCTAAATTGGGTATACCCGCAAAACTAATACAGCTGTGTAAACTAACGTTGAGTAATTCCAAAAGCTCCGTCAGGATCGGGAAGGACCTCTCCGAGCTGTTCGATACCAAACGTTGTTTCAGATATGGCGACTCCCTATTGGTCGACTTCTTCAATCTATTCTTGGAGAAAATAATTCTAGCTTCAGAACTTAATCGAGCAGGTACAATCTTCTATAAGAGTACACTGTAACGCCGATATTAATATCATTGGCTGCGCCGTTAGTTCTGCTTTTTCAGACTGGAAAAGGAAGCGAAGCAAATGGGCCTGGTTGTGAATGAATGCAAGACGAATATCTCCTGTCATCAAACAAACAGTCGTCTGGCATTCACGACTTAGCTGCCACGTCTTTTTTGAATCCGTCATTATCCACTTATTTACATTGCATCATTTCTTATTTCTGTTTTGCAATTTTCGCACTTTGCTTTGACATAAAATCCTTGCAGTAATGGTGCATTTCCTCCTACTTCCGTTAGTCACACGTATAAAATGTCCTTTGTGTGTGTTAAGATGTTTAGTGTTTTTGCCATAACTTCTCTTTTTATTGCATTTCAGTTGTCTTGCGAGTCTTGCCAAATAGTTTTTGTTCATCCGCTCATTTTGGATACTAAAAAAGAAGAATGCACAGTTTATATAGTGCACATACAACAAATCCGTCAGGCAGTTCTATGTTACTGGAATCGACCTAGACTTTATCCAATCAAGGGATGATATTTCGAGGATGTAACCCTATTTGTATCGGCAAGTAAAAACACGTGTATATTAAGATTAATATGGAAAAGCTCAAACTTTTTATTTTTTTTTTAATTTCAGACAGTTTATTACAAAATTACCTTGAAAATATATTTCTTGCTTCGGTTGGTAAGTCATACCGAGAACATCTGCCAGTTTGAAGACTTTTGCATTTTACGTGTTTGAGTATGACACAGAGTCGTACAACAAAACTGCCTTAGCGGTTATCTCTACTTTTATGGTTAACAAGTCCGCATCGATTCAGCTTTAAATGCAAGCGCGTTAGGCGCCACCATGAAAACATTCCTGCATGCCATTTCTAAATTCTATAAGTAAGTATAAGAACTTATTCTTAAGCGCTTCTTAAACTTCGGCAGTACGTTTTTCTTAACGATTTTCTTGCTTTTCGGTCGAGTGCATAAACTCAGCAACTTAAACGGGCAACATTAACACTAACATTCAAACAAACACAATGCGCGCGGATGACGGCCAAACAAAGGGGGAGGCGAAGTGTGGATTTAAAAACTACCTTGCGCTGAGCGCACTTGACGCTGCAATGAATGCCTAGCATGACGAGGCGTGGCGCATTTGTTATGAATTGCATTTGTTTAAGTTCCTTAGTCTCTGGAGTTACAAAAGTCTGCGCGTCTTTTTGGCGTAATAATTTCCATGCCACGGGCTTTTTGTTGTTTTTGTGCGCATCGACTTTGCAGCCAGACAATTTGGACGCCTGCCCAGTACACCATACCCATACATTGCATGCTCATAGCAATGCTCTAACGTTTGAACCTCTTTGCTACTTAGCTAAGTGCTGCAGTGTTGATAGTGTTGTTGCATTCAGGCCACATTTGGCTGCCAACTTTGCTACTGTTGCTTCTCACTATACACAAATACACACACACACACATACAAAGGACACAACACACAGGGTGAGATAACTAAAGCTGTACTAGTTCACTATGCGCTCCGCTGTACTAGAGTTGGCGTAGCAGAGTTGCAGTGTCTATGTGGTCGGGAGTGTGTTTTGAAGTGCTAACATCACTTCCGGTCTGCAGTTGATTTGCATTTAGTGTTGTTGCCGGAATAACTACTCCAACTTGTCGACTTATTTCCTTTCGTCCTTCCTTGCTTTGTTTCCTAACTGTTGATTGTTTTTGCCGGGCCGGACGTTTTTGGCTCGCATTGGCAAGAGCTTGCAATTTTCGTGCTTGATGTTTTGCCACTTTGCGGCTCATTTATAATTCAGCTCGACTCCATCATAATGCTTCGCAACACATGATACATACATACATGCATACATATATATGTATATACATATATATATATATATATACATATATATATATATATATATACTTGTATGTGTATGTACAGTGATATGGGGTATGTAAATACATACATATATGTGGTACTGTGAGTTTGAGTGCCTGCGCGCCAATAGTTCCTTAGAAATGCAGCATTTTTATTGACAAATTGACAACTGTTATTAAAATTTTAAAGTTGCACAGAGCTGGTATTCCACCATTAGCATTAAGTGCCGCACACGCTGAACAAAGCGTTAAAGTGTAGTGCAAGGTGCTGGATTTATGCAGATACAGTTCTTCCATTCTATTTGCCATACTCAAAGTGAAAGCAAATTTGAATTTCCCATTTTAGTTTTTTTCTTTGATTTACTTGCCTCCCTCCACTTATGCTTGTGCGTGTGTGTGTGTGTGGTTGTAAAATATTCAATTTGAGTTTTTATTTGCTTTCTTCCGACACCTTACGTTTGATGATTTTCCTTTATTGAATTTCTGTGTCACAGGCGGAAATTTGTAAAAGTCGCAAGTGCTTAAATTAAATAACGTCTATTTATCAACTAAACATATGGTATGTGCGAATTCCGAGAACGTTAGAACGAAAATGCATGAGTCTTATGGGCCGGAGCACCTGTGCTTAGCTTCCTCCACTGCTTTAAGGGGTTATACCCATTTGTGAATTAAAACTTTTTCATATATAAAATCCGTTCAAAAATAAACTTTTCGCTTTATGCAGGTTGCCATTTATAACGGGTGGTCCAAGTAAACGTACTTTTTTCAATAGCCTGTTTTTGACAGATCAGTTTTGTTTGGCATTTCATCATGGAAAGACTTACATACATCTGAACAATGTTTGCTAATCGTTCAACATTATTACGAAAATTCACGTTCTGTAAAAAATGTGTTTCGAGCGCTTTGCTCAACTTATGGTCAACATAATCGCTCTACTGAGCGTACTATTCGCAACACCATCACCCATCTTGAGACCCAGCATTCATTATTGGTAAATATTTGAACGAAAAGACTACGTCCAGTACGCAGCGAAGAAAATATAACATCGTAGCTAAGGGTGTACATTGAAGCCACTCAATCTTCTCAAGCGACATCGCTTCGCTCTACGGGCTCTTGAAAAGTTCCAAGAAGATTTGACTTTTGGTACAAATTTTGTTTAGCGATGAGGCCTATTTCTGGCTTATCGAGGTATGTAAACAAACAAAATTGGCGCATTTTGAGACGAAGAGCTGCCTGAAGAGATTCAAGAGCTGTCATTTCATCCGTCAATGGCAACCGTTATTGCGTCATGATAACCGACTATTGATGTCTGAAATTGAAGCTCGTGATCTCGGCGACATTTCATTTCAACAAGATGGTGGCACTTCCCACGCATCACATAAATCAAAGGATTTATTGAGAGTACACTTCGGTGAATATATAATTTCAGGTGTTGAGCCGGTCGATTGGCCACCCATCGTGTAATATCACAATTTTAGACTTTTTCCTGTGAGGCTATGTAAAGCCTAAAATCTATGCGGACAATCCCGTTTCGATTCAGCTCTTGGGGCAAAACATCATGCGTGCCATTCGCCAGTTACCAGTCGAAAGGCTGAAACGAGTCATTGAAAATTGGATTCAACAGACGGGCCATCTGAGATGTAGCCACGGCCAACATTTGAAGCGATCAAACAATAAATGTCAAAGAATGTTCTTTCGCATGATAATAAACATTCCCGACTAAATTTGAAGATTCTGTGTTTTTTCTTCAAAAAAGTTCGGTACATCGAAATGGATCATCTTTATTTCGGATTTTGGCAACTCTTGTGCTACAATCTGGTAACTCACAACTTTAGCGCAAAGTTTGACAAACAAACACAGAACGTTTTGGCATGCGAGCGCTATTTTTGCTGTTTACAGTAAAATATTCATCTCGGCCAAAATATGTAATTTAATTGAAAACAATTTAGCACGATTATTTTTTAGAACTTTCGATTTAAAACTTATTTAGAGCTCCCATAATCACCTCAGGCCATACGTTGTTGAAGACCCCTCGATATCAAGAAAGATACCCACAGCATAGTCTTTATGTAAATGGGCTCCATTTAGTCATGCCACTACCGAGTGTAAGTCAGTTTCGACCAGTCAGTACTTCGACGTCTAATTTTGCATATTTGTCTCCTATAAATCCCTGAGTATCTTCAGAGCTTTTAATGGAAACGAGTCATCGGTCGACGATCTGCTCCACATCCATTACCGTTAGGGCCTCTAAGCCATAACTCATGACACCTTTTGCGTCAGTGAGAACCGATGGACTCCTTCTTAAGGAGAATCAGCCCCTGCCGATCGGTTCTCTCAAGCCTTATCCACTCTTCAGTCGCGAGTTGAGAGAGAAGGTTGCAGCAACGCAACATCCCAAGGAAGCCAGGCGTGATCCCGAGTGTACAGTGGAAGATCCATCATTCTCTAGTCTATCTCCCTTCCCGACCTCTCCAAACCTAGTTGCCGCTACTTTATATAAGGAGGCCAATCGTACGTTGCTGTTGCTCTAGTGAGAGCCTTCTTACGGTGGGAGTATTCCTCTCATGCGAACTCTGTCGCCTAAATGTTCGTTGGGACTCACTGATCCGTCATCTTAGATGCCGCTAAGCAATCTTATATGCCACTCAATATAGCTCGCATGTTGGTAAATTTGCTGAACAGTTTGCCCGCCACCGTAGCGAGCTATTATTTTTTGTGTCATACATCTCTATTAACAGGCTATGGGTAGACTACGATCTTATGTGGCAATGCGTTCAGAGCCGACTAGCGCAAAGAGGGACTCCTCTCAAACTACATCCACCACATCAACTTATTGATGACGGGAGAGGAACGTACTCCGAGGCCTGCCAAAATTTTAACGAGACAGAGACAGCCTCCGCATTAACCCTGCAGCCATTTTTGTGGGATGCCACTCCCACATACTTAGGTGACGGAATATCTCGCCCACCAGCTCTGTGTTCAACCGAATCCAAATATAGTTCTGAAATCATAGTTCGAATCGATGAGAGGTCAGGTGAGTTAGGAGTTCTCACAGGTTATGAAGGCCGTAGATCATTTAGCGTTACCCACGATGCATCGTGTGTAGGCGACCTACCATACTTCTCAAACCAAAGTCCATACCACTAGAATAAAGCGGGACAGTAAATCCTAAGTGGTACACAACCATTCGGTTGCCTTGCCAGTTGCCCTTCAAGAAATCAGGAAAACCACCCGCCGAAACGGATTACTCTTCACTACGAACTCTCACGTAGCGAATGAAATAACTGCATTTTTGAGCACTCAAAACATCGATTTGATGAGTCATCGACTGTATAGTTCTGACTAAGCATCTGATGACTTCAGAACGCATGTTTTGGAGATACTTCACTCATAGTGACAAACGCACTTCGTCATCTTAATGGAAAATATTTTGAAAAACAATAAAGCGACTCTCGATGTTTAGTATTGGTTTTTGTTATCTAATTCCTAAAAATTAACGGCGACCCTCCCAACTGTCTAATCGTGTTGTCTATTATAGCCTGAACGGCGTATACTTCTGTACGCACTTAAACTTATCAGTCTGTGGTTTGCCAACAGTGCATCAGGTGTTGCATTTGAGCTTGTTAATTATTGCATGCACCCTTTTGCTATCTTTCTACCTAATTGTAGATGCCTCTTATTCGTGGCTTTACATTTGTTCCACATAAGCTGTCAGCTTTTGCTGCAAGTGCACCCGACAATTTGCAGAAATTGATCTATATTTCTCCTAAAGGCTTGCACTCATTTGCAGCGCATATTTTCAAATTCCAGACGGAAACACTCAACTTTTATTACCAACACCTTCACATTCCCGGAAGATAACAAAAAAGTCGGAAACTTTTGTATATGCACAGCACTTATCCACATTTATATATTTTGCTTTTGCGTTTTACCGTACATCAGTAGCCAATTACTAAGACTCTCTTTTGCCTCCTGGCACTTCACAGTGCTGGAGCTTGGATGTAGTGTAACTTAGCCTCGGTTTCTATGTGTGCACGATTTATACAACGTTGCATAATTCGAAAAAGCAATTAACTCAGCTGGCACCTGCACTCTTTCATACGCAGTTATGGGTATTTACATTGGTATATGTATAAAAGCAGGTGCCAACGACAGGATAAAGCAAAATCCCAGTTTTCATGCCAAGTGCAGTTTTTGAAAATGTCAGGTATATATACACAGTGTTACATATTAAATGTACCTAGTTATGCTAACAGTTGTAGAGGTGGTATTAGTGAAGATGCTCTACAAAGCTAGCATAATTATGAGGCAATTTTTCCAATTTGTTTTGAATATAAGAAAGAATGGATTTTTTGAGAGTGGAGAATCGATTCGGCGTCGTTTGCAGCAACCTGGACTGACACATGAAACGGCTTGACTCAGTTTACGTCGAGATCTTAAAATGAAAACGTATAAAATGCACGAACTGAAACCGCTCGACCTTCCCGAGCGACATCGTTTCGCTTTATGGGCTCTGTAAAAGTTCCAAGAAGATCCGACGTTTTCGAGCTTGAAACCCATTTCTGGCTCAATAGGTTTGTAAACAAGCAAAATTGCCGCGTTTGGGATGAAGAGCAACCTGAAGAGACTCAAGGGCTGCCAATTCATTCAGAAAAATCAAAACTAAACCGGTGGAATCATCGGTTCATATATCGTCAAAAATGATGCCTTTATCGCGCCATGATAACCGACTATTTGATGCCTGAAATTGAAGTTCGTGATCTCGGCGACATTAGGTTTCAAAGACACGGCGTCACTTTCCACACATTGCATCCATGGACAATCTGAGACGTAAACGCGGCCGACATTTGATAGAGATAATCTTAAAAAAATAAACACCAAAGAAAGTTCTTTCGAATGCTAATAAATATTCCTCATTAAATTTGAGGTTTCTCTGTTGTTTCTTTAAAAAGGTAGGGAACCCCGAAGTGGATCACCATTTATTAGGTGCGCAACTAAGTTCTCGCTGTTTTTTTAAATAAAAATGCAATTTTATTGTAAGGAAATGGTTACAAATGAATTACTCGCAGTATTGCCCATCACTGGTCGCAACTTTTTGCCATCTTTCTGGCAAAGCTCGAATACCATTACGCTAAAATTGTTCATCTTGCGACGCTATTCAAGAATCAAGTAATTTTTCGATGTCTTGTGAGTGAAACTGCTTCTGAGACAGAGCATGTGCTATCGAACGGAATTGATAATAGTCGGACGGTGCAGTATCGGGGGAATATAGCAGGTGGGGTGGGTGAACTTCCCATTTAAGCGTTTCCAGGTAGGTTTCAACCCGTTAGGCGAAGTGAGGTCACGCGTTGTCATGCAACATAATCACTTTTTCGTGTCTCAACTGGTATTGAGATCATAAGGAATCCAAATATCCTTATTTCTGAAACATTTCCAGCGCATACAATCGCTTTGAAATGGCTTGGTGGATGACATTCAATGCTGAAACAAGCTCGTCTTGCATTTGCACGGGTCCTCATCGAGCAACGTTTCCCTTTGAAGGTTTTTGGCCTTTCAATTGGACGGTTGTTAGTATCGAAATGCTTTGAAGCGACGAAAACAAAAATAAAATGCACAAAAAATTGTGAAAATTAAATAAAACTTAAAGCTATTTCCTCCCTGTTTCATATTCTTCATACACAAAGATTCAAGGTTTTTTGTCGAAATTCGTTGCTGCGCGTATCAAATGAGCATTTTTCCTCTAATGATTTCCACGCAGCATTATGATTTTATGTTTACAAAGATGCGTTAATAAGCAGACACCTTTTTCCTGCTGAAGACACAAAGAGCCGTTCGGTAATATGATATATTATATGTAAGTGTGTTGGCGCCATAAACAATACCATAAACAGCCACGACATTTTCGCGCTAAATACTTAATGCACACCACGCTTAAACACCCGAATATCTGCAACAGACATGTCAATGAATAATTGAAAACACAAGAGAAGATAATGGAAGGCAGCGCGAGCGGTGTGGCTTTGGCACGGCTCCAGTGTATGCGACTATAGTGTATTAAATATATAAAAAAAAAATTGTATACACAAGTTTATTTCCATGCCGATTTTCCATGTTGCGCTGACAAAAGCTGCGTGACATGGACACTTGCAACGCCTAAAAGTGTACAATACGCACACAATAAGACAAGTGTTGAGGGTAAGTAACACGTAAACAACACGAAACAAAAGCTGTCAATACGTTATGACGACGAAACGGGCTTTTACTTGTTGGCAGCCACAATGCAATGACGCGTTGTTGACGGCTGTTGACAGCAAATTTTTGGAAATGCCAAAATGTGTGTGCGGCTGTGTGTGTATGCGTGCATACGCGGCGCTGGTATATATGTACATATATATTTATCATTTGTAGATTACGCGTTGCGGCTGTCATTGGCGATACATAAATACAACAATAAATATTATTAAATA
Organism: Bactrocera tryoni; assembly: GCF_016617805.1. NCBI lineage: Eukaryota > Metazoa > Arthropoda > Insecta > Diptera > Tephritidae > Bactrocera > Bactrocera tryoni. Next base: position 10,074,917 of record NC_052499.1, read on the forward strand.
ACAATATGACGCCCTCGTGCGTATTAAATACACGCTGTACAGCCATAAGCAGGAATAGTGGGTTTGTTTTCGTTACTAATATGGCAAACAAGCAAGTAATACGCTGCCGCTGCATGCTTTTAGGCGTTATTTTTTAGGCAAAGTTTTTTGACTGCTAATGACAATGGCTGCCGCACAAGTGTTCATATGTACATGGATAACGGTGTATTTGTGCGAGTAGCAACGGTTTGAAGGGAAACGAAGGCAAAACAAAAGAAGTCCAGCATATCGTACGTACTAATATTTTGAGCGTTTTAAGCGCTTTGCGTTTTCTTGCGGGGACGTTAGATTTCTTCTTCCATTTTTATGGTAAGCATTTCTGTTTGTATTTGTATATATTATATAAAAGATATTATATTATTGCATAATATTGTCAAGTGTCAGCTGCGCTGTGATTTGAACGCGCTAAAAATGACTTTGTGGCGGTGAAAAGCCAAATTGACAAACCAAACCAAGTGGCACATTTGACAAAATCTTTAACAGAACTTTCGATTTGCATTGAGTAGCTGGCGTCATAGCGATTATCAGTGTTTGACAAAAGTGCAAACATTAAAGAAGTGTGAAAGTGAATTTTGTTTGAATTATAAAATCTGTTAAAAGCAATAGAGATGTCAAAATATGCGCTGTGAATTTACTTAGATATTTTAATAGGTGAGTTTTGTGAAAGACAAATTTTAAATTTTTAAACTAAAGGTTTTTATCTATGAGCTATGAATAGGTTTTTAATTTTTCAGAGTACCAAGCGAAATTTTTTTGACCCACCCTAATATATTCTATTATACATACATACATATATTGTTTTTTGGTTTTTTTTTCAAATATAAATCGTAGAGCGGTCCAAGAACCTCTTTTTCAGAGTACCAAGTGAAAACAATATTAATTTTTTGTGACCCACCCTAATATATTCTATTATAAATTATTATTTGTTTTTCAAATACAAATCGTAGAGGTTTTTATTTTTTTCAGAGTACCAAGCGAAAAAGAAATTATTTTTTTGACCCACCCTAATACATACATACATACATATATTCTATTACATATTGGTTTTTGTTTTCCAAATACAAATAGCAGAGGTTTTTCAGCACCTCTTTTTCAGAGTATCAAGCGAAAACGAAATTATTTTTTTTGCCCACCCTAATATATTCCATTATAAACGATTATTGATTTTCAAATACAAATCGTAGACGTTTTTAAGAACATATTTTTCAGAGTACCAAGCGAAAAAGAAATTATTTTTTTTGCCCACCCTAATATATTCTATTATAAATTATTATTTGTTTTTCAAATACAAATAGTGGAGGTTTTTAAGAACATCGTTTTCAGAGTACCAAGCAAAAACGAAATTAATTTTTTGACCCACCCTAGTATACAAACTAAAAAAAATGTAAAAAGAAATTTCAAGTACATTACTTCTTTAAAGCGCACTACTTCCTAACTTTTCTCGGCGTACAGTTACTTACTTTAGTTATTTATTTTGAAGTTTCTACATTTTTAAACAGCTGTTGGAGCTACATATTTATGCCATACTGCCAAGCATTTTAATAGCAACATTGGTAAAAAGTATACACGTGTGAGTTTTTACGATTTTTACAGTTGTGCATATAGAAGTATCTACAACTGCTTATATATATTTATATATGTACATACCAAGTACGTCGCACAAGTTAATATCCTTAGTGAATTGAACCGAGCTGTCTTTTACATTCTACATTTGTGTATGTGTGTGTGTGGGTCTGTTTGCAGAAAGTCACGCTTTTCGATGTTGTCACTGGCGCAGCTCAATAAAAAGGCTAAAACTGACATACGTTGCGTTCCGGCACGGCTGTTGACAGAGCTGACACTTGCAAAAAGGAGCACAAATGTCCCAATGCCAGCTTGGATGGGTGTGTAGGTGGAGTAGAGGTGGCGTAGAAGAGCGCATCCATACAGGAGCACAAACGAAATGCCGCGCAGGTGCGAGCATATGTTGCATGTATAGTAGTTTTGTACATGTAATGGCAGTTGCTGCCATGCAGGGCCGTTGTGGTGCGCCTGTTGGCTGTGCTACGTTTTTATTACTATCACTTCGCTTCTATGGACTTACCCACAGACCCGCTTCTGCTTGCCTTGCCGCACTTCCATTTTACTGGCGTTTTTTTTTTTCCACTGCACCATGACAATTTTCGCATTAAAATGAAAATTCATTGAGTTGCCTGCTGTTAATTTCCCAAAAGAATTTGCACTCCTATACAGTCCTTAAAAAAAAAGAAATAAAAAAAACTTGAAAACTGAAATCTGAAATGGTGCACGCTGGCATTGATAGGTTTAATGGAGACCTTGATAATAGTGTGTCGCTCCTGAAATGTACATATGTATGTATGGTATGTATGTATGGAATTGAAAAAATTTTGCTGCTTAAGAAACCCCCAATGTGTTGTTGTCATATGGTTTTATGGGAACATCCGTGCTAAATTCCGGTTTTTCAACTTTTATTAAACGTTTTAAAGTAACACGACTTTTTCAAATTTATTGTATTAGACCAAGGGAGCTGTGTTTCGCATTTTCTGAAAAAATTTAGAATAGCAACGTATATATTTTTATAGCAACAGAAAATCGATTTTTCAACAAATTTAAAGCCTACTGACTTTTTAAAGAAATCGGACATATTGAAGTGAATACTTTTCATAGAAAATTGTTTTTTTCGATTTTAAGTCCAGTGTCTTTGGGGCATAAAAAGGTATGTTTTTAGCGAATTTACAGAAGTTGTAGATTTTTCAGAGATGGATCGACTTAACTCATTTTCATATTCAGGGGATATGGGTTTAATGGCTTTCAAAATATCTAATTTTTTTTATTGTCTTATTAAATTCTACAACACCTCTAGAAAATTGTCCAAAACTTTCAAGTTGATCCGAGTAATAGTTTCGGAGAAACAGCCTTGAGAACTTGTGCGCTCGAGGCTAGCTAGGCTAAGGGCGCTGTCTTTAAACACGTTTTTCTCGACATTGTGTTTTTGAAGTTGGTTGGCAAGATTTCTCGACAACTACTCCACCGATCTTCATGAAATTTTGGGTCTTTGAGATATACTTATTTCTTAAAGATTCTGATGAACATTTTTTTTTCGATTGCAACTATTTGAAAAAAAAAATGTCGTAAAATTTTCACTGAAATCTTTATTTTTTTCTAAAAATATTTTCGAAAAAACCATTTTCAGTTTTTTTCCTTTGGGTCGAGTTCTAAGTTATGGTTTTAACTAAAATATTTTTTTCATTTTAGATGATGCTATAAGGAGTTATCCTGCCAACGCGGCCGCATCTTTTTTCTGAGGGGTTACCGGAAATGGCGTCGCAATGTCCGAGTTTAAAATATTCCTTCTCAAAATTTTAGAATTTCTTTGTTTATAGTGTATATTTGTAACATAAAAAATTCGAATAAAGTATTTAATTTTTTACATGAGAAAAAAATTGTTGAAAAAAGACTGTTTTTTACCCGAGGAAACCCATGTAACCTCTTAAGTATTTCAAACTCGTATCAAAAGGCCTAAATCTTTTGCAAAAACAACGGCGATGCTTGAGGTCTCTACATTCATTAAACGCATCACTAATGGTTATGAGCGCTAGTTTTATAAATATGACGTCGAGACTATCGAACAATCTAGTGAATGGCGATCCAAAAATGTGTCGAAACCAAAAAAAACTTAATTCTCAGAAGGCACAGTAGGCCATCCCAAACGAAACTTATAAAAAATGTATGGAAAATTGGAGCACGCGTTGGATTCTCTTTTGAAGGCGAAAATAAATATTTGTATTAAAATACGTGAAATACATTTTTTTGTTAGTCCAGGTCAAATTTGATCAGATGACATAAAAACGCAGTTTGGTTTTGATATCCTTCTGTGGGTTGTTTTTTTGTCAGTCCGGGTCAAATTTGATCAGATGACATATAAAACGCAGTTTGGTTTTGTTAGCTTTTTGTGGTTTTTTTTTGTCAATCCGAGTCAAATTCGATCAGATGACATATAAAAAGCAGTTTGGTTTTGGTATCTTTCTGTGTTGTTTTTCTTTTTGGTCAGTCCGGGTCAAACTTGATCAGGCAATTTGCTTTTGTTAGCTTTCTGTGGTCGCGTTTTGGTTAATGTGGGGCTCCTTAACAGACAAGATGCACATGTGGATACTGAAAAAATATTATTTATACATATGTATGCACATAAGTATACAAATATTCTTAATGCGTGTGCCCAGATGTATTGTCCGTTGATAAGCTAATTGCCCACAGAGAGTTAAATGTAATTTCACGATTACATTAGCATATCGATGCATACAAATATGCTTACACACACACGCAAGCATAAATTCAAGAGTCCAATACCAGTGTTTGAGCACTTATGCATATGTAGATAACCCGATCAGTATTTGTTGCTGTAATTGTATTTACTTACGGTAATTATATGTACTTTTACTTCAGCGAGTATACGCAACACACACACACAAATAGATAACATGTGGTTATGGCTGCTACGCACACATGTGCATTGCTACCAAATTGCATTATAATCAAAGTGAACATAATGCTGCAACATAAGTGGACAATCACATATGCGCACATACTTGCATTGCGTACACTTATGAGTGTAAAATAGTGTTTACAGGATGGTAAGGATGTCCGCAGCAAGTGGGTGCAACAGCTGATGGCTGCACAGTGTCAGTATGGCAATGTGGCAGCTTGACAATTGTTTCTAGTTAAATAAACATGTTATGAGGCGATTGGTCTTCAGAGCTGTGTCTTCGTTCATATAGCATAAGCAATAAAGCACGTAAGTGAATAGTGATAATTTTTGGGAATATTGCCAGATTCATGGCATGCCATGCAAAGTCGTTTTCCTCTTGTAAATCTCTGCTTAATTACTGTAATAAACGTAATTGCAATTACCATACTAATAATAATGAATTCAAAGTGTCTGCAGGGCATATTTTGTCTATCGTCGTGCTTTCCATTGACTAATACTCTGAAATAAAAGCGCTAGAGTATTTAAAGGACATGCCGGTCTATTGAATTGTAAGCCTAAGTCGTTATTGAAATAGACACGGCTGAATAAGTGGATGTGTGAATTTAATGAAATGTTATTAGAAATAATTGTAAATCAAAATTTCTAGCAAAAGACTTAAGTATGAACAGTTAGTGAGAGCGACTTGTGAAAATGGAGTTGTAATTAATTAATTATTTAAACCTATTAAGTCGAGCTGGGGGCTTTTGTAAACTTTAATTCTTTGGTATAAAAGAGAAAGGCGGTTAAAAAATGAAAACTGTTTCCTCACAGACCTAAAATTCGTTTGCAGTTCCTTTAAGCTTGCTTATAATATTGGAACCAAATTAATTTTGGTTATGGCAAAGAAATGTTGGGTTTGGATTTATGTTTTACAGACACAGCATTGGAACAGTGAGAAATTTTAATTGGTTTTGGTTTGAGGCAAGTAATAGTGGCGTTCATGCCGAAGGTCGATAAGAGCTCTCATGTGAGTGCCCAGATTTCAGGCCCATTAGCATTTCCTGGTTTTTGTTGAAGACGTTGGAGACGCTTATTGAACTGCAGATCAGAGGCAGCATACCGTGAGACCTGATTTTGGGGGGCTCAGCAGTCCGGTCGGTAGACACTGCTCTGTATGCAGTTGTGTCATTGCTGGAGGGAGCTCAAATGCGTAAGAAATATGCGATGCGGACATTTCTCGAAGGCTGAATCATCTCGGTTGTCATACTTTAAACGAACTAGGCGAGCTGGTTGCAATTGATATTAGCCGTCTCAATGAATTTGTGACATGTTTTTCGATATGTGACAGTCACTTTGATTCATATCTAGCAGTTCTGTTCTTCACAGCGGACAAGCCTCTCAAGCTATCCACGAGAAATCAGCCAATTTATCTAACGAAATTCAACCTAACTCCAGAATTCAATTAACATTGACGGTGGTTTTTGGTTCGCAGTCCAAAACCCAGAAATATTTTAAGGCTGAAACAAATTAAAATGTAGAACAGCACTTAATATGTCAATGTTTGCAAGTACATAATTATAACTAAATTAGCACTTAGCACTTATCACTATGAAGTGCATTGCCAAAAATCACGAAAACTCAATTAGCCCAGTGACACCAAAACATTGTCAGCCAAATGCTCCTGCTTGCCAATTAACGTACCGACACTTACGCCCACTCAGATAAGACTTGAATTAGGCACGTGTCCAACTGCAGCTGCGGATTGAGCTGAGCTAATACCCAGCTAAGCTTATTTTTGTGTTTCTGTGTTTGTGTGCTGTGCCATCGCCAACAGGTGCCAGGAATAAAAAGTGAAAACCCAAAGAAGAACCAAAAATAGAATTTTAGTATTATGTATATACATACATAAGTATATACATATAAAAAATGAAACACGCCAGTGCCAGGATGAAAGCAAAAATACGTAAAACATCAAGGACAGCATTCGGTGTCAAGTCAATTCGTAGCGCAGCCAAATTGACGTAATTCCGAAAATGAAGCAAATTATGTTGTAAGGAAAAAATTAAATTAAGCGCCGCAAGTGGCGCATACACGTTGGATATTTTCACAACGCTGACCGAGTGGCTGCTGCGTCCTTGACTAGTTTAAAAGGAGATGAAAATTTTCCAGCTATAAAATTTTGCGAATAATTAAAATTAATTTCAATTAAACCTGGCACTAACTGACTTCTGACTTTCGCCGTACTAAATTCAGTTCAATTAAAAGTAACTGCCTCAATACCTAAGCTAATTTAAATTAACTACATACTAACGAAGACACGCACTTACATATATACTTCGCTGCATTAGACCAAGTAACGTCTTGAGCAAACTAATTTCGGCTAGTTTAGGAGATAAGATAACTGAGTTGAGCGTAAATGTGGGAATATTTTTTGCCGGATGTGGCATAGAGGCTTTTCAAGGTTATTATACCAGATCAGTTGAAAAGTCCCTGGCCTACAATAAACACACTTTTTGGAAAAATTAGTTTTTTCTTATTAGATAGTTCTCTTCAAGGGTGATACATACATTGATTTTAGCGACCTTTCAACTTTGTGTCCTTTGCTTTAAAATAGGTCTCAGTCACGGCAATCACCTCTTCATTCGACGAAAATTTCTTCCCAGCGAGCATTCTTTTGAGATCTGAGAACAGGAAATAGTCTTTGGGAGCCAGAACTGAAATCTGAATTGTCCTATCGAAGCAACACTTTGGTTTTCTTTGTTCTTGTACTTCAAATGGTCCAATCCTTTCAAGGTAGTCAATAAAAAACTAAGACGGTAAGACTCTCAACTTTACGGCATGAACGCCGATAAAACAAAAGCCTGGTATAACTCCAAGAAGTAGTGAGAGGCTGGCCTTACTGAGGAAAAAGAGCTCATTTGATTAATCTCATTTGCGATCAATCTTGAACCAATGAGATTTTGCGATGGCGCATAAGCCCAGCTATCCAGTAGTAGAACACATTGGAGAGGGGAGTAGCGACCCGTTCCGATTCTACTGATAGCGGAGCTGGTACCAGCACACCAGCTCTACAGTTGCTTGCGATTTCATTGCGGCCTGTCTGGTATTGTCACAAAGTGACTCAATGTTATCGACAACGAGGTTAAGCATTCCTTATCACTGCACGGTTAGTGAGTTTAACTCTAGTATCACCGCTCAGCTATCAGGATTGATAGTCACTTCTTTGAAGGAGACTGCACTCCGCAGTAGTAAATCCACTGTTATCTTAATAGCAGCAACCTAGGTTTGAAAAGCCCAGGAAATCTGAAAATGAAGTTGATAGAGAGTTCTTGACAATATAATCCTCCACCCACCTTCCTCACAAGCTTCGACCTGTTCGTAAAGAAAGTCCTCTCCTCCATCGTCATCTAACCTCCCACATCTCCCTCACAGGCATGTGGGCAGAGAAAAGGTCACCAGAGTTTGGTTCGGCGACTCCATGATCTTATAGATCCGGTATAAAGGCAAAGCCTAAGGAGGTGAGTTGAGTATTTTCAATTAGAAATCCATATTTCCAGAGTCTGATAGCAACTTTCGTGGCCTTACACCTTTCGGCGATATTTATGGTTGTAGAGGACTTTAGAGCACCACACATGTTGACTCTCTCCAGCTTTCTTGCAGGTGAGATCTCTTCTAGGGCCCTCCATCATACAAAGACTCCATAGAACATAATGAATTTGACTCTGGTGTCGTAGAGCTCGAGGATTACTTTCGGTGAGACACTTCACTTTTGCCACTTTTTCGGTTTCTCTTTGATATTGGCTACTATGAAAGTTCCCTTTCTGGGATGAGTTCCAAATACTTTATTGTATTCGAAGGTTGTAGGCAAATGCTTCCCATTCGCGGCAGTGGTGTGTACGGGATCTTAGATCTCCAAGTAAATAAAACTATCTCCATTTTGGCAATTACCCGGCCGCCACGATCTTAACTTTAAGGGGCGGTTGATAACCAAGATCTATAGAAGAGGATACTTAAAGCCCTATTATGTCTTCTTCAAGCCATGACACGATGATATGCAGAGCAGCTTTCATAGTTATAGTCATAGTTATAGTCAGTTTCAGTAAGAAACAGAAGAGGCTCATGAGCCTAAACGAGTGGTGATGTAGGAGCTTCCAGTCTTATGCAATTCTCATGTATGGATTACCATTACAATGCTTATATTTTTGGGATGCTGCAGGGAGATATTTTTGATACTGAAAAAAAAGTTGAATGCCTTAGTTTCTTATTTGATATAATGTATATTCTATAAAGTTCTCTATATAGATATATATGTACACACATCAATCTATACATAACGGCAAAATAGCAGAAATTTGAAAATATAGATATTAAAAAAAATGAGAACAATAAATAGGATTAAAGGGATTACTATACCCATAAATAACTGAAGGACAGAATAAACAAATACAATTTGCGGCCATGTCACGATATTGCTTGTAAAAGAGAATAACGAATAAGTAAAATAAACACGTGTCAGAGTGTAAATAATAAGAACAATAGTTACAGCAAAGTTAGAAAAAAACCATGACTGAAACAGACAGGCTCAAGTGGGCGAGAGTACACTTCATTTCCTAACCTCTAATAAAGTGCCTTTTAGTGTAAAGTTGTAAAAAGTATATGTGTGTATATTGGTGTGTGTTTCATAGTGTTGAAACTGTAATTGGCAATTATAGCAAATGCTAGGGAACCGTTCTACTGCCCTAAACAAGCACGCAAACGAAGACAACAAATTATTTGTTTTGAGGCATAATATTTTGCACATAAATTTGGTTTTGCTGACACTTCAGTTGACAGGAATAATAAAAGTAGCCAAAACAAAGGCAGTCAGCCGCAATGGGAATACTGCAGGTGTTTCAGATGGACGCAAAGGGCAACACTGGTTTAGTAAGAGTGGACACTTGAAATTTACTTTGTTCGTAAGAAAATAAGCTAAACAAGGCGCATAGCAATATTGTGTTATTTACTCAACAAAGAGGGAAAATTGTTTTAGTAAGCAGGAGAAGGCGGGAAAGCTTACATACTGACATATATATGTATATATATATGAATTCTTGAAGGTTAGTAAAACTGGCGTCAGTAGTGAATTGCTTTGGAAGTAGAAATTTTCTAGAGCGAATTGAATTGAATACTTATAAAAACTGGAAGTGCGTACTTCGACATCAGTAGAAATGCGAAAATTTAGAGCCTCCCACAAAGACCAAGTTTGAAAACAAGTCGAATTTCCCCTTTAAAACTTTGCTAAAGATATATTTCAGTGCATACAACATTTTCTCTTTCTATTTATGTATAAATAGGCGAAAAAGCTATTGAACCAAACTCCGGAATCACTATTGAAAGAGAGTCTTTTCGGGCAATGGTATTTCTAGGAAGTACTGCTAGTTGAAAAGAAAAATTCTAAACCAGAACTTCTTTTTTAGAACTTGGAAAAATGTTAAGGGAAAGCAGACACCATAGCTTTACTAATGACGGGGAAGTTCCTAGACAATGTCAGTACCGTTATGGACAAGGCTCCAAGGATCATACGCCAATGAGCGATATCGGCTAACCTAGAGCTAAATGGCAAAAATAGTGATAAAGTATTTTTTACAAGGAGGTAAAAATCGGAATATGGTAACCCCCGATGCTCAGTGGCTTCGAGTTAACAATTAAGTAGCATACCAAGTATCTGGAGATAATTCTGAATAGCAAATTCTATACAGAAAACTGTTTGACCGTATACAGCGACTAGCTATTCTCTGCATAACGAAAACACTAAGAATCACTCCATCGGCTGTATTAGAAAGGTGACTCAACCTACCACCAATCGACATTGCAGTTGTAAGCTATGCACCAAAATCAGCTGCAAGATTGGCGTGGTTAGGTGCCCTCTCTAGAAGAACTTTTTGGCATAGCGCAATTAACAGGGAGTTGGTGGCCTAATTAGATCACATACATACATTCTTCACGTTTAATTTGGGAAAGAAGGTTCCAGTTCATACTAAATTGCGCAGCAGTATGCGACTCACCAGCGGAACTTACAGTAACTACATAGACGGATATAAAAATGGCTAGTGGATTAGGAATCGGAGTCTGTTAATCTATTGTTCGTAGCTGGATCTCTGGCAATTCTTTAAGCTTCCGGAATACTGCAATATTTTCCAAACGAAAATCTTTGCAGCCAGGAAAGCGGCTGAGATAACTAACTCCGCAAGAAACAATGTAAAAAGAATAAATACATATATACAACGATAATCTGGCGGCAATTAAGGCAATAATTCACGATCACATTACGTCAGATAATGTTCTTAAGAGCAGGGAGGCAGTAGGTGCAGCGATTGCATACATTCTGTGTTCCTGGTCACGAAGGATTTCCAGAAAACGAAATAGCTGATAAGAATGATAAAAATGGCTATCGAACCAATTCTGTACATACGCAAGTATTCCAAAAAGGCAGACAGACAGATTAGAATGAGACGGAATGCCTTATGGACATACAGAATCATTGGCCTCTAGACAGTTCACAAACTACTGGCATCATATGAGAGGCAGTTGGGTATAATTACGACAATATGTATATGCAGAAAATGTAGATAAATAGACATAAGAGACTGGGACAGCTCCTACATCTCTGTTCAGCACTACACGACTTTTAACGTCTGAAGTATTTAGGATTCGCAGTTCAAGAGACTAAATGAAGTATCAAACACACTCTTAAAGTGTTTACGTCCTGTATGACAATTACTTCGCCACAAATTAAACTAAACCTCCATCTGGTATTACTAATGATCAGTAGGTCTATGTCATCAAAAGGGGGGTCACTTATCCGAGGTTGTTTTCTTCTTTTAATTGGTAGTGTTTTTTACGTGGCGAGACCCAAACCCAGCGCACAACCCTGTGGAGGGTATGTATCGTCTTCTTACTTTAGCTCGCCTTCAAACGGATGTACTTTGGATACCCAGAGGATACTTGTTCTAAGGCCAGAAGTTATGAGCTGCTTGAGTCATATGCTAGTTAACTAAATGCATTTAGTTACTAAATACTCTGAGCATAAATGTGATAAGCCGCTTGAAAAAAATCATCTGCTTCTATAAATAGTGAAATAATATGAAATGCACGACAATTATTCACAACTAATCGTAAGTTACTTAATCCTTCGGTGAAATTGCGAAAATTGCCATAATTTCCTATAAATGCTGCCATGAAAGTACACACACACAAATGCATATAAAGCCGTGTGCATGTAAACGATTATTCATTATTACGGCAGACTACATATTCTAACCATTATTTATGCGCAAGGCAAATGGCTGCGTACAAATCTAGGTATGCTCACGTGTGCTGCTGCATTTGTGTATATCATAATCAGCGAAAACAATTAATATTCGTTTATTGATGAATATATTGCTTAGCTTATTGTTTTCCGCAGGAATAATTCCAGCTGCATTGTAGCTATGTAAATATACATGGCGCGTTCCAAAGTAAAGAGGACTTAAAAAAAAAAACAAAACATTTTTCGGCAAAATCAAGTTATTTTATTCAAAATAGTCTCCTTCTGCTTCAATACAGCTTTTTGCGTGGTCCAAAAGCATGTCGAACGAGTGTTTTAGCTCGTTAGCCAGTATGCCGGTGCAAGCTTTTGAATGACCTCTACGTCTGCATAACGCTTTCCTTTCATGGGAAAATGCATTTTTCCGAAAAGGAAGAAGTCGCACGATGCCATATCAGGTGAATACGAGGAGTGGTTAATGGTTAAAATGTGATTTTCGGTCAAATAATCGGTCACAAGCGTCGATCGATGAGACGGTTTCTGAGTAATTTTTGGTCGTCAGTCGATTTGTGCGGAACAAACCGTGCACACCCCCTTCGTAAGCCCAAATGTTCGATCAATATGCGATAAATCGATGTTTTGGAGATGCTCAATTCCATTTCCAAGAATTTCAATGATGATTTCGGCTGATTTTTAATGAATTCACGCACAGTTTCGATGGAATTGCCGGCGATCACGGATTTTGATTGGCCCACATGTTGATCGTCATTTCTGTCCTCACGAACACTTTGAAAGCGTTGAAACCACACGTGCACTCTGCTACGGGATAGGAAATCATCGCCATAAATTTGTTTCATAAATTGAAACGTTTCGGTAGAAGTTTTACCAATTTTAAAACAAAATTTAATGTTGGCTCTTTGTTCGCAGCACATTTTCGCACCGATAACACAAACATACTGACACTCAAAACGCAATAACTTCACTTCCAATCCATGAAATGTCATGAAATTCTCACTGGATACTCGATAAAGATAGCAGATTCTAACGCGCTAGTCGACATATAGATAGCGCTACCAGGGGGCGCTAGATTCAAAAAGTTCTGCTTAGTTTGGAACACACCTTGTATATAGAGCTGTGATGCGACAAGCGACAGGTGAGGTAGAAGTGTCTCTTTACATGTTTCTTTATATTATGCTATTCCTAAAATTGAATTGAGTATCTCATTTAGTAAGTATTTGTATAAAAATAGCTGTTTAGAGTAGGAAGCAGCACTAATATACCCTCATTGTACCCTGAGTAGAGTATATAAAGTTTGGTACGCTGTTTATTACATTCAAAAGGAAACGACATCCTATAAAGTATATATATAAATGATCAGTGGGATGAATTGCGTCGATTTAGTACTAGTACCGATATTGAACCACTATAGTATGTAGCTGCCATACAAACTGAACGATCGTAATAAAGTGCTTGTATGGAAAGATTTTTCATTTGACGAGATACAATCAAGAAATTTGTCATGGTTTATTGCCTAAGGCAATGGTTTAATATCTGAAGAAATTGTTCAGTTCGAATCGCTTTAGCATATAGCTGTGGTACAAACTGAGCGATCGGAACCAAATGTTTGTATAGAAAACTTTTTTATATAAAGAGATATTTTTACGCAAATTTCTGTGGCTTATTGTCAAAAGCATAGCTATAATCTTCGAACATACTTTTCAGATCGGACTAGTATAGCATATCGCTGCCAAACAAACTGACGAACCAAAGAAAGTTCTTGGATGAAAATTTTTTTTGTTTAATGAGATAACTTAGCATGAAGTATTATCTAAGATCGTTATGTGGTCTTCGCAGAAATTGTTCAGATCGAATCACTATAGCATATAGCTGCCACACACACTGACCGTTCAAACTTCTTGTAAGGCATTTTTTGCGTGAATTTAAATATGTTTGGATGTAAAGTTGCTTGTTCCTACAAATAGTTAAGTTCAACATGAATGTTTTGCAAATATTAAAAGTATGTAAGCGCAAACTACACACACAAAACGAGTGTTCGTCGATGTAAATGCTGAAAGTGGGAATTTCAGCAAATATTTGTAACATTTCACTTCTAACCTCACTCATTAAGCACCATAAAATATGTTGTCAAATTAAATGTTAAACGTTAATTACAATTTAAACCTAATTTAATTTCCACGCATACTTTCACTAATGACGCGCACGTACAACACAACCGAAAGTCAGCGTGAGTGCGCCGGGTGACAGAATGAAAACTATAGATGAAGGGCAAAGCCGAAGTCAGAGTAAAGGCATGACGACTTACGCCCAAAACAATCGTTACGCTTCGCATATTTTGCTAAGAAAGCCACTTCGGGGGCTTGCGGCTGCTCTCACACAAGCATGCACACGCACACACATGCAAATACAAGCACACATATGTAATGTACATGCACACATAGTCATGCAAATAAGACGATATTCGTATTACTTGTTAATTCTTTTGTATGTAGACTGCGTTGCCTTTGTGCTTATCGTGCGCTCGTTTGTTGTGTCTGTTCGTGTTGTGGCTGAAAAACGCATTTTGATAAAGTGCCAGTACCCGCGGGAAATTAGCAAACGCACACATTATTTCACACTCGCATGCATTTATATTGTGTGTGTGTGTGTTGTTGTTGTATTTGGCCCGAAAACATGCACAACTTTAATGACAACAATTATCACGCACACATACGTACCCTAACGCAAGTACGTGACGTGCACGCATATTCAAATATTGCGCTGCTCTACGTACCAGTATCAGTACGGTGGCCTGTGCGTATGAGCAACGCAAATGCTCGAGTTTAGTGCGTGTGGGGGCTGTGTATAAAAGTAAGTAAACATACATTCAACCTTTTCTACATATAGTCGCACATTTTTGGTATTTAATTGTAGTCTTGCTGGCTGCCTTCACGACTGCACCCACTCTCTCTTTCTCTCCTCGCCTCTTGTCCCTGCTTGCTGCGCGCTCTATGTGGAGTACATACTCGTATTATGTTAAATTATCTTTATTTTCACTCTCAACGATTTCTTAATGAGACCAATCCAATAAAGTTATACTTAGTCGCCTGGCGCGTTGCTTCTCTTCATTTGCTACCACATGCGCTCCCACACTCCGGCCTTGACTCTTACCATATGTTTAGCTGTTACTGAATATATTCGGGTAGGCTGCATTTTGGCATCAACGCTGACATTCTACAGCATTATTAGCTGTTTTGTTGGGCGTTAGTGAGTCGTGAAGCTGACGGGAACTGCGAAAATTGCATAAATATTGACAATCTTATTTCTATGTTCAGAAATTCGTATTTGGTTCTCGAATTTTGTATAATTATTTGAGTTTTAGCGCCTTATTGAGGTCTATTGATGTCTGAAGTTAGGATATGTAAGTAGTCGAAAAAGTCTTTTCGTATTTCTAATCAAACATCAACTTATTTCTTTTATATCATATTTATACTAATAAAAAAATAAACAAATATGTACGATTTTGGTCGACCAATATTTGCCATTTTTCCGCTAAAGACATTTTTCCATCAGTGTAAAACTTCCATCAGTGTAAATCGAAATTTCGAAATTTCCAGAACGGAAGCGAGCAAACCATTGTTGTGCTACACGAACTTATACATTATCGTCTCCGCAAACTTCACAAATTTCATTGATGGCTTGCGTGGCATTCTTCCCTTTTTTATACAAAATTTCAAAATATAGCGAATATCTCCATTTTTGAAATGCTATAACTTTTTTTCAACTTCCCCGAATTTAATTTTTTTTTGGTTAAATGAAGCTTAAAATCTCATATTTCCAACATTATATGGTACGACACCATGTGATTTGGTAGCTCTGGAGATATACGACTGCAACGTCATCTATTGACAAAATACGAAAGTACTTTTTCGACTGCCCAATATTAATTTGTTGGATGTAGTCTTAAATCCAGGCAGCTGGGGTGTAATTTTTGTATATATACATATTACCTTTTACATATACTCGTAATGCAGATTTAAATCATGAAGAGAGCCGGGTTTATTGCTAAAAACCAATAACTTAAAATATTCCCACAAGAAGTAGTGTAACGGTGTTAAAATATAACTTCTTCGAGATCATTCAATGTCACAATTTCTGAAAATAACTGAATCTTCAAACTTTTCTTGAAATAATTGGGTTGTTGCACCTGCGGTGTGGTAAGTAGCCCCATATTGTTGGAACCGGTTGTTGTCAAGATCAACTTCTTCCAATTGTAGCTATAAAAAGTTGGTTATCACCGATCTATAGCGCTCTCCATTGACAGTAGCGGTGTCACCAGCTTCATTTCGAAAGAAGTATGGACGGATGATTCTACCAGATCCAAAACCACATCAAGCTGTCAGTTTAGGTGAATGTTAAAGTTGTTCATGAATAATTTGTGGATTTTCTACGCATCAGAGTCCACAATTTTGTTTATTTACCGCAGCACTCAGGTGAAAGTAAGCCTAATTGGAGATCGTTATCGTTTTCAATTTGCTCCAAGGCAAAATCAGCAAATTATAATAATTAAAATTATTATATTACATTTACGGTGGCCCAATGGCTTCAGTTCTTGAGTGAGAACATTTTTATTTGGATGCCAGCCCAAATCCTTTCTCAAAATCTGCCTGGTTATGGTTTGGGACTGTCCTAATTCTTGAGAACGTCTTGGAATCGACAAATTGTGCTCTTCCTTCAGCAACACTCGCCTAAACGGTAGCAATATTTTCATTACTTTGAGCGCTTCCTTGTCTTTTTGGCACTTGAACATCATGTAAAGAAAATTTACGCTCGATATTTTCAACAATTCCGACGAAAAGCGAGCACTGGTGGACTATTATTACGTTCATAAAATGGCAAAAGCGTTTGAAAAGTTGTAATTGGAGAACGATTGCTTTGATGATAAAATTGCATAGTTTGTAAACGTTGTTTCTGTGTTTATCTTTCCATAATGAATGTTATCCTTAAAACATCGAAGACCCTATAAAAACCGTATAGAAATGGTCGGCTGCATGAGTTCAGCTGATTTTGTCAAGTTCTTCTGGCCGTCAGTCCCTCAGTTTTAAAGTTATCGCTCTAATATTTTGTATGCTTTCTTTCCTCCTTAAGACGTTGATTATTTGTCGGAGCTGTCGATATCGAACCACTATAGCATATAGCTGCCATACAAACTGAACCAGCAAAACTAAGTTCTTCTATGGAAAACTTTTTTATTTGACGAGATATCTTCTCGAAATTTGGCACAAAGATAGTTTCCAAACATATAGTTCAGATCGGCCTACTATAGCATATAGTTGCCATACAAACTGAATGATCAATATCAACTTCTTGTATGGAAACATCTTTATTTGCAAAGGGTATTCTACCTGCGGTACAACAAAAATTAACGTTTTTTTTGTTTTTGTAAAGTTTTCGCTTATATTGTCATTTTACCATTCCTTATTAACTTTTTTAATATCCCTATGATAATTTTTAGCGAAAATTAGAGACAACATTATTTCTATGCAAATTTTGTGTATAATTTGTATTTCACTGGAGATCCATTATTTACATTAACTAATAACTGCATTTCAGAAAATATATACAAACATTCATTTACTACTTGTATAAATATTATCCTTGGCTTAATTAGCGCGCTTTAAAACGAAATAAATTGCGATAAAATAAGCAAATCTGCGACTCCCGCATGCGAGCACAGTATTTAGCATAAATATAGAATAATGACCAACACCCGCACTAATCGCTTACAAACACGTTAATTTAGTGAAAACAAATATCAGTGACAGGCGCGTAAAAAATAAGCAAAGCAATGTGAATGGAAATAAGCAAATATTTATGAAACCGCAGCACAGCAAACAAACAGCAACAACAGCCGTGTAGTAGCTAACTATTAGCGCCGCTGCATGTATGTGTGAAAGAGTGTCAATGTAGTGGTAGACTCACATATACATGCACATATAAAGCAATGGCCTTTCGGTGGGCTTGCCACTATCAGTTGGCGACAGGCAGATAATGCAAGCAGCTGCGCATACAGTGACACACATGCACATATTATATTTGATGGTTGTAATGCATATTTGTATATATGTACATATAAACGCCGAACTGCATTACACACACACACGCACTAAAAGAGCGCAACACAACCGCGACACAAGCCTTACCGCAAACAAAGCCTTATTACAGTTCATACAAAAATGTAGCCTAACATTAGGCGTTGCCGCACGTTAAGCATTGATTTTGTGTTTTTAGCTAAGCATCAGATTACAAACGTTGCCGAAAATTGTGAGCGACGCGTGTCGCTGATATTTTGCTAAAAATCTACTTATTTACTCGGGCACATTAATACATTATGTATGTATATATGTATGGTATGTATATATATAGTATATATACATTTACATTTATGTATTGTACTTTTTGGTGTGCGCTTTTATGTGCGGCATGTTTTGTGAAATTGCGTGTTATCCAATTAAGCCGGGTTTCATGGGGTGAACTACGTGTTGACTTCGTCGCCATTACCGTCGCCGCCGCTCATTATTGTTTGTGTCCTTTTCGCTACTAGTTGATGATTTTCATAAATCACACAAAGGGATTAATTTATTGTAGATTTATTTTGTACTCAATTCGAGCTCATCATTTCAGTTGTGGTGGTGGCGCACGCGACGTGTTGATGCTGAAGTGGAAAGCGGCGTAATCCTAGTCAGAAGCTGGCACAAAATGAATTTTAATTTAAGCCTCAAATATGACACGGACTGGTCCCGGACTTGGTATTTTCTAGATTGGTGCAATATTTGTCTATTTCCGTATAAAACTTATTGTTTATATGTCAACTAGATTGTGTTTGACAGCTCTTTGTTTACGACGTGAAAAGTTTGTTTAGTGATTTTTCTCGAATATAAAAAGATTGGACAACGAGTTTGTTTAAAATTTGGTGTTTTCAATGAAGTCATGTCTACCAATTCGTTGAAAATGTTGCCTAAGTGCTTTTTAGAGTCTACTTTATCACAAACACAAGCCTTTAAGTGGCACAAAGCATTTAGGGAAGGTCTTTAAGTCATCGAAAACTTGAATAAGGCGATTCATCCATCCACCTCTGTTAATGACGGCAATATCGAAAAAGTTAAAGATTTATTATTTGAATTCGACGATATTGGTGACAGTGAGATAGCAGTGTAGCTCAACATCTCTTATGGATCGGATCAAAATATTTTGGTTAATGTTTTGGATATGACATATCAGTATCAGACCAAAAAACTTGAACCGTTTGATCACAAAACAAATGCTTAGCCACGTAGCTAAGAAATCTACATCCATCACCCGCATCATTACTGGCAACGAGACGTAGGCTTTTGATTATGACCTCGAAACTGTACAACAATCCAGCGAACGGCGCTCCAAAATTGAGCTTAAAACGAAAAAACCAAAATTCGCTGAAAGCACAGTAGGCCGTACCAAGGCTGACTACAAGTGTATAGAAAATCGTGTTAATTGTTGGCATGCCTGCAGTCTATTTTGAAGGCGATAATAAATAGTTGTATTAAAACGCGTGAAAATATACCAACCTTTGTCAATCCGGGTAATATTTGATTAGATGCTATATGTATAAAATATTTTTGAAATAGTTCCAGTTGTTGGACCGCAAGACTTGAGTCTTTCTTTTCGCAATAGCTTTAGCTCCTTTTAAATTCATATTCGTTTTTCTCAACAACCACACATTTACACCCACATAGCCGTCAAATCATGCATTAATATGCGTGTATATGATGTTTTGCCGCCTTGTTTGAATTGCGTGCTGCGTAGCGAGCGATTCAAAGTGAATTTGCCATTCCGCCATCAGCCGTATTTGCATTTATATTGCATTGATACGCATAGGTGGTAAATAAATCGGAAATAACGCGGCAACACTATCAACATAACGAACAAGATAACTGTGTGCAATATAAATTGCGTACGAATACATTTGTAAATAGCCGAGATATGAGAACTAAGCCCGAAGTACACAAATAGACAGGCAGCTTTGATTAACGCTTGTTTCTATTACAGCAATTTCGTTGAAATGTGTAACTTAATAACTGATTGGCATTGCATTGCCCGCATTCTCTGCATGTTTGTGTTAATTTCCATAGAATACAAATTTCCATAGAATGCGTCAAATTAACTATATTTCTTTTGAACGAACGGACCTATTTCCCAAACATACTATTGTGAGCAAAATTACTAAGAATTTTTAATTTAATTTTCGCGCGAAAACCCATTCAACGAAATATTTTTTTTCTAAGTTAGTATGACTGATAGTGACATCTGTGCCAAATGTCACATCAAAATAATAATTGGTGTTTAGTATTCAACAGCGAAGTTCCATTAAATTTTGTATGCGGATTCAAATTTCTGTTCAGAATGTTCGAAAAGGCCTTCGGTCATATTTGTTAATCGCGAGCCAGTATTTTTGTTTGGTATAAATTATTCAAAGAGGGTCGACAACGCGTTTACGATGAACCAGGACGGCCATCACCAGCAACTGATGATCAACACGTAAGTACTAAAATAAGGTATAAAACTGTAGTTTGACACAGGGGCTAACAGTAGAAAGGGAGACCCATGGGCTAAAAATATTAAAAAAATGTGCGTGGCTCCGCCCTCTATGTCCTCTAAAAAGTTAAATGTACATTACCTGCAAGCTACTTAAGATCTTCTTCTTCTTCTTTATTAGCGTAGACACCGTTTACACGGTTAGAGCCGAGTTTTGAACACCGCTCCAGTCTTTCTACCTTTTCGCTGCTTGCTGCCCATTTGGATATTCCAAGTGAAACCATGTCCTTCTCTGTCTGGTCTTTTTAAAGGAGTGGAGGTTTTCCTCTACCTCTGCTTACCCCGGTGGGTACTGCGTCGATTACTTTCAGAGCTGGAGTGAGTTCATCCATTCCGACGACATGATCTAGTCAGCGTTCTATTCGATGTACTACGTCAATATCGTATATCTCATACAGCTCATCATTACGTCGAATGCGTTATCAAAAGGATGGTGGTACGTGGCGGGTCCCAAACCTAGAGCACAACCATGGGGAGAGATGATTCGCCTTCTTAATTTAGCTCGGCTTTAAACGGATGTTCTTTCGCTATCTAGAAGATACTTGGTCTAAAATCGGAAGACGTGACCAGCTTGAGCCATAAATAAGAGATCCCTAGTGAATGGCACTCAGAGAGCTTTCCTTACTTGCGTAAACTTCTACAAATGACTCCCTCCTCCCGATACACCTAAGTTAACATACAAGAACCAAATTCGATCCGAACAAATTCCTGACAGTGTGGATGAAACCGGATGATAACCATGCACACTCCCCATATAACAGTGGTGTTAAAACAAAATATTATATCTGTGATCGTAGGAGAGGGCTTTATAGGAGCTGCTGCCAAAACTTGACGATGGACGTGCCTTCGCCCACATTTAAATGAAAACCCATATCTGGGAACCTGCTCGATCCATGACAATCAAGTTTGGAAGGTGGTCTGAACTCTCATATTTTTATGTCGTAGTGCGAAAAGGAGTGCAACCACGCCTATTTCTTCCTTTATTCTTTTAATTTCCAGTATACAAATGAAGCACCAATGATGTATCGGGATAAAACTTTGCGCAAAAACTTTCTTTGAAGTGTGTTAGCTTATGAACAATAACTATTCAAGCCCCCAGGTATCGAATATAGTATAGACCCCAGTTCTTATTGGGAACTTGGTAACCCCGTCAGAATCGAGAAGGACCTCACCGAGCCATTTAATATCGAACGAGGTTTCAGGCAAGGCAAAACTGCAGAACTTAATCGAACAAGTACAACCTTTTATAAGAGTATACAGTTGCTGGCGTATGCTAATGATATTGATATCATTGGCTTCAACATCCGTGCCGTTAGTTCTTTTTTCTTCCAGACTAGATAAGGAAGCAAAGCAAATGGGACTGGTAGTGCCGTTAGTTCTTTTTTCTTCCAGACTAGATAAGGAAGCAAAGCAAATGGGACTGGTAGTGAACGAGGACAACACGAAATATCTCCTGTCATCAAACAAACAGTCATCACATTCGCGACTTGGCTCCCACGTCACTGTTAACAGTCATAACTTCGAAGTCGCAGATAATTTCGTATATCTTGGAACCAGTATTAACACCAACAGCAATGTCAGCTTCGAAATCCAACGCAGAATGACTCTTGCCAAAAGGTGCTACTTGGGACAGAGTAGGCAATTAAGAAGTAAATTCCTCTCTGGACGAACAAAAACCAAACTCTGTAGGTCACTCATTATTCCCGTCCTGCTATATGGTCCATGCCTCTGGGACGATAACAACCTCTGATGAGTAGCTACTAGTTTTCGAGAGAAAGGTTCTGTGGAAGATTTATGGTTCTTTGCGCATTGGCAACCGCGAATATCGCATTCGATGGAACGATGAGGTGTACGAGTTATAAAACGACATTACCTGGCTAGGTCATGTCGTCCGAATAAATAAAAACACTCCAGCGCTGAGAGTATTCGATGCAGTACCCGCCGGAGCAAGCAGAGGATGAAGAAGACCTCAACTCCGTTGTAAAGACCAGGTGGAGAAGCACCTGGTTCCGCTTGGAATCTCCAATTGCCGCCAAATTGCTAAAAGAAGAAACAATTGAGGCGCTTTAACTCGACTTTAACTATATATTAAAGTAACTTTTATTGGCGCAAACGAGTACCGTTTTGTTTCAAGTGCGCATTTTCTACTCAAAAAATACATTTTTCTACTAATTGCTAAAGACTTCCTTTAGTCTCCCTTGTATTTTCCTTTAACTTGAATGATGTCCTTCATGTAGTCATATGGCTATTCCCACCTTCGTGTCACACTTTTCACTTAATTCGATGCTAAATATTTAACTTCCGTTCGCTTTGAGCGTGAATCTCAATACAAACAGGTAGAGAAAGTGTGTCCCCCCAAATACTGGTGTCATTAACACATCCGTCACCCGCTGGCATCGAGACTGCTGAACAGTTGACAATTTGTCTTTAGCAATTAGTTAACCAAGGCATACATTTTTGGCGATACCGTTGTGCGATTTTCTTTTTACTTCTTGCAATTGCTGTTAGTCTAATTTTATTCGGTACAACTGTTGGTGTTGTTACTGTCTCACTTCAATTGTTTTTGTAATAGTAATTTGTTTTGTACACGAATCCAGCATCCTTCATTACTTCGAAAGGTTCATTGTCCTTGCATACAAAGGCTACAATGAACCACAAACTTCCCTCTTTCTATCGGGGACACTTATTCCTTTCCTGCACCGTCCATTTGTGTTTTCCACTCGCTTTGTGCAACTGCGATATTCAAACGAAATTTGGTAAATTTTATCGCTCATTAAAATGGAAATTGATACTCTAGTTACAGTCGCATTTAATTGCGGGGTTGAGGGCGCAACCACCAGGTTGCCAGCAACAGCAACAGCAAGGCTACATACATTCGAATACAATCGTTTACCATTTTACTGCGGTAATCGCTCGTATTTCAAAGCACGTTTACATTTTACAGTTCCTCCTAGTTTTAGTGTCTTTGTTCGTAGTTCATGTCAAATTTGTTATTCGATTTGCTTTTACAATATTATTTGATTTCAATTCACTTTGCATTTCAACTGTTTTGCAATACTTTCTTTTACTTATTATTCGCTATTTATTATCCTGTATTCTTCCCGCTATTTGCTTGTTATAATCAATTCATTTCTACTTTTATAATCGCTTCTTTCCAATTCCTGGTTAGTTTGGTCCTTAAGAGTCCGCTTTGCATTTTTTATTTTTTAGTAAATTTTTTTATTTTTTAAATATGCTTATTTCGATTACTAGAGCAGTTTTAAAGTGTGTCGAAATAAACTGTTGCTTTGATCAAAGTTTCTTTACAGTTAATGCCCACTTGATATACTTTGTGCGAGTAATATTATTTGTCAGGGCATCGGAAAGTTTTAGTCGATACAGTTAGTACAAAATGGTTAATTATTCATCAATATTTATTTTGTCGCCTTCAAAGTGATCCCCACCTGATGTAATGCACTTATGCCAACGATTTTCCCAGTCCCCGAAACACTTTTCATAAGCACTTTTTGGGATGTTCTTCTCAGGCAGAAGATGATACCGAACAAACTTTTGCTAAGATTGACCTGTCTGTTGTTGAAGTAAAGGAGGAGGAGCTGGTATCAAAATTTCTGTCAAAAGATTGTTGTAATAATAAATGTCATACACTGATACCACGGGAAATGATCGAGAGTATATTATATTTTTTCGTATTTTTACTCTTCTTTCTCTACATTTTTAGGGAGTTTTCAAACAAGTTATGACTTTTTGGATTCTATCACGTGAAAAAGCATCTCATCTTCTATCCGAATCAACTAAAAAGTGAAATTGATTTTTTGACACCTAAGCCCCCTTTCCGTAGACTAGGTCACATATAATATTTTAATAAGTTGAAGAGGTCGAAGGTCACCCAGAACGGAGCATGTCTTCAACGATTTCTCGGCCGTCTTTAAATGCTTTGTACCACTCGTAGGTTGAATCACAGTAAGCCTTTTTCAATATTCACAACGATTTCGCACTCGAAATTTGGTTAGAAATTAGAAATTTGAGACAAATTTTGTTGCGCTGCCCGTTGGGTTGAGCTCTGATATATGTAGTTTGTTCGATTCGCTGAAGAGTAACGCTCGGCGTTGAAGCGAAGACTGCTATAGCTAAAGTAAGCACAACGGTTGGCGATAAATTTTTGTGAATGATACCATATTTTCAATTGATAGATCGCTTTCATTCAAATAAAAATTCATGGTGTAGTGGGAATATATTTCAGAATCATGCGTTAAGGTGTGTCAACAAGTTTTAATCTGTCAGTGAATGCTTAATATCCTTAAGGGGAACACCTAGAACCTTATAGCCTAGAAAAATGCAATTTTTCGAAATAAAAAAAAAAAACTATATGCATGTATATACAGATTTTACATGCGATCTCCGACCGCGCTAAAAAAGGTCCTCCACTGCTGTAGCTATTTCGGTCTTCTTCGTGCATTAAATCTAAAAGAATATTCTTATACAACAATGTACAGAACATGCAGCAAAAAATTGACCATTTGTTTGTTTGTAGCGTTTAGTATTAACAGTTTCACCAAGTTTTGGAAGCTCATGATCTACCACACTCTTCTGATCCTACCAAACACAGAGTGTTTTACCGAATCAATTAGTTTTAAAAGTCGATGTTGAGGGTTCTCCATTTGAGATTTTTAAAATAAATACAATTTTATCGCAAAGACAGTTTGATGCAAAGCTGATTTTCTTTCGTGTCTTTGAAGCAAAATTTCACAAGAGTTTTTTCGGTTTTCCATTTGTCTTTCATTTAATTCATCTGCAACTCGTTTTTCACACTTTTGGATCTTTTCCATAGCTTTCAAACGACCTGAAATTACTTGTTGTGCAACATTTAATATGGCTGCCATTTGCTTTTGACTGAAAGTATCCTCTTCGTCCAATGTGGCTTGTTGTTCGGCGCCTTCAAACTTTTTAGGTGGTCTTCCACATTCTACATTTCTCACCTCAAAATCGTTATCTCTGTACTGATGAAGTCATATTGTGCATGTTGTTTCTGATAGAGCATGATCACCATAGCCCTCAACAAGACCCGATACTACTCTGCAGTATTTTTTTTTTTTCAAATGAAAATAAAAAGTTATTGCTTTCTGCAAATCATCACTTTTCGGTATTGGACTCAACGGATGAACCATATGAGCCGTAGCCGTGGGCAACTTTTGAAAGAGATAATCTTCAAAAAATAAATGTCAAAGAATGTTCCTTCGAATGATAATAAAGATTCTTTATTAAATTTGAAGTGTTTTTTCTTTAGAAATGTAGGAAACCTCGAAATGGGTTACTCTTTACATATCTGTAAGCGAAGTTTAAAGTGAAGTGAGATTCAGTCTTTAAAGAACAAAGTAAGTTTCTGTGCATGAAACAAACAAGAAAACAGTGTAGTCAGAGTTACCATAGCTGCTTTATTATATAAGTACATTCCTCTTCATGCTAGTGGCGTGCTATTTTCTCTTTCGTAACATTGTTGAGACAACTGGAGGTCTTCTTTCGGTCACTTTTAATTTCACTCACTCTCCGTGCCATGCGGTTGCAAGTTTCTTTGCTGTGGTGCAAGAGTTTCATGTGAGTGTTACGGTTCTGTAGTCAATTCAATTTGAACTGGTTTTCAATGTGGTATTAAACTTGTAATTAAATAAATAATAGAATATATGTAAATATTTGTTATTTTCAGAATCATATATGAAAATATACTTTAATACAAATCAGCGTACTGTCAAAATCGATAATTAAATTTGTGTATTTTTTTAATTTTTTAATGTCATATCACTCTTTGTTGTGTGGTTATATTTAGTGCCAATTATTCAATATAAAGGATTAATTAGTAAATCATTTAAAATAATCTGCCTAAATCAATATTTAAGTAATAAATTGCCTGAATTAAAGCCACAATGATTTCGACACTTTTTATTTTATCTGTTAAAGCTGCATAAACTTCTTATCTAAATCGCTTTTATTGTTCGTTATCATTGCACAAAGTACGGAATCTTCAATATTTTTTTTTTATTGTTTTCGGCAGCGTTATCGCGCCGGTAGATAACCGTAAATTATTTTAAGTAGAAGCAGTTGGGTGCCATAGATAGGCATTAGGTGAGTTGAATCGTTTCTAAAAATAATTACTTTTTCATGCTTTGAAGTTTAATGGGGAAAGTTGTATTTCATAGAAAACGTATGATTTATTGTTACTGAAAGTTTTATCATGAAAGTGTTGCCGGTGTATGCTTCACATTAATTATCAAGATTTAATGGTAGTTTTGTAACTTTTTAATATCTCGAAAATTGTAATGAAGTATGCGCGATTTACACTGGTTTGAAAGCTCAAGGGGAAGAGGAAAACTGCTGAAGCCGTGTCTATCCTCAACACTTATCCGAAACCCCATATGACTTATGAGCTTCACTAAAATTTGCACCAGTGGTCAGGATCATGCCAGCGATAAGGTTAAAAGTTAGGGTTAGTATAGGGATCTCACTTGAATAGCTTAAAACGATGATCCGTAGTGGTACCTAGAACTCTAATAAAATTCTTGATAAACACACTCATAAATCGACAAGGCGCTTTGTGCCGATTACAAATTTGTTGAGGCGGCCACTTACGGCATGTCTCCTGGTTCACCGAAGATTATCGAAATGCTTTGATCTCAGTTTTGTAAAGGCTGGAATATGGCGGAGCAACTGTTTGCATGTTCCATCTCACTTTCTTCCATACAACTTTGACAGTTTGAATCCAACTGGATTTTTAAACTTGCGACATAAATGCCTATTGAACTTCTACCATTGCGGCAATATGAACTTTGCTACAGGCAAGCAGTACTGTAAATCCTTTAAGATCTATTCTAGGTCAAACGGATCCCGAAGTAACACAGAAGTTGGTCGTCGAACAACGCTTGTTAAGCTTACGCGAAGTGCTTAGGTCCAGTGCTTGAACGCAAGATGACAACAGAGATCCAAATGGTTTCCTCTCCGTTCTGAGCTGGGTGTGGATGCTTCGTCTTGCCAATTCATCAGCTTAACAGTCTCGTTCGATTCTGCTTTAACCAGGCATCCAAACGAGCCACTTCTGCCTGAAAAACTCTACAGTAGTCCGATAGCCTTGAGCTAAGTTTGAGATAGATCTCCTTACAGAAGACTACCTCCCACCCACCTAGTTTCGACCCTTTCATAGAACAGCTCACTTGCGCCTATTCTTCAGCGAATTTTCCCCATCCACATACCCCAGGTCGGTATGTAAGCAGAGAAACAGTCACCAGGAGAACCCTTTGTGATTTTCACAAGTTTTCAGTTATGCAATTGAAGGAGGAGAGAGTTTCAGGGTGGCTCTGCTGAGACACTTTCATCTGCTAAATTACTTGAAAAATATGGATAATTTGGTCACTCCACTGATCGATTAAACACTAGCCAGGGTTGCTTTGAGATTTGTTAGGAAAAAGCGGATCACAGAATCACCAACTAGGAAGTCTGATATACATACATATGTACAGTAGTATAACGCTGTTATAAATTCATCGTCCTTGTTCGAACTTTCATCTAATCGGATCGGATCTTCGATATGAGACACCAACCTTCCAAAGCTTGATGAAATTCACTTATAACTTAAAAACACTAGCGTCTTTCTACTTTCTGTGTATGCACATACTCATACTAAATAGATACATTTTCGAAATTCATTTTTGTGTGTGTGCTTGGTTTCTTTTCTTTGCAAATTTTGCATTCTACTGCAAATTACCATAATCCATTAGCGCAATGAGAGTGTCAACGGTAGCAATGACAGCAACACTAACAGCAACTGCAACAAGGATAACCATAAAACAATAGCAACAATAAAAATTCAATCAGTCACGAGTAAAGTTTACACTAACAGCACCGCAAGCAAACTTAGTGCATGTATATATATATGTGTGTGTGTGTGTTTGCAGATTGTGGAGTGATGTGATGACAGAAAGTACGACGAAGGAAGGAAGGAAGGAATTGTGAATCAAGAAGGATTACTTTGACAACATTCGGTTGCCATGTGACACAATACATCACGGACTACATACATACATACATATATATCTACACATACAGAGGGGAATGTGTGCGTGTGGTGTAAGTGCAATGAATCCTTGCCAGTGACACAGAAAGGCAAGGTGGCGAGTGCATGCAGCATTACACACATTTGCACAAAACAATTTAAGCACACACACATTCTTATACAAACATACATACATGCATGTATGTTTGCTGCATGGTTTCACGCCATGCTGCTCGTCAGAAGCACCAGCTTGCTTACTTTCTTGTAACAGTTTGTATTATGGTGCTGAAATGCATTTTTCGTAATGAAATTAAGCAGCTCCATGTATACTTTATATGCATATATTTATGTGTAGTTATGTGCTTATATGGAACGTATAATTATTTTTGTACACAATAGACAATGACTGACTTGTCATGGTCATTTTATGATTTACATTTTCAATTATGATTCCTTTAAGCTACTATTGACACACTGTTGCCGTCATTAATGCAATGCGAAAAAACAGCGAGGTCACGAAGCAGGCAATTAAAATGTTGTTGAATTTCCTGAATAGGCTATACTAAGTTTACCACGAAGACTGTTAGTTCAAAGATTTTATATAGATTTCCATGCGCTGGAGAGCGTTGCTCAGTTACGGAGATTTAGTCTTATTTTCTCTTAACAAGTGGTAGAACGATTCTATAACAACTGATTTTCAAGATTTTTTCAAGCATAATTCGGTCGGTACTGCTGCAATTTCCCGTTCGATGTTCGTACGCAGTTCATCAATCGCTGCTGGCTTTTTGGCATAGACCATACACTTGACGTAGCGCCAGAAAATAGTCTTACGGCGTCAAATCGCACGATCGAGTCGGCCAATTGACTGGGCCATTTCGTGAGATAACACTTTCACCAAATTTGGTTTTAAATAAATCGATAGAGACATTCGCTTTGCGGCTTGTGGCGCCGACCTGCTGCAACCACATATTGTCCAAGTCCATATCATCCAATTCGGGTCAAAAAAATTTGGTTAACGTTGAGCGGTAGCGATTCCCGTTCAAAGTAGCGTGAAAGTCTGGATCATTACGGAAAAAATACGGCCAAATGACGCCGCCGGCCCTTAAACCGCACCAAACCGTAATTTTTTTGGGATGCAATAGGACTCATGGAGTACGTGTGGATTGCTGCTTTACCAATAACTTATATTTTGTTTATTGACGGAGCCATTCAGCCAGAAATGAGCCTCATCTCTGAAGATGATTTTTTGATGAAAGTCCGTACCATTTTCAAGGTGCTGTTTAGCCCAATTCACGAACATACTACGATTCTTGTGGAATCGGCTTCAGCTCTTCCGTCACTTTGATCTTGTACGGCTGTAGGCCAAGACCTTTTCGCAAAATTCGCCCCAGCGACGTCACAGAGACGCCCAAAGCTCGAGAACTACGGGTGGAAGACTGATTTGGGACTTCCTCAATTGAGGCGCTAGCGGCAACAATATTCTCGACACGATGGGCACTTCTTTGTCTCACTGGCACGGGATCATTTTGCACTGTGTCTGTGGATTCAAATTTTTCCACCAGACGCTCAATTGTTGATCTGACAGAACGATTATGACGACCATAAATTGGACGTAGTGATCTTAATGTTGGGGATACTAACTCCGAATTTCGGTAGCAAATTTCAATAATTTCGACTCGTTGTTGGATCGTATACTATGATGAAATCGCAAACCTTTCTGAAGAGAAATGTCAAATGTGCGGGAAAAAATATGGCTTCGTTTGCTGCCCCTATCAGTCTTCTTTTGTAGCGTTCCTATTGACCCTTTACTTTGTACTTCGAATTTTTAAATTTTTGAAATGAATTGAAGCTCTACTTACATTTCAGAAAATTCTTTATTTTGACTTACGATTTTTTGATAGAAAATTAAGTTTTTTTTCAGATATTTATTTGTCCAAATTTATAAGAAGGAAAATAAATATTTTAAATAAAAAAATATACAGTGTGCTTGAGACATAAGATGGTGGGTTTACGCCAAATTTCATGAAAGAAAAAATAACGTGGTTGTTTTTGACATAAAATACCTTCAGAGAAACCAAGCGAGGCGTTAAATCGCATTATCTCGCTGGCTATTTGAGTATGCCATTTCTCGGAAACATGAGGTGGCTCACCGTCTCATTGGATCAACGATTTCATCAAATTCTGGGGGAAAAAAGTTGGTCAACATCATGTTATATTATTGATGATAACGGCATTTCCTGCCTCATTTCGAACGAAATAGGGCCCGATGATGCCGCCATACCGCAATCCACATCAAAGGGTATATTTTTGGGGATGCAATTGCCTTTCCTGCACCACATCCAAAGTACGCATGTATATACATACGTGTTCATAATAGTACTTACATATGTATATATGTATATATGTGTGGTAAATATAAGCTGTTGTGCGAAAAGGAATGGTCATGGATTCCGTAAAAAATGGAAAATAAATTGGGCACATAAGTAATGGAAATTCATATGAAGAAGCTGCTGCTGCAATTGCAAATGGAAAATGTGAACTGTGTGTTAGCTAAAGGCCAATGAAACTTTTCTGCTATGTAGTTACTCACACATTTGTTGGCATACCCTATAAATATTGACAATATATAGCTGGCAACATTCCCAATATTTAACAATGTGCAAACAATATTTTACTTTAACGATTTATGGAGATATGCATACACATATACATATATATGGGTTAAGGCAACAAAGAATAGAAAGTGTGGAATGAAAATGTAAACATAATACTGAGCGATACAAAGTTAGTTAACGGAAAGTAGAATTTTCAAAGTATTTACCATCGAAGTGTTGTTATTGTAACAAAAGAGTTGAATAATATGGTTGCTTACAGATAACTTGTGGCAGGTTTAGAGTTTACGTATAGCATCCACTAACATCGGATTAAAACTAAGAAAAAATCAAGGGAAACATCACAAATGAGAGGTCTCAAATTCTTGGACCCAAACACGACAACGCCATATAACTGTAAATGGAATATGATTCAAAAATCAAATGGAAACCATATATGCATGTAATGAGAATATACAACAGCATATAGAACTTCATATGCGGCCGCGTTGACGACCGACAAACAAGCCGAAGTTTGACCGTTCCAACTGTCGGACAGTCAATCAACCATTCAACCGTTCAGCAAAAGTAAATGTTGACAGAGGTGTATTCAACTGCGAGCGTGTACATACACACATATAACTATGTGAATAGCCTGCAAAACAACAAAAAAAAAAAAACAACAGCTATTCAACTGTGCTCGAGGCTTCTTTCGATTGTCCGTGAATATTTAACAAACTGAAGTGGACGCAGTTAAGTGAGTAGATGTCGCAAAGGAAGTGAATAAGTATGGACCGAAGCAACAATCAGCGTTGAATTATATGTACATCCGCATATAATAATATATTTATATATAATCTATATATGTTGCATTCATACATATTTATGTATATTTTTATACTCTTGCAAAAATGTGGCTAGAAAGTATTATAGTTTTGTTCACCTAACGGTTGTTTGTAGCACCTAACACTAATCGAGTTAGATATGGAGTTATGTATATAAAAATGATCAGGATGGTGGGAGCAGTTGAAATCCGGTTGACTGTTTGACTGTCTGTCCGTCCGCGCAAGCTGCGTATAAAATAAGAAGGCGAACCATTCTTCCCCAGGGTTGTGCGCTGGAAACAACAGCCTCGGATAAGAGACTCCCTCTTTTGATGACGATCATGGCGAACACCTGGAATGTCCAGTCCCTTAATTGAGAATTTGCCGCTGCCGAGCTAGTTGATGTCCTCGTAGAAGTAAAGGCTGTCATTACCGCCGTCAAAGAAGTGCGATTTACGGGACAAGGATTGAGACGAGTAGGTCCTTGTGACATTTACTAAAGTGGCCATATAAAGAAGCGCAAATTCGCTGTGGGACTCGTGGTGGGAGAGAGACTCCGTCTAGCGAAAACTCACATCACAGCGAGATTCTTCAACATATCGCTGATTCGCGCCCATGCTTCGACGGAAGGGAAGGTTGATGTGACCAAGATTGTTTCTATGAGCGTGTGGAGCACACATATGGGAGCTGCCCCCGACACCATTTAAGAATCGTGCTTGGCGACTTTAACGCCATGGTGGGCAACGAAGGTATATTTGGCAAAACGGTCGGTAAATTCAGCCTCTCTGCTAAAATATTCACAAATGGGTTGAGGATGATCGCAGGCGCCCGAAGTATGATTATCTGTAGTACAAGATTCCAGAACAGGAAAATTCATCAAGCCGCCTGAGTGTCTCCGGATCGAAAAGCCACTAAACAGATCGACCATGCTGTGATAGACGGAAGACAAGTTTTAAGTGTTTTAGACGTGCGCTCGCTCCGAGGTCTTAACATCGACTCGGACCACTATGTTGTTGCAGCTGAGAAATGCAACCGCCGCAGCAAAAACACACATGCCAACAAACATAATAAAGGTTCGGCGTAGACAAGCTGCAATCACAACAGACAGCCGAACGATTTTCTACGCAACTTGCACTCCTGCTCTCTAAGAGCACTCGTCAGCAACTCTGTATAAGGGAACTGTGTGACGGCATTTCAAGCTCCTTGCGGTCAGCTGCAAACGAAACCACTGGTTTTTGCAAAAAAACAGCTGGTATGATGAGGAGTTCCTGTCGCAGTGGAGAGAAAATAGACTGCCTACCTCGCGAAGTTGCAACCCATCACAATACTTGCGGGACTGAAGAGGGAAGACAAAAAAGACGGGCCGAAATGTGTGAGCACAAAGAGCTTAACATGCTGGTCGACAGCGGTAATGCTCGAAAATTCTACGAAAAGATACGGTGACGGACAAAAGGTTTCAATACCGGAACATACTCTTGTAGAACCCCAAGAGTTGATCTAATGACTGATGCCCAAAGTATACTGAAATTATGAAGGTAACACTTCTCCATCCTGCTGAATGCCAGTGAAGGCATAACATCAAGAGATGGTGAACCCGATTCCCCAAATGAAGACGATGAAGCAGAAGTTCCAAGGCGGTGGTGGTCGATGGATTGCCGACCGAAACATTTAAATACGGCTGCAAAGAACTGATAAGATATTCACCATGCGCCAATTCTTGAAAAAACACCCGTGAAAAGAGGATCGACACGCAACACCTCGTCGTCGATTTTAAAGCTGCTTTTGACAGCACGAAAAGGAGGTGTCTTTATGCCGCTAAGTCTGAATTTGGCATCCCCACAAAACTAAAATTCATGATTTCGTTGCTTGGAAAGCAAAAGGTAATAGTCTATATATAGCATTTCTCTCAAACTACGTACATATACTTATGCACAGAGAAACCACATTTTTAACAAAAACCCAAACGAATTAGCCACATTACAATTAAAATCGTCCGTTTGCTTTTGATCATACTATGTTTAATGAACAAAGCCATCTTTATTCCTGCACCGCATTAGTCGTGGCTTCGCACAAAAGCTTCAAAAGATAGTCTAACTATTTGAGGATGGGCTAAAGCGTCGGTCAAGTGAACATGTGCACGGAATACTTTGTAAACTTGTATGACGGCATGGACTGAAAGCGGTTGAAAGTACACTGAAATGCAGTGCATTCAAAATCAGTAAAGAAGAAAATCAACAACAGTGATGAACCAACGCCACAACATGTCCGCACATTAGATCATTTGCATTTGAATGCATGCAAAAGTTGCACCACCAGAGACAGATATTTTGTGTGTGTGGTGTGAGTATATGCCTATAAAACGTGAGTATGCATTCCCTGTTGGAAAATTTTAAATAAATATTTGTTGTTTTTATATGAAAGGGAAATATATATTTAATACCACTCACAATTTTTTCTCTCTCGTTTTGCTGAAATATTTCTTGCTTAACGCAAGTCTTATCTCACCAAAATTATTCTGACTTTCATGAAATTTTTTTTTTGTTTTTGCCTACGTGAAACATATCTAAATGTGTATATTAGAGTGTCCTAAAAACATTCAACGAGTCTTTCCTTTTCTCATTTATAGTATGACTTCGTCGTAAATTATTCTCTGTGACTTAATTCACAAAGTTGACAAAGCATTCTATTATCAGCTCTGGTATTTAAGTTTGCTTCAATGTTTGGCGTTTTCCTTACAGGGGATGCTCTGTGGGGTATATACCTTGAAACGACTGCAGCATTTACTTTCAAATTTGCATATTTACATATGTATGTATGTATATAAGTAAGTACTATCTTTGTGGATGCAATTGCTTGTTTGCTAATTTTTGTCGGTTTAACCATCAAATGTGCGCTGCTGTGCCATGTCTTATGCTTCGCCGTTTTACATGCTGATGAACGAATCTGAAAACTTCAAATGTCCACTTGCCGCTTCGTTTAACAAAAAAGAGTTTGTTAAAATATACATAATCGTACATGTAGTGTGGCTACTTTGTGTTAGCAAAACCCCTTTAAGGGTTTGGTGAAATTTATGCTAATGAACTTATATTACTGGTGTGCGAAGGTAACTCTTTTGTAATTAATTGAGTCATTTGAGGTATTTTTCAAACGCTTTACATACTTATTAGAATCACATGTCAAAGCCGAGTATCTGTTACTTTAGCTCACTGGAGAGAGACCACGCTATGTAAAATGCAGCTTCATGGCGAGGCAGGGACTCTTACTGTGCAAATTAAGTCCGTTATGCGGTTGTCGCTTGTGGTCTTCTACCAAAGAATAGATTTTGCAATGATTTGGCTAATGTTTAGACTAGCGATTATGCAAAACAAATATTTAGCCTTTACACATATCAGTCATATCATAGCTTCTGTTTTCACAGACTAGAATATGGGAAATACGAGATTTTTGTTTCTTTTTCATTAGTGGCGTTTTTTAAATGGCGGGTCACAAACACAGCGCACAACCCTGGGAAGGGACGGTTCGTCTTCTCACTTTAGCTCGCCTTCAAACGGATTTTCTTTGGCTACCCAGAGGATACTTGGTCAAAGACCGGAATTGGTGAGCTGCTTGAGCCATATGAAAAAGAATCGTTTCTGGCGACTCCCAAATGAATGGCACTAAGAGAACTTTCATCACTTGCGTGAACTAATACATATGACTCCATAATCCAGCAATATTAAAGCCAACCGTCCAAAAAACTGATTGCACCTTATCAGTGCGGCTTTAGGTCTGGAAAATCAACAACTGACAAGATGTTCACCATGCGCCAAACCTCTGAAAAGACCCGTGAAAAGAGGAACGAAACGGTATTCCCGCAAAACTAAATAGACGTTGAGCAATACCAAAAGCTTCACCAGGATCGGAAAGGACCTCTTCGAGACGTTAGATACCAAATGAGGTTTCAGACAAGATGACTCCCTGTCATGCGACTTTTTCAATCTACTGCAGGAGAAAATAATTCGAGCTGCAGAGCTGAATCGAGACGGCACTATATTCCTTAATAAGACAACAGCTACAGCTCTGAAAGTTTTCGATACAGTACCCGCCGGAAGGAAGTAGAATAAGAAGAACACCACTCCGTTGGAAAGACCAGGTGGAGAAGCACCTGGCTTCGCCTGGAATCTCCAATTGGCACCACCCTGCGAAAAGAAGAATCGACTGACGCGGTGTGGTTAAATCGTCTACAACCGCGTAAGCGGTGTCTACGCCAGTAAAGAAAAAGAAAATCGCGTATATGTACAGGGACAAACGGACAATGCTAAGTCGACTCAGCTCATCACGTTGATCATTTATATATATATTTTATAGGGACTTCGAAGGTTCCTTCTGGGCGTTGCAAACTTCTTGACAAACTTAATTCAACCTATTTAGGATATAATAATATGTAGGTAATTTCACACCGCTTTTTAGGTTATCAATCACTTTATTTAGAAAATATTGAAGTGTTCAGTGTGAGCATATTGTTGTAAAGCTTTGACTTTTGTTGAATTGCCCCTGGCGTTTACAACGACTTTCAGATGAATTAAAGATCGCCTCTCTTGTTGTTTTACGCATTTCAATTCATTTGATTGCAGCAAGTGTCTTACAACTTGACTTCAACAAGTTTTAGTCTATTGCTATGAACTTATCCGTTGAAAATGAATAAACCCTTCATTTTTAGTAGTGAAGCACACGAAATTGTACTTGAAACTTTTAAACTTTCACCTCTCTGCGCCAACACTTTCATTCGTTGGTCAAATCTCCCGTGTGTGTTACTTTTAGCACTCAATACATTACTCGCGCACACATTTGCATACCTGTATGCCCATTCAGATGCAGATGTGAGTCCTCTTTTACTTCGACAAGTGCTTGTGTGATTTTGGGAGACTTCATGCTTGCCTTAAACTTATCGACTAGCCAACCGCAGGTGGCAACGTTAACAGCGATACAATCACATTAATGCTCTCTCTCATTTTCCGAAAAAAGAAAACAAAAAACTTTTATGTAGAACTTCAACTGAATTTTCGAGGTTGACATGTTCTCTCAATATTCCTCTTATCACTTTCCCCGCCAATTCTCTACTGCACTATTCCATGGCATACGGTGTCAAGTAAACGGTTCCGAGTGCTCCAAATTGACATTCCATATCGATAAAGAGTATTTCTGTGAGCGTGTGTGTAGGCTATGTATGTATGTGTGCATGTGCATCTCTTTTTCTGCGAATACTGTGACCTCTGTGAGTGACACTAAGGACTTCAGTCATACATACGCTCACTAAATTTGGTCTGGGCTGACATTTCTTTTTTTCGTTCACTTTTCAAGCGCTAAATTCTTTCGGGCATCGGTGAAGTGCTCCTGTGCTAAATGTCTCGTCCATTCATTCAAAATGTCAAACACATGGCAAATTTGAATTTCCGCTGTAACTTTTCGTTGGCTTTGTCGGTAATAACAGTTCACTTGCTGTCAAAACGTGGTTTACGAAAGTGATTTTTTCTTATTTAACTGAGAATTTAATAGTTCAACTTAATAATTTCTCCATACAAAATATTCCCAGCTCAATCATATTCTTCAAAAATTTATAAAAAGGTTAGGATTATAACATAAAATTTTCGCTAAATAAGTGTGTAAATAAAAATTATGTGCTTGGAGCACAGTGAAACTTCCAACATCTACACGGACGGATCAAAACCGGCTGATGGAGTGTGCGCCGGGATCAATTGCGCAGAGCTAGAGCTCAGGCGACTCTTCAAGCTGTTGGAATACTATATTATCTTCAGGTAGAATTCTTTGCGGTCAGAAAAGCTGCTGAGATAGCTAATCATGAAGGAACCGATGTAAAGAAGTGCTTGAGCCGAACCAGTTCAGAAAGTACGAATATCGCTAAAAAAGATGCACAATGAACTTCCGAAAAGGTTAACAGACGGATCAGGATGAGATAGAATGCCTTAGGCGCAAACAGGATCGCAAAGATCGTGGGCAAAGGAGCGGAAGGCTGTTGACCTAATACTAGGTCACTACTTACTGGCATAACATGCGAGCCATATGGGCATTGTTAACGATGAAAATGTGGAAAGTGCAGGGAAGTAGGCACGAAAGCGGCACTAGAAAACTGAATATATTTCTATGTGGTCTTATCTGGAACTCGGCTTAGATATTTAGGTGCCTCACAGCTCAAGGATGCAGTATCAGAGTTGGAAGTTAAGTCTTTATTAAACTTCGCAAAAAGCGTTGACGTTCTGCGCGAAGTCAACTTCAGCTCGTATTAAAATGAACACCCATTGGGTATTACAAAGTAGTTGTAACTCTGTTTTAGGCGCAACAGCCAGCCAGTGTAACCCAAAGAAACCTGTTTTACATAGTTCATGTTCACAATGTTCTTCCTTTTCGCTGTTTGGTGCCAATTAGAGAATCCAAGTCTAGCCAGGGCCTCCTCCTCTATGTCTTTCCAACGGAGTGGAGGTCTTCTTCTTCCTCTGTGTACTGCGTCGAATAATACTTTCAGAGTTCCATTCGGAAGAGAGTAGCCGTTGTCTCTTAATTCGCTAACTAAGCCAATGTCGTCGTAGACTGCGGTATTCGTCGTTGCCAATTCGGAAAGGACCATAAATCTTCCGCAGAACCTTTCTCTCGAAAACAAGCAACGTCGACTCATCAGATGTCGCATCGTCTATGCCTCTGCACCATATAGCAGAGCGGGGATGATGAGTGACTTGTACAGTTTGGTCTTTGTTCGTCGATAGAGGACTTTACTTCTCAACTCAATCCAAAGAAGGACCTGTTGGCAAGAGTTATTCTGCGTTGGATTTCGAGGCTAACGTTGTTGTTGGTGTTAATACTCGTTCCAAGATAGACGAAATAATTTATGACTTCGAAGTTATGACCGTCAACAGTGACTTTCGTCTTGCCTTCGTTTCCTAAGAGACCAATTTTCTTGGCTTCCTTCACCAGTCTGGAGACCATTGATATATCAGCGGCGTACGTCTGCAGCTGTACACTCTTATAGAAGATTGTAGCTTCTCTATTTAGCTCTGAAGCTCGTATTATTTTCTCCAGCAGTAGATTGAAGAAGTCGATAAGGAGTCGCCTTGTCGAAAACCTCGTTTGGTACCGAACAGCGTGGAGAGGACCTTCCCGACCCTGACGGAGCCACATTACCATTGCGAGGATTACTGAAAACTTATCAATTTTAATAAAACCAAAAGCAACTATCGTAAGTATCCGTTGATGCTAAGGAACGACAACGAGCACCGGTTTTCCCACAAATTATAATTCCATTAAGTATCCTCAAATAAATTTGAAATATTATATAATATTAAGATACTAAAAGCGAACTTACGAAAATATTACTCCCAAATGTTAAATTTGGTCCCTTGCTGAACGAGTCACCGGGTAGTGAAGAAAATTACCGTTAATTTCAAT
This sequence comes from Bactrocera tryoni, assembly GCF_016617805.1. Classification (NCBI taxonomy): domain Eukaryota; kingdom Metazoa; phylum Arthropoda; class Insecta; order Diptera; family Tephritidae; genus Bactrocera; species Bactrocera tryoni. Next base: position 10,114,224 of record NC_052499.1, read on the forward strand.
AAAATAGATGGAATGCAAACAACCGCAATGACAACACAAATTTATAAAGGAGAAAAACAGGAAAGCAAAATGTAATAATTCGAAAAACAAATGAAATAAACGAGAACAAAGTGTGGCTGTGAAAATAAAATTGTATTAAAGTGCTTTGCCTGACAATCAAATAACTAAAATAAGGGCGAAATTCGTTGAGCAATGAAAATGTTAAACAAACAAATGCTTGCAGCAGCAGCGTAGCAACAACAATAACAGGCATTCATGACAAACGGTGAACGAAAAGAGAAAGGAGTTTTGTGTGCTTAAAAACAAAAAAAAAAAAAGGAATTCGAACGCTGCTAAAAATGAATACAAAGCGTTGAATATTTGAGAACATAGTGTGGCGTTGTGGATCGCATGGAAATAGTAAATGATGGCGAGTCTTAAGTAAGGAAAAATAAAATGTTGAGTTAAGCTCTTAAGCGGGAAAAAAGGCGCACGTTTTTCGTAAGAAACGTGACTCAATTTGTTTTTGTAGCTTACAGCAAATGAAAAGTACTTAGATAAATGCTGAATGCATGCATACGGCGAAATATAATGTAAGAGTTAGCCGTAACGTAGCGACGTAGCCACGAAAACTGTATATATGGACATGTATGTAGTTATATAATGAGAGCGTGAAAGTGAAGACAATAAGACGAATATGCGATTTGTTACAAAAAAAAAAAACATTACTGAATTTTTTACAGCATGCAAGTGCTCACCATGGTGATTAAGAGAAATGAATGTATTTGCAATTTATTTAACTTTAAAATTTATTTAAGTTTTTTCAAATATATCACATTATTTAAGAAGTTCCAGAGGATAGTAATATTAATTAAAAACAAGATAATAATGCATACCCTTTACAAATACAAAAAATTCCTTACAAGCACTTTATTTCGGTTGTTCAGTTTGTATGACAGCTACATATATGCTATAGTGATCCGTTCTGAACATTTTCTTCGGAGATTTCGTTTTTATTTTAGGCAATAATCCCTGCTAAATTTCGTCAAGATAACTCGTTAAATGAAAAAGTTTTCCATACAAGCATCAGATTCCGATCGTTCAGTTTATCTGGCAGCTATATGTTATCGTGATCCGTCATGAACAATTTCTTCGGAGATTTTATTATTACTTTAGACAATAAGCCTTGCCAAATTTCGTGAAGAGTTTTCCATACAAGCATCAGATTCCGATCGTTCAGTTTGTCTGGCAGCTATATGTTATCGTGATCCGTCCTGAACAGTTTCTTCGGAGATTTTATTATTACTTAAAACAATAATCCTTGCCAAATTACGTGAAGATTACTCGCCAAAATAAAATATTATAGGCGTAAGGAAGCCAACCATTAGCTTGTCTTTAGCAACAGATGGGTTCAGTAAGACGGATAGGCACATCAACTCATCCATCGCTCCTCAACTTCAATACATTTTAATGTAACCAAGTAATATTTCACATACGTAAGTAGCAACTTCCCGTACACAAACCTCTGTGAAAACGTCTCCCTTATTTAAACATATACATATACTTGAACAATGCCACAAAAGTCCTAAGCGCTCTGTACATATAAAGTCAAGTTAAAAGTATAGTTATAAACATACATATTTACCTACACCAAAAAATGATGTAGTAGTTGTCGTCGTCAGCTGGTCATAGCCAATTATCTTAACTGTGAGGTTGACGCATTTGCCCAAACGAAGAAGAAGCAGCAAAGTGACATATTCGTAATAGCCTTACGCAAACTTAACTTAACTTGCTTTCAGCAGACTGCAAGACTTTGAAAACGCAAAGACTCTTCTTCGCATATACTATAGATTCATATCTGCGCTGTATCAGCTAATGCTGACAAGTTAAAGCGCCTCATTTCATTTACAAGGCCAAACAAAAGTGGCACACACACACACACAAATAAAAGCATTCAATAGAACAACGAAATTGCGCACACTTCAGTTTTACACAATAGATGTAATAGTTTTGTGCGAAATTGGGCACTACAAAACACTCAAAATACTCTTAGTGCGGTTAGTTGAAACGAGTTTGAGCCACTCAATCTATACATAATGCTATTGCGGCTGCTGCTGCTGTCGCTTCAGCTCCCTGGTGGCCCATTTTTGACGATCTTTTTGTGATGGCCATTCCAATTTATATGCGCTGCTCCTCCACCTTCTCTTTTTATTTGCTTCGTTTAGCTATTTTGTTACTGTTGAATGTATTTGTTAGTGTGTGACATGTGCGGTCGATGTTGTAAAAACAATTTATTGCCATCACTGCATAAATTCACTTTTGTTGCTTATAGCCTTGGTTAGTGGGTCTGCTCAGCTGAGTGAAGTGCTTACAATTATTTAAGTTTTCCTAAGATAACGACGAATCCTTAGCACTACGAGCGCAAAAAGAATTTATTTAGAAGCCTGAAATATATCTGCGGTGGATAAACTTTCAATACATTCAAAATTATTGGGTCATTGGTTAAAATTGTAATCAATATTGTGCCCAGTGTGGCCGTTGGATGTCGTTTTGATTTGAGAAAAACATATGCAATAGTAACGGGTTTAATTTTAAACGCTACAAAAGCAGAACGATAGGGAGAGCAAACAATATTTTTCCCGCTCTTTCGACATTTCTCTTCAGTAAAGTGTGCCATTTCATCATGAAAAGACATGCCATTCAACAACGGGTCGAATTTATTAAAATTTACTACCGAAATCGGAGTCAGTGGCCTCAACTTTAAGAGTCCAATTTATGGTTGTCATAATCGTCCGGTCAGATCAACAATTGAGCAACTAGTGGAAAAGTTTAAATCCAGAGATACAGCACAAAATGTGTCTGTGCTAGTGAGACAAAGAAGTGCCCGTAGTGTCGAGAATATTGCTGCCTCTAGCGCCTCAATTGAGGAAATCCCAAATCAGTCTTCCACACGTAGTTCTCGGGCGTCTCTGTGACGTCGCTGTGGCGAATTTTGCGAAAAGATTTTGGCCTACATTCTAACAAGAACAAACTGAAGCAAGAGCTGAAGCCGCTTGATCGTGAATTGAGCTGAACAACAACTTGAAAATGATCCAGATTTTCAACGAAAAATAATCTTCAGGGATGAGGCTCATTTTTGGCTGAATGGCTTCGTCAATAAGCAAAATATGCGTTATTGGTCAGGTTTGGTGCGATCGATTTATGGGCCGGCGGCGTCATTTGGCAGTATTTCTTTCGTGATGATCAAGATCGCCTTGTTAGTGGGAATGGGAATCGCTACCGCTACTACATTGATAACCGAATGTTTTTGGCCCGAACTGGATGATATGAACTTGTGGTATGTGGTTCCAAAAGGACGGCGCCCCAAGCCCCACTGCAAATGTCACAATCGTTTCATTAAAAAGTAAGTTTGGTGAATGTGTAATCTCACGAAATTGCCTAGTTAATTGGCTGCCTCCGTCGTGTGATTTGACGCCGTTAGATTATTTCCTGTGGGGCTACGTCAAGTATATAGGCTATGCTAACAAGCTAATAATGTGTGTCAGCCGATTTATGCTTGAAAACTGTCGATAATTGGGTTCAGCGTCTGGACTTCTGCAAGCGTGTCCTCGCTGACCATGCAAAAGAAACCAAGTTCCATACATAATGACATCGAATGTATTTTTACAGAAATGGAGAATTCCATTGATATTCCCAACAGTCTTTAGATACTAGAGTAAACCATAATAAAAGAGAAAATCGCCGCAAATTGAATAAAACCTGTTCAATGATAGTTAAAATACCACGGTTGTGGCAATGTTATTAATTTTGCACTTGCTTTCATAAGTGCAGCATCAATTTGGTCTTCCTCATTTGCAAATGCCGCCCTGTTTGCAGTGCCCTGAATCCTTGAACTATGGATTAGTTAAAGCGGAACTTTTAGTGCCAAACTTTTGAAAGTTCAAGCTTTCGCCACAAAGAGGTTTTTAAAGGGATTTAAGGCTTGAATTAATTTTTATTACCTCCCTTTATGCGGCATACGGCATACTGCCCTCTCTCATGCCGAGAACAGCAGCCGCCAATTGAGCGTGCCGATGGTAACAAATTTCGTGGCCATTAGAGAGCCAACTACCGTTGGCTCGGCTATCAAAACACCAAAGTGGCGCACTAACGTAAGCGGCAATTTCTTTGGCTATGATTTTAATAGACACCGCGTGGGCGCAGCTCTGAGCCCTTCTGCCGCCGGCAAACACACATACTTACATATGCACATGCCAAGCTGCTGGGCGAGCAAGTTAGCGCACTACGCTTGTTGGAGGAGTATTAAATAGTCATTTGGTATTATTTAGGTGCAATTAAACCGTTAACTGTGGGGAACAGCGACTGTCATTTATAATTAAACACTTGGCCATTGAAAGTGTTTGAAAGTGTAGGTGTAGGCTGAATATGTGTATGTGCGCCTGTGGTGAGTTGGTGCAAGACTAATGAGCTCATGCTGACAACGACTTCATCTAGACGCCTGCTGCTTGGTGTTTGAATTATATAAATAAAACATATTTTTTGGCAAAATGGGTTTATTTTTTCTTTAATATATCGTCACCTGAAATGCGAAATAATGTAATAACATTTTCGGAAATTTACAGTGGCATGAATGAAACACGAAATAAAATGGGACATGAGTGTAAAAAAATTTAATATTGGTTAAAACTGGTTTATATCTGAGCGCAGAACTTGAAAATGTTGAACATATGTAATACGAGGGCTGCTATATATATTTCTGGCCTAATAATGAAAATAGGAATATTTATCAACGAAAATGGTTTTATTGTTTTTCAAAATATTCTCCATCAAGATTTATACACTTTTGCATGCGCTCAAACCAATTTTCGAAGCACTTTTTCCACTCCGATTGAGACACCTCCAAAACATGGTTTTTGAATGCTTCAACAGCATCTTCTGGCGACGAAAATCGTTAACCACGCATTATTTTCTTGATGTGTGGGAATGAAAAGAAATTATTGGGTGCCAAGTCAGCGCTGTAAGGCGGATGATCCATCAATTCGACGTTTTGGCCGGTCAAAAAGGCGCTGGTTTGAGCCGATGTGTGAGAGATTGCATTGTCATGGTGCACAATGATTCGTCTTCTTTTGTTCGTTTTTCGAATTTCTCCGAAGACTTCAGGCAAACAAATGGTGGTGTACCACTCAGAATTGACCGTCCTACGTTGCTCAAGTGAAACAGTCGCCACATGACCAGTTTTGCCGAAGAAACAGGCGACCATTTGCTTCGAAGTGCTTCTTCCACGAACAACTTTCGTTGGATTTGGCTCGTCTTGGAAGACCCACACGGTCGATTGCTGTTTTGTTTCGGGCTCATACGCATAGATCCATGATTCGTCACCTGTGACGATCTTATAAACGTCTTTTGAAGCACCGCGTTCGTATTGTTTCACTTAGTGTTGCCTAGGCCAAAAAATATATATAGCAGCCTCCGTATTATTTATGTAATTTGAAGTAGTGAAGCGTAATCAATAAGACACTCAATTTCGAATTTTTTGATGATACGTTATTTTGCATTTCAGGTGATGATATGTAGTTCTCTCAAGGGTGATACACTGACTATAACGACTTTACAATTTTTGGATACGATTTTTGTAGTACGATTTATCTTTTTATTCAAAATAGACCTCAGTATAGGCGATCACCTCTTCATTCGACGAAAATTTCTTCCTAGCGCACGTTCTTTTGAGATCTGAGAACAGAAAATAGTTGCTGGAGGCTAGATCTGGTAGACGCGGAGGCAATTTGATGCCCAATTCATAGATGTTCGCCATCGTTTTTATTGACTTGTGACAATTTGCATTGTCTTGGTGAAACAGCATTTTGTGTTTCTTCAAATGCGGCCATTTTTCGGCGATTTCGTACTTCAAACGGTCCAATACCGCTATGTAGTAGCTATTGATGGTTCTTCTTTTTTCAAAGCTGTCAATAAAAATTATGCCTTAATCTTTTTTAGGTGTGCACTGTGTTGTTGTTGTAACGGTTACCTGGTCACTGTTAAGTTTGCAAGGATTAGATAAGTTGGCATCGAGGTTATCCAACCGTAGACCCAGGAAACATGCTGTTTCAACGGGGTCGGACCATAGGGAGATTGTCAGATGTGTAAGGTTAGTAGGACATGCAAAGAGGGTGGTAAGTGTCACGCGGGGACTCATTGCACGCTGGATATATGTATATGTCAGAGTCGATTTTGGATAAGTAGGCCTTTAACCTGCCACAGTATCCAGAACGAAGCTGCGAAAGGATCGCTCTCATTTCTCACGGCAGCTCGAGCACGTCGTCTCTAATAGCCTCCACCCAATGGTGCCAAGTACGCTTTTCACTGAGAGGGAGTCAATGAAAGTGTTAATGGCTCCAATGTGAATGGCGGTCACATGTCTGAAGTTTGTTGCGTCCGAAGTCTGGTCGGCGTATTGTTTTATGGTCTCGGCGTAGTTGAGAAAGATCCTCTTGATGCTCCTAGGAGAACGTTCACTGCGTTCACCGTCTTCGCTGCTCATTTCACCACCACTAAACTTAGCATACCAGTTCTTGATGGTTGATTTTCCTGGGGCAGATTTCAGAAACTCGTCATCGAGTCGAGTTTTTGCTTCAACTGTATTTTTTTCCTTTAAAAAGCAATGTTTTATCAACACTCGAGATTTTATCAATTTTTTCACACAATTTTTTCCTTCTGAAGATTAGATTATTCATCATATCGATCAAATTTTAGCAGCGTCATCTATGTGTCAGGCTGGGGAATTTTCAATAGACATTTTACATTCGCGTTTTCTTTGTTAATTAGTTAGGCGCCCAAAGTCATGTACTTACGGGTCATAATCGGGTGGTACGTGACGTCCGAGCATTTTTGATGATATATCCGGGGAGCGGAGGTGCAAGAATGACTCAATAGTCGAACTTTTGGTTCTTGGAGAAATGATTTATAATGTGAAATATTCAGATATAGGAAAAAGAACGGTAATAGCGGTGGATATTGAAAGAGACAGCAACTTGATGCAACTCTGTTGAAATAATAATTATTTTTTCCTTCACTCTTCAAGTTGTGATTTTGAATATTTTGCACATCTGAATTAGTTCAAAAACTGCTAAACTCAAATAAATTTAAGATTTTAGAGCAGTTTTCCACTGAACATTTTTCACTTATTGCTATTAATTAACTTATAGCGGTTTATTTGTTGCCTTGGTTCGCTCAATTAAAGTTCGTCCACCTAATTGCGCGATTGCGATATAATTAAACAGGTTCTGATGAACTTTTCAAAACTCCATACTAATGAACTAATTTGAACTCTCCATATATAGTACTCATATTATAAAATAAATATATATAAATGCCATATGTGACATTTTTCATGTCTAATTAGTTGATTTTATGTGTAACTGATTGATAAATTTCCACTATCCACACATTTACCCATACGCACTCGAAATGCTATAAATGAGCGTCATCCGCTTCATGTTCGCCTTCGGTGCTCAGCAACCAACTTCCAGCAGATTGCTGCTAATTTAAAAATATTGGCCACTAATCAGTTTTTTCACTTTCCACCGCATCGTGCTTGGCCATTGCTTGTGTGAATTATGCTGTGCTGCTCAATAAACTAGACCAATTCATTTGGGACTAAGTTTGAACTGTGGAAGAGGAAGCAGCAGCAGCAATAAAGTGTCAGGAGCATGTTGTCAGTTCGCTTTCGCCGCAACAGCACAGCTCGTCTTATATCTCTGGAGTCACTGCAGACATTGGTTGTATGAAAGCTGAAAATTGCTGCAACTGACTAAGATGAAGAGAAGAGAAAAATTACGTTGATTACTGATAATTTGCCGTATAAATCTGCTGAAGCTTCAGAGCGTTGATGACAAGAAAGAAATGAAAAAGTGTGTGAGCAAAGTGGTATTTTCTTTCTTAGCAAAAATTATGTGATTTGTAAGGTTATTCATACATATCTATCTATGTGGAGCAGAGTGTTAACTTATGCAGTGTCACTTGGTTTTTGTTCTGCGCCTAGGTGAGTAATAGGTTCTGCAAAGGCACTGTTGTAATTAAAATATGTATAGCTATGGTATGACATTGGCTTGAAGGAAGAGTGCAGAAATAGTATATCGAAGAGTCAAAACTGAGATCATTTGCCAAGAAAACTTGCCTTAGTAATCTAGATATCGGAAAGTAGGGACTTCCACCAACTTAAAATGAACGGAATTTCCAAAAAGTCTTATATCATAAATTGAGATTTTTTGATCAAAAATTAGGGTTTTTTTGTTATTATATCAAACCGTGGAGAAAAAAATATTTAAAACAAAAGACACAGTGTGTTAAAGATATAAGAAGGCAAGTTTCCAAGAAATTTCATCAGTAAACAAATTTGTTTGTAAAATAAAAAATTCAAAAAATTCGTTATTTAAAATTTTCCAAGAAATTTCGAGGTTATGTGTTAAAAGTCTACATACAAAAGTTATAGACCTTTTCATTAGCTACAATATCGCAATAGAACTTTTCTCTATAGGACTCGTAGTTTTGCCAAAAATTGTGATAATCCATTCTTAACCCTTTAAAATGCAACCAGGAAGTAAGGAGAGAGCCTCCTTTTCCCGCGCTTGAATTTAAGTAAATTATTTTTCGCTTAATTTTTTTTATTTATTTTTATTTTCCGTTTGGCTTCATCCTACTAGGACTGTTTTTTTTCAAAAATTCTCTACTCAATAAATTTATGCTTCAGACCCACTGTGCCACAACTCCTTCTCAACCGTTGTTTGTCGTTTTTACTTTTGTCGTGCAATAAAGTTGAATATTTTGCTTTCTTTTCGTGTTATTCTTTCAAATTTACTGTTCCTTTACACATTCTTCGCTCTTTCAGCATTATTATTTAAAGTTGTTGTTGTGCTATTGAATTTTCATCGCAAACTTCGTTGTCTGTGCGAGGTTAAATACATTTGTGTTGTTGTTGTCTATTAAATATTGATTTCCTTATTATCCTTCATATCTTTCAATAAGTGGTTGCGATAATCTCTGGTAAAGGGGATTGCCTCTTTCACTTTTCATTATTCTCGTTAACTTCGTGAGTAGCTTGTGCAAGTGTTGGATAATTTCTTCTGCGCTGCTCCATCTGGTGAGCTTGGTTCTTTGTTAGACAATGTACTTGGTGTTTTCCGGTTACATAGTTCAAACGCTAGCATAATGCCGTTTAAATCCTTCCCTTAAAGTGGGAAAATAAGTAAACATTTGACTTTCTTTGTTTCAGTTTTGTGGCTCTAATTGTATATGGCTGGAGTTTTAAAGACTTATATACCCTGTATAGGGTATATTAGGTTTGCCACGAAGTTTGTAGTACCCAGAAAAAAAATTCGGAAATCTTTTACATTATAAATCTAAAGTGACGATCTGAGACGATTTACCCATGTCTGTCTGTCATACGCATATAATCTGAAACTTTGCATACCTTCTTTTCTCCCCAAGAAACAGCTCATCAGTTTGCTGATCTTCACTTTAGGCAATACTAGAGAAGTATACTAACCAGTGATCCAAGTGAAGGTAGTTTTTTGAATAGCTCTTTTCTGACACATCACGCTTGAGTCGTGTCAAGCCGTCATGTTATTTTTGTTTAGTATTCTTTGCCATTTCATCGTGGAAAAGCTTACGCCTGAACAATGTTTACAAATCGTTCAATTTTATTACGAAAATTCACCTTCTATAAAGAATCTCTTTCGCACGCTTTGCTCAACTTAACTCAACTAATAATCGGCCTACTGAACGTACTATTCGCAACACCATCATCCGTCTTGAGACACAACATTCATTATTGGATAATATTTGACCGAATTGACCACTTCCAGCATGCAGCCATAGCTGAGGGTGTACACAAAAGCCCGTGGAGAGTCGATACGGCGGCGTTCGCAGCAACTTGGACTGACGTATGGAACGAATTGGCGCATGTTACTCCGGGATCTTAAATTGAAAGCGTGCAAAATAGAGCTTGTGCAAGAACTGAACCCACTCGACTCTCCCAAGCGACATTGCTTCGCTCTATGGGCTCTTGAAAAGTTGCAAGAAGATCCAATGTTTTCGAGTCAAATTTTGATCAGCGACAAGGATCATTTCTGGCTCAATGGATATGTAAACAAGCAAATTTGTAGCTTCTGAGAGGAAGAACAACTTGAAAAGATGCAAGAGCTGAGGTAGAGGTCTATGCAAACAATCCAGCTTCGATTCAGGTTTTGGAGCAAAACATCACGTGTTACATGCGCCAGTTACTAGTCAAAATGCTCGAACGAGTCATCGAAAATTAGACTCAACGGATGGACTATTTGAGACGTAACCGCGGCCAACATTTGAAAGAGATAAACTTCCAAAGATAAATGCCAAGAAGATAATTTTGAATGATATTAAGTAAGGAGTTACATGGATTTACGGGTTTTAAAAAATCGATCTTTTTATGGTTTTATTAAATCCCACGACACCTTAAGATGATTGTCTTAAATTTTCAAGTTGATCCGAGTAATAGTTTCGGCAATGCAGCTTTGATTTTGATTTGTGCGCTCGAGGCTAGTTAGACTAAGTGCGTTTCTTTAAACGCGTTTTTGTCGAAACTGTGTTTTTGAATTCGATGGCCAAGATTTCTCAAGAACTACTCAACCGATCTTCATGAAATTATACACAGGTCTCTGAGCCACAATTCTTAAAGACTTGGACGAAGGATTTTATTTTCGATTAAAACTATTTGAAAAAATGTCGTGAAATTTTCACTGAGATTTTCATTTTAAGAGCTCTGCCTAAAAATTTTCAGTTTTTTTCCTTCGCCCAAGATCTATGTTAATCTAAAAACGCATTTTTTCACTTAGATGATCCTGTAAAGTGTTATCCTGCCAACGCAGGCGGTTTATTTTTCCGAGGAGTTACCGGAAATGCCGTCGCAATGGCAAACATCAAAAATTTCAGAATTTCTTTGTTAATAGTAAATGTTTGAAGCAATAAAAAATTCAAATAAAATATGTAATTCTTTGTATGAAAAAAAAACTTGTAAAGAAAAGGGCTGTTTATTATCCAAGAAAACCCCTTAAAAAGTAACGGCACCACGAAATGGATCACCCTTCATTATTATTGGTGCGTATCTAAGTTTTCTTGCAAATTCATTTCATAAGTTGACTTTGGCGTCCACTGCCAAAATCTTAAACTCTGTAACAAGATAATTTCTGGTAATTAAAAAGACGTGCGAGTTGCAATTTAAACATTTTACATTCCTTTTATTTATTTAATTACTTATTTCTCACATTACAATTTATTTATTTTATTTTTAAATTGAGTTAATTTTTTCCTTTGTGGTTTTCCAATTGTGTCTTCAGTAATTTATAACTGTTATTATGGCTATTGTGGTGTCTGTGTCGGTGTTAGTGGTGTTGTGTCAGCAAGTGTGTGTGTGTCTGTGTGTGAGTGCGCATTTTTATACGCATTCCTAAGCAAATTATTGTATTTTAAAATATTGCTGCTTTCATACAAATATAGTTTTGTACAAATATTTTTTTAGTTACAGTTTTCAGTTTTCAATTTTTGATTTCATTTTTAACTATTTAAATTGCTATTTGCTTGCATTGTACTAAGAATAAATAAATTTAAAATTTATACACTTTTTGTTGCTTTTCAAGCGCCTAAACGTTACATAAGTATTAATTTTTGGAAATTTCAATTAATTCAATTAAAGACTCAACAATTCTAAACAATTTAAAAGCATACACTTGTGTATGTATGTATTTACATGTGCGTGCATGTGTGTGTATGTATGTGTGCGTGCGGCGAGCGCATTGGCGCAGCGCAAATTATGGGTGTGTGTGTGCAGTAAAGTGGTTTGTAGTGGGTGTTGGCTTTCCAATAGTCCGGTTGTCAGTCGAAGTCGGCCAAGTTAAATAACTCGTGCATTTTTCGGCTTTCTGGTTGACAGTGAGTGCGTTTGCGTGGCTGTGTGTATGTGTGCGTATTTACTTGACTTCAGCAATCGCTCATTTTCCTGTGCGTGTATGTGTGTGTTGTCTGTTGCTAAATCTCCGTCTGTGTTGTTGTTGCACTTATTTAGCTAGTGTAAGTTGAAGTGTTTCAAACTTTGTTGAATTTGCATAATGTCTTTCCAGGCAGTCGGTCTTTCTGTTTGTGTTTGGCGTGTTTTATGTTTACAATTACAGGACTAGCTTCCCAATGGAACTGAGCATTATGGTTTTCTAGTTGATTAGCTGTTACGTTGCTTTTGTATTTGTTGTGGTTCCGTTTTGTTTTCTTTTTTATTGATCATGGTTGTTGCTGCAACAAATGTGTGCAAAAATCGCTTTGCATGACTGTAGTCTTTCAGGCCTTGCTATACGTTTCAAGCAATTGCATCAATCTGTTTTGATTATATTGATTTTTACTAGTAAATTGCTTGAATTGTCTTCTTTAGCTCACTGAAATGAGCATACATATAGCAACTGTACTTCCTCTCCTTCCTTTTAGCCAGTCCTCTTATCATCAAATAAATTCGCTAGCATGAACCATGTATTCAGTAATCTCCGTCGGCATTATTTACGGTTTAATGTGTGTGATCTGACTTTTATTATTTGTTCGCTTTTTCATATTTTTCCTGCAATATTTTTAGTCTTTTACTTTGTTTTTGGATTTTGTCTTTTTAACTGTTGTTGCATGTTAAAATGAGTAGCATTTTTTTGGCAGCGTATATGAGTTGGGCGTGTCGCCCATCTGTGTAGCTTCTGACTGTGGTGGTGTGCGATGCTTGTTTGGTGTTTTTCGTATGAGTGATATGTGGTGTTGAGTTAAGCATGGCAAAAACGAAAATTATAAAAAGAAATAAAATAATAATTATGAGCGTAATGATGGGTACTCCGTGCCAGCTGCGGCGTTCAACGGCTCCTTGGACTGCAAGTAGAGAAAAGGACGAAAAAGCAGAAAAATATAAATTAGTTTGTGATTCGCAGCGTTGTAGTTGTATATAGAACAAGGCATGTACAAAAGCAAGTGTTGAGTGTTTTTGGCAAAATATGAATTTTTAGACTGAAGCTTTTCAAATGGTGCGTATATAGTAAGCAATAATTATAAAATTATATTACAGAAATAAAAATTAATATTACTTAGATAAATTACCTTGGTAAACAATATACATTAAATAAACAAATATTAAATTGCACACTTAATAACAGCTTAAATTCTAGGCAATTAACAAAAAATAATATAAATAATTAATAATAATGATAATAAATACGTAAATATATGTATGTGCATTTAAAAAAAGCATCCAACGTAAACAAGCAATATATTTTTAATTTATTTTTCCCATGCACTTAAGTAACTATTCTAGTCTAGAAATAAAAAAAAATGTTTTTTTTTTGTTTTTTATATTTTCAAAGTTTAACTATTCAAGAATATGTCTAATGGAAGATTTAAATAAAGGAAACAAACTTTTAAAGAGTACCTCCCATGCAAGATTTTTAAAATTTCAATTTATTTTCGACAATATAGGTTTTTGCTGAGCCCTCATCCAAACCGGTTCGGTCAGTTCGCGAAATATTAAATGCGTTTTTTACTCTAAACTGTCTTTTCAAAACGGTACCCACGATTTCTCAGGTTTAGCGATTTACTTGCCATTTTTAAAGAGTCCTCTTAATAGAATTGTGTATGTCTGGAACTTTTATGTGACCTATAAATTTTTTAAATTTTTTACTGTTTAATAAAAATCGATAAAAACAAAAAATTGGTACAAAAAATATTTTTACTATTAAATAAATATACACAGTCAAAAAAAAAGATAAAAATATATTTTTTTGGTTTTCAGATTAGATATATTTATTTTCCTTTTTAAATAATAAAATTTAATTAAAATTAATTGTATAAATTAGAAACAAAATACATTTTTCGGAACTTTTTTTATTGTTAATTAACATAAATTAAATTAATTTTGTGATTTTTTATTTTATTTATTTTTAATTAAAACTTAATTTTATTTTTTATTAAAAGATGGTATTTTAAATTAAACAGAATAAAAAAAGTAATTATTTTGAAAAATAAAAAATTTCAGAAAAAATTAATTTAAAATAAAAAAATAAAAAACAAAATCGGCACAGTCAAACCAAGTGATAAAAAAAAATTAATTTTTGTTTGGTTTTCAGAAAGCCGCCACTTTGCAAACAAACAGTTTTCCAACTTTTCTGTTGAACCAGACATCGAGACATTATTATAAAATAATATTTTTTATGTTTTTCTCGGTTGCATATTGCTAGAGATTTTGAAATCGTGGTTATGATTATATGCCTATTTTTTGAAATCCCCCACTTAGCAGTTGGTTTTTTTAATTTGAAAATTTTTTTTATTTGTTGAAAATCCTTTATTCTTGTAATCTTAATAAATAGCTAATAAAAAAATGAATAGTAGAAATATGAATTGGCTTTTTACTGACACTTCAAAAAAATTGTCGAAAATCATGTCTATAGACCATAACAGCCTCAACTTTTGGATAAATTCTTTTCCAAAGCAATTAAGCTTACAATGTGGAAAAAGTATATTATAATACAAACTTTAGCGCTACGCAGAATATTCTTTTCCATAAAAGCATGTCTTTAAAAGTTATATGCAGTTAAGGAGTTACAAGGGTTTCAAAAAATTTATTTTTTTATGGACTTCTTAAATTCCACAACACCTTCAGAATACTGTCCTAAATTTTCAAGTTGATTTGAGTAATAGTTTCGGAGATACGGCCTTGAGAACTTGTGCGCTCGAGGCTAACTGGGCTAAGTACGTCGTCTCGAAACTGTGTTTTTGAAGTCGGTTGGCAAGTTTTTTCGAGAACTACTCAACCGATTAAAATTTTACACAGGTCTTTGAGATACATTTCTTAAAGACTTGGACGAACGTTTTTTTCTCGATTACAACTACATATGTGAAAAAAAATGTCGCGAAATTTTAATTTTTTTGTAAAAATGTCTGCCCAAAATCCATTTTAATTTTTTTTTCCTTCGTCCAAGTTCTAAATTAAGGTTTTAACTAAAACACGCATTTTTCTCTTTTCACTTTAGCTGTACCGGTAAAGAGTTCTTCTGCCAACGCGGGTGTATCTTTTTTCCGAGAGATCACAGGAAATTTTAAAATATTTTTTTTTGCAAAAACTTCAGAATTTCTTTGTTAATAGTGAATGTTGGTAACAATACAAAATTCGAATTAAATATTTAATGTTTGATATGAGAAAAAAATTGTTGAAAACAATTTGTTTTTTACCAAAGGAACCCCATATAACCTCTTAAATAATCAAAATGTACTGAGCATTCATGCAAATTCTATGTTGCGCATACGACATGGTGACCGTAGGAATATTCGGTATATTCACACAAGTGCTTTAATAATTTTGTGTTGCTCATACCACATGTCGTACCATATGAAAGCTCGGTATGTTCATATAAGCGTTTTATACGTTCTGTGTTGCTTATACGACACGGTGTACTTTATGAATGCTCAGTACACTTAATGAATAATTATAGCTGCGCATAAGTTTTATAGGAATGGATTTGTGGAAAAATTCATGCGGATCTTTTTTGTTGAACGCTAAATTTTGTATTCGAATATTATAGTATCTTTCATGGTTGTAGGTTTACTTCATGAAAGTCTCAAGCTATATACAGGTGATAAAACCATGAAGGAATATAAATGAACTACAACTCTGTAGAGTTGAAATTTAAAGGAAATATTACTAAAATCGAATAGCGAAATATTTTCCGTCTACAAATTAAACTTAAACAATGAAAGTTGATAGGAATTATCAATGATATCACTGAAATATGTGTGATATGTTTGTATATTCGTCATTTTTTTTTTAATAATTTGAGGCTGTTGGCAGCACCTGTTTAACTTTATGGTCGGTTTCACCTAAATTTCGCTGTCAGCGTGCGTTTATGTAAATAAATATGTTGACTTGCCAACATAGAAATACAAAAAAATATTTAATATTAAATGTGCTCTGGATAGAAAACTAAACAAATGTGAAATTTATGCAACAATTTCCAGGCAGTTTGTGGTTTCTAATTGGTCGCAATGAATCGCACATTTAGTTTAATAAATATTAATTTATATAAATGCGAGTTTAGCATGATTAAGTGTATTTATATAACTACCTAACTACATTACTGATGCAAAATATTATATAAATGAGTATAAATTTTCGTAGCTGTGCGTTCGGTGAGTTGCACTTGCGGTCAGCTAGAAAAACGTCGAAATGTAAATATGCACGAGTATGTGTATGTTTGCTGTATGAAAATTGGTAAACAGTTGCAATTTGATTGATTTCGGCTGGTAGTCATCATGCAAAATATTTATAGCGAAAAACCATTAATCCATATAATCAACATTACCAACAAATACTCGTATACATGCAATCATATTTATATAAGTGAAATTAATGTGCGCACTAATGGAGGCCAAATACACTATAAATACACTTTGCAGCGAACATTTTACATGCCAAAACAAAACAAGCATACCAAAAGCAAAATAATAAAACTAAACGCTTTTGTATTGGAATGTAACTTCTGCATGCTTTTACATATATTATTTGCTTTCCAAAAAGCAATATTTCAAAGCATCCATTTAATCACGGTTGTGATTGCGTTATTTATGTATGTACTACGTGGATGCGCATAATCAACATTCAGCGCTAAGCTGTCATTTAAAACGAGTTCATTGATTTCGTAGGCAACCAGCACAATGCCCGTGGCGTCAGCGCCACAGAAACCAAGCTTCAGCCACATTCAAATTAAATGTGACAACATGCTGCTTTTGTGGTCGCCAAACCGCAGCGAACTGCAGGAGGTTGCAGCGCGTAGTCGCTAAAACCAGTGCCACGCAACCGTAACCGCAAAAATTTGCTGCAACATTGTGTGGCGTATATTCTACCTGATTTGCCCTATTGATTTGCAGTAGCTCAGTGAATGCATGCAATTTTTCAGCACAAATGAAGAGTGTGCACTATTTTGCGAAAAGAGCGATTGTTGTTGGTTTTAAAAGTACGGTAATAATAAAAAAAATGCAAATAACTTTGTTTTGGAATGCTGAAATAGGTGAGAAGCGTTTAGGTTGTGATCATTTGTGAGAATTAGGTTAGATGAAAATATGACTCAAGAAAAAAACCTCAGTTTGTATGACAAATACATATATGCCACAGTGACTCGATCTCAACAATTTTTACAGATATTGTGCTATTGCCTTGGAGAATAACACATGCTAAATTTCTCGAGAAATAAAAACATTTTTCATACAAGAACTTCAGCTTGATCGCTCAGTTTGTATGGCAGCCATATGCCAATTTAAAAAAAAATCAGAGATTGCACTATTGCCTTAAGGAAAAATCCATGCCAAATTTCTTGCAAATATCTCGTCAAATAAAAAAGTTTTCTATACAAGCACTAGATTTCGTTCGTTCAGTTTGTATGGCAAGTATAAGTTATAGTGGTTCGAGATCGAGCTTCTTGCTGTGAAAAGAAACTTTGAAATTTTTGAATCGATATCACAAAAACTGAGAGATTCATTCGCATATATAGAGACAGTCGGACGGACAGACGGACAAGGCTAAATCGACTCAGCTTGTCTTTATTTCATAGGAACTCTTACTTGTAATTTTAGGTGTTACAAGCATTGTGGGGGCAGAATGAGGTTAAAGATACTCATTTTTGACTGGTTTTGTTTACACTTTTCCAACGATATATTTTATTGCCTAAATTCGCTATCAAAAAGCAGCTTTTGCAATAAGTGACCGGAAAATATTTCTTTATTCCGAGTTTTATATCAACTCTAAGCAGCATTGGAAATATTTTTGATAAAATATGCAAGACTGCTATGTAATCATTGCAATTTTCACAATAATCTTACACAATTTGTATTAATCAATCAAAAGCGGTTAAAAAAGCAAACCGTTACAGCATATATGCATGAATGATTGACAGTAATTCCTTGTGATTTGCGCTGGATTTGCGCCTTAACATTGGTTTATTTATATAAATATTATATAATGGATAAGCAATCACAGTTAACAGCTATGGAAGAGTGCTCAGACATTTTGACAGATAGACTACACTGTGCAACCAAAAATAGCGCATGCCTCATATGAATGGATATTGTTGGCTCAGAGGAATGAACAAATATTTGATTACTTCAACATAAATTCGCACAAATACTGGTAACTATTATTGTGTTTTGCTGTTGTATATAATAATATATAAATAATAATATTATATATATAATAAAATATGTTGGGGATGCCACGTTGACTGACACATTGGCAGCTTCCACGCATAGCTAGAGGTCACATTAAATTATTTTTACGAATTTTCTCATACAAGTTTGTGCAAAGAACTAAAAATAGAATTAAATGATTTTGCAAATGAGCGTAAATTTGATAACATAGATAAATACTTTCATAAATCATTTAATCGTTTACTGTGAAAGCAGAAGCGGCATAATTTGCTTCATGCTTTGCTTAGCTGGCATTAGCATTGAAATGATAATCGCATGCGAAATCTTTCCATGTATTATTTGACATTTGCATAATTATGCAAATAGCCACAAACGCACAATTAGTGATTTTCTAGAGTAAATATATAAATATATATTTATGAATGCGTGTGCGTTTAGTTTGGCAGCTAAAATGTCAAGGTGTTACTTACACTGCAGTACAATGAAGAGAGTTCAGTTGTTTATTGAATAATTTGCGCAAGGATTGAAATGCGCTGTGGTAGTATATCGAGGCGATTTATAGTAGATGACGATTAATATGGCTTTTGTATGCTTACGGCAAATTAAGCAACTATTGTACCAGTGAGCGTACTTATACATTGAATTACAGAAGATACATATAACGAATTGTCAATTTTTTTAAGTTTAATGCTTCAAAGTTTATGCTTGATATTTCATTTAAAATATTTATTTAATTTAAAATAAATGAATGAAGTTTAAAAATAAATAAAAAAAAAATTATGCATTTGTTTAATATATAAAAACAAATTAATTAAGAAATGTTACTTAACTTAATTTAAGATAAAATTAATTTTTCGGAGATTTTTTCTTTTTAATTAAATTCCTTTGGTGTATTTTTTATTTTTAAAAACATTTTTATACTTATTAATTAAATTAAATCAAAAATTAAATTTTATTTTAATTAAAATAATTGAAATTTTTTAAATCAAAATGAAATAAAAGAATTAATTTTGTTGAAAATTAAAAAAAAAATTAATTTAAAAAAAAATTTCGAAAAACTAAATTTAAATTAATTAAAATTAAAAATTATGAAAAAATAATAATTTAATGAAACATTAAAGAATTCCGAAAAATGTAATTAGTAACAAAAAAATCCGAAAAATTTAATTTTTTATTAAGAATTTTTAAAAAAAGTGTTAAATTTGAAATTTTATTTTTTTATTAAAATAAATACAGCGTAAGTGTAACAATTTTTTATTATGAATTAATTTTTTCGGGCGTTTTCTTATTTTTCATAAAATTGTGATTTTTATTTTTACTTCAATAAAATTTTATTTTAATTAAAAGTTATAGAAAAAAATTTAAATTTTATTTTTATTTAAATTAAAAAAAAAATAAATTTTATATTAATTTTTATATTAATTAAAAGCACAGAAAAAAGTCCAAAAGTCCGAAAAAGTAAATTTGTATTTAATTAAATTAAGTAAAAAATTAAATAAATTTTTAATTAAAATAATTAAAAATTTAAATTTTATTTTAGGTTTAATTAAATCAAAAAAATAAATCTTATTTTTATTTAAATTAAATCAATATGTTAAATTTAATAGTACCTAATAATTAAAATTTTTCGGAATTTTCTTTTGCTTTATTAGATTAATTTTAGGGCAATTTTTATGTTTTTAATTAGGTTAATATATAAATAATGTTATGTTTAATGTTTTTAGCAAAAAGAAAAAAATGGAAAAAATTAATTTTGTTTTTAATAATTAAATTTAAAAAATTTTGAATTTTAAATTTTGCTTTTAATTATATTAAATTAAGGTATGTAAAATTTAATTTTTAGTAGTAAAAATGTAATTTTTTGAAAGTTTTTTTTTTTTTTTAATAAAATTATTTTTTAAGTTTATTTAAATTAATAAAAGAAATTTGTTTTAAGAAAAATTAAAAAATTTCCAGAATAATTAATTAAAAATAAATAAATCGAAAAAAGTAAATTTATTTTTACTTAGATTAAGTTAAAAAATTAACACGTTTTTAATAAAATTAAGTAAAAAAAATTAAATTTATATTCAGTTAAATTAAAAATAAAGTAAATTTTATTTTTAACTGAATTAAATAAAAAACTTTGTGTAATTAAGAATAAAAAAATATTTTTTTTTTTAATTAAAATAAATAAATTTTAATTTTTATTTAAACTAACAAATATATAAAACTAATCCTTTTCTAATTAAACAATTTTTTTTTGTTAATTTACGGAGTTCGGTTGTAGAAATTCCTATCTTAGATAACCTAAAAAAAGCTCTGCAAATTTGAAATTCGAATGAATTCGTAATTGTTTGAAATTATTACAACTTAAGCTTTCCTAAGAAAACTAAATTTTTTTGATATTTTTATATTTTTTTACCACGCTTATATAACACATTAGATATTGTAGTGCCATAAATGGACTGTCTTGTGTATTAAAAGTGAGTTTATGGCAAAAAAATTAATTTTAGTAAAAAAATAACTCTCTTTTGTTATATTAAATTTATAATAATAATTGTGAACGGCACATTAAAGTAAAAAAAAAATTAACTAAAAAAAGGTAAAATTAATTTCTTAAAAATCAGTTTCCAAATTATTTTAGCGCATTTAATAGTTAATTATTATTATTATTTGTTTTTACTAATTTTGATTTTATGCTCTTTTTTATGCTCATTTGCCCATCAATTCATTTTAGTCCTTGTAGACCGCAGGCAAATTTAATCTATTAGCTATTTCAGCGAGATCTGCTAATTGACTCAATTAAGATTATATTCAATAACCTATTCAATATTTGTGTACTTAATTTAAATTTAGCATTAGTTTTGTGTAAAAATTTGCATTTTGCGCCTCCACTTGTATTAATTAATTTGTAATTGATTATCGTAAGCATTATGGTTTTCTTGGTATTATTTGTTGTGTTGTTGCTGTGTACTCCCTATTATGTAAAGTGTTGTTTGTTGTACTTTAAATCCTCGAGTGTAGCAGCAATTCCTTGGAAAAACAGTAAATGCGAATTGTGGTAAACTTACATGTATTGCAATAATGGAACACGGAAAGGTTATTACTAATTGGAGACTTAAAAGATTATGATTACAATGCTAGTATAAATGCAGCTATGGCATAACCAAGTATCATTAACATTAACAAATTGTGGAAAAAATTATGAAATGAAAACGAAGAAGAGAAAATTATAATATTTTTTAATTAATTTACTTATTAATTCGTTCATAATGAAAGATAATGAAAAGTCAGCTTATAGTGAGAACACAGAGTCTAGTCTTCCTGCGAAAAAGGTTCACATTTCGCATGAGTTTGAGTTTCATTACCCAACTTTTCATTTTCGTGGAATACATTTTTTCAGAGTAAATTGTGAAAGCAGCGTTGCCTTTACAGAGCTTTGTATTCACTTATACTGCGCATTGCGCTGTTATTGAAGAGCTGCTGTTCGGCATAAAATGCAACTATGCCGTCTGTCAATATTTATTAAAACTCGTGCAAATTCACCTGAAATGAGTAAATAGTACTGTGGAAACCGACTCAAAGTTACACAAGCGAAATGTGTGTGCGTGCAAACAATATCACGAGTCTCAAACAATACCATGTGTCTCAAAAAACAAAAGATATCACAAAATAGCAACAACAAAAAATTGTAATAAAATCCTTTGATATGTTAACTGCAAACGCTGGTAAGTTTCAATGTTTTGTACGACCAATGCGCAGTCATCAAAAACAGTAGAGGAGTTTTTATGAATTTTTAGGTTAATAGGTCTGCAGCGGCTCAGTGAACTGAGTGCCATAATTGCGCATTTCTTAAATGATTTCGTTTTACTTTTTTTCAAATATTTTTCAGTCATTTGTTTAAGCTGGCATTTTTTCGCGTTATTAATATTTGTGATCTGCTTATTTGCTCGCGCACATAATTTTTCATTTCAATGAAGAAAAAACCGAACCACTGTGGCACACTGAAGCATTGCACAGCATTGCATTTACATTGTACACGTGTGTCGTTTGCAAAAAAGGTATTGCACGCCATTTAAAGAAATAATAATAAAAATTTTAAAAGTTCAAACACTTAAAATATACGAAACGGCATACATACATAAATAGACAGTTAGTTGTTGTGAAACACTTACATACATATATACATATATATGACATTAATAAATACATGAGTGCTAGACTATACACGCTCATACACAAACACATAACCAACCAACAAACAACAAGTATAACAACAATGCACGGTATAGAAAGAGAACGAGTGAGGGAGCGTGCGTTTGTATGTATATATTTACAATGTGTCATTGGGAAGGGTAAAATGCGAGTTAAACTATGCAAATCGATATACTGTTTGTATGTAAAGATATTCGCTTATGTGCAAATTTTTTTTTATATATCTATAGTTACTACATAGGTTGCATATAGCCAGAGGCACAAAGGCTTCAGCCAGCAAGTTTTAATTATTAAGGAGCAGTTTTAATTATAGAAAATTCACATATTTAATAAAAATTCATACAAGCAAAAAATTTGCCTTGTATTATTTACAACAAAAATGAGAATAGAAAAAAGTGATTAAATGAAGAAAAATGTTTAAATAACACCAAAACCCGTTCACTGCAGTTGCACTGAAGCTAGAATCCTTTTCGGGAAAATATCAAACCATATAAAGAAATTTTCGCTGCAAAAACTTGTTTTTGATCGTTCAGTTTGTATGGCAGCTATATGCTAATACACTCCGATGTGAAAAATTTTATATAGGAAAGGTAGAATTGCTTTAAACAAAAGCATATGCCAAATTTCTTGAAAATATCTCGTGAAATAAAAAAGTTGTTCATACAGGAATTTCATTTCGATCGTTCAGTTTGTATGACAGCTATATGTTAAAGTGTTCCGATGTGAAACATTTTTTCAGGTATTGTAGCTTTGCTTTAAACAAAAGCATATGCCAACTTTCTTGAAAATATCTTTTGTAGTGAGAAAGTTTTCCATACAAGAACTTCATTTTGATTGTTCAGTTTGTATGGCAGCTGTATGCTAAAGTACTCCGATGTAAAAAATTTGATGCAGAAGTTATAGAGTTCTCTGGAGTTATAAGCTGTGCCAAATTTCTTGAAAATATCTCGTGAAATAAAAAAGTTTTTCATACAAGAACTTCATTTTGATTGTTCAGTTTGTATGACAGCTATATGCTATATTGGTCCGATTTTGAACATTTCTTCGGAGGCTATATCGTTGGCCTGGAAAACAAGCTGTGCACAGTTTGGAGAAGATATCTTGTCAAATAAAAAAGCTTGCCATATAAGAACTTCATTTGGAATCTTCAGTTTGTATGGCAAACACATGGAGTACATAGAACATGACTAAATCGACTAAGCTCGTCACGCTGACAATTTATATATATGCATAATTCTGGTTTAGAGCCTTCGACGATTTCTTCTAAGTGCTACAAACTTCGTGCCAAACTTAATATACCCTCTTCAAGGTAAATAAACGCAAACGAAATCGAGAAAAAGTTATCGAAAACAACAAGTAATAATTTACCATATAGTAAAAGAAAAACTGGACGCAACGAAATCCATAAAGAAAATTAAAAAGCTAATAATTCCTCGTATTTAATGCATACACACTTCTTTTTTTTTGTTTTAGTGTTTGGTAAAAATGGGTCGAGGTTACTAATTTGTGTATTATATTGCTTTCAAGTACTTACCGCTAAGTGAAAAGCTGCTTGTTCGCCCCGTTAACTACAAAACATGGCAATGCCTCGCACTTCCAAAAGCAAATGCATTTCGTTTTATACAATGAGAAGAATATGAAAATGCAATTTCTTCTGGCGCAATAGCTTTTTTTTATCTCCCATTGTCGACTGGCTTGCAAGTGCGCTCGCAGCATGATAATTTCAGGGGAGAGAAAGAGAGAAGACAAAAAAAACAAAACGCAACACGAAAAGAAAACGAACAAATGGCATATGTGGAGCAGTGACAAGTTTTCGAATGCAAGAAATTGGGTATTACGAGTGCACTGTATGAAATTCATGTGTGTTGATCTTGTGGTGGTGAGGTTGTTGGGGTTGTGGTTTCTTGTGTTGTGGCTGTTGTTGTTGTTTGAATTTATTTGCTTTATGCTGCGCGGTTCACTGTTTCATGTTTGCATAAATCAACAGGAATTTATATGTTGCGTGAAAAATAAAAAATTATTGAAATAATATATGCTGCCTTTCTGCAGCGTGAACTGTCTGTGGGTTTTGTTTTGAGGTTATGTCCTAGTTGTAATGCAAATGTTTTAAACAAATTTTTGGTATCTTATTTTGCTTTGTACGCTCACATGAGTATCGAACCTCAATAACTTTCGAAGGTGGCACATTAGGCATACGCCAAAGCAGTTGTATGTCATAGGTCTTCAGAGGCATACCTAACTAACAGTAAGAGATAATATGCATAGAACTTGTGGAACAGGGCGCATGAGTAATATGTTGATTTGAATAGCTCGTTGTACGGGGCGTATAAGTGATCTGTTGGTTGGAATTGCAATATGTACGGGGCGTCTGAGTAATTTACTGGTTGGAATGGCAAGTTATACGTAGCGTATGAGTGATCTGCTTTTTGGAATGGTAAACTGTAGGGGGCGTATGAGTAATATGTTGATTGGAATAGCTAATTGTACGGGACGTATGAGTAATATGTTGATTAGGATAACTAGTTGTACAGGCGTATGAGTGATCTATTGGTTGGAGTAACTCCCGGTTGGAATGGCAAGATGTACGGGGCGTATGAGCGATCTTCTTGTTGCGAATTTATCCATTATCAAAATTTTATTTTAAATACAGAATTTTGGGATTAAAATTCAAACATTTTATTTCTAATTACAAAATTGGAATTAAAAATTAATAAAATATAATTCACTTGAATGTGTCAGTTTGCCGCCTTCTGCACTAGAATTTGGATTATTGTTTATTTAAATTTGAATCCCGAATTTGAATTAATTTTTTTATTAAGTGTATAAGTATTTTTGATTAGAAATGTGAAAATTATTTCTTATTCATATTTTTGGGATTATAAAATAAATAAAAATTAATTTAAATTTCAATTCAATTATTTTTTAATGCATTATTTGCAACATTGGGCTATTTAATATCGGTGAAGCATAACACCTGTGACCAGGAGTGATATAGTATAACATTTAGTGAGTGTGAGATGAAGTGTGTTTAGTAACAAAAAGGCAGTAGTGGCTTTAAAATGGAAACTTAAAGTATGCATGTTAATATATCGCTAAGATATCACTAAAAAAATACTAAAATATGTACAGGAAACAGTTAGAAAAATCAAAAAAAAAAAAATTAATTTCAATATTTTTAAAACAAAAATCTATATCGTATAGAATGAGTTTTGTGTTTTGTAAGGAAAATGTTTAAAATACTGTTAGAAATTTATTGGAAGTTCAGTTTTAGTAATCGCATACTTGACTACTAATGTGAGGTTTAATATGAATATTTGTACTGCAATGTGGCAGCAGGAGAACGAATCAAGTTTACGGTGTTTAATAGCCACCGTTTTTTTTATTTGAAAAGAGCTTGAACTTACGTCTCAGATTTTATTTTTTAACTCATTTATTGCAAAAAAATATAGTAATTATGAAAAGGAGACTTTGCGATTGTATGTAGTGATTTTTAGTTATGTGGTGTATATCTGTCAAGAAGAACAGATTAATTACTGTTACACTACTGTGAAGCTTCTTAATTTAACATACAGCACAATATGTGTGCGATAAAATGTCATATGCAATGAGTTTTAGCACTCATTTCATACTTGAATGTTCTTAATATTCGCTAAAAATGTGCTCAGTCATTTTTCAACGCACAACTATACTTGCAGACCACCTAAATAATTTACTTTTTCATTCTCCTTACTACAGTGATAAATTTTGTAATAATTTTGCTTCACACGCATGTAAGTCCATATAAAGAAGATGTAATACTGCTGGAACGACACAGGGCGTATGTGTAACACAAATGCTGTGGTACGCATTGTGTGTATGTACATGTACATATGTGTGTATTGCAGAAGTGATGGTAATGCAGACGCATGCAATGTGTTTTCATGTAAAAATAATATTTGCGGTCTGCTTTGTATCAATGTGTACACTTGCAACAAATGGCTGCATGCACATTTTCCTCGCACTTTTTCATTTGACTCCCGCTTATTACGAGCGCTCGCAGCAATCCATTAAATGTCAGCATTTTCTACCGTTATGTTTTTACATTTGCTGCATGAAAATATCTGTTTGCATGTGAGCGCGTGCATGTTTTAAGGTTATGTATTTCTCAATAAATATTGTGTACATGTTGTTGGGGTTGTTATTGTTGTTGTCGATAAGCGTATGCTTCTTTGGCTTGCTGTGTTAACATTTGTATAATTTATTAAGCGACATAAAACCTTTTATTGCGCATATTTATGCGTGCTTGTGCCGGCGTGTTAAGTGCGCCAACGCCCAAAAAATGCTTTCTGTTTGCTTCTATGTATTGGTATGAAAATAAATGCTTGACAAATGTCTTTTCCTTTCGAAAATTATGCTAATTTTGCTCTTTGTTACGCAAAACTTATCAGGAATATTACAGCTGTTTGAGCGTTTTCAAAAGCACATCAAAAGAAAATATTGTAGAACTTGAGGGAAAAGTGGAAATAAATTTTCCGTGTTTAGTATTGCATTCTTTTGAGTTTTTATAATATGGAGGTAAGGGTTTTTGTGACAACTGAAATGTTTTTAGGACAGTTGAGTTAAAATTATTTAAACAATTAAGAATTATTAATTTTTTGTTCACTAAAAAGCGCGAAATCGTCTAACAACTAGCACAGTGTATACTAGCATTTGTACTAACAACTAGTATTAGTACTAAATAATGCAAGCAAATATTGTGAGTGGTGAATTTTTAAACTTGTTTGTACAACAAATATTTGCTTAGTTTGTTTGTGTTTTTGTATCGTATTCTTTTGCGCGTGTTTGTATGCTTTTAGTTGGCATGTTTTGTTGTTGTGGCTGTTGTTTGTTGGCTGTTTGCTATGCGTGTCGGTATGTGTTGCAGCACTTATGCCACTTGTATGTATGTATAGTAAATGTAAATATTAATTTATTTAGTTAAATTTTATTTTATTTACTTTACGGTTCAATTAAAATGCTTAGATACTTATTAATTAAATACTTACATCAAGATTTAATATTACCGCTAAATATCTTTTAAACAATATAATCATATTTAATATTCTTCTTCTTTCCATATTTAGTTAATAGCTTAAGCTAGTCTCTTTAATTTTCTTTGCATTATTATAGGTGTCTGCATATATACATACACAATTCATCTGTTTGTTATTTACTATAAAATTGATCTAAATTGGTTTAAAGCTGAATTAAAAGGAAAATAATTGAGAAATTAAACTAAACTAAAATATTTTAATAATAAGAGTGTTGCTTATAGCCCATAGAAATAAACCTCCATTCAAATTATGTCACGCCTAAAATGTGCCTTTTTGAAACAATCTCATGTATATTAAGTTTAGTTAAAGAAAACCTTTTATTTTTCCTATATACCACTTTGGGCAAAAAATAGTAAGACTTTTTAATTTAAATTTCGCTCGAAAGCTCATTTGTGGCAGTATTTTTTTCTAGGTTGGTATGACTCTCAGTGATATCTGTGCAAAATGTCACAGGCTTACGAGCTTGAAATATACGAACAATCAGCGAAAGTGAGTCGGGGCCGAAAAACCACGTCAAAACAGGTCAAAATTAAGATTATGTTGACAGTTTTCTTCGATTATCGAGTTGTCGTGCACTTCGAATACCTTTTGACCCCACAAACTGTCAACAAGGCACGTCGAAAGAAGTGTATTGGTGCCAAGGGCGATTACTTTGAAGGGGAAATTAAGAATTTTAAAATTATGAACAAAGTCTGAATATTGTTTGCTCATAGTAGTATGGCTTTAGAAATTCATAATCAGCATTGTATTAGTGCAATTTTGTACAGTGTTGGAGAGATGAGTTTCCGGGCTTACTTTTTAGACAGCTAGTTGAAAAAAGCACGACGTGTGGGTGTCACATGAGCTAAAGCAAGAAAATTTCATTGACCGAAACACATGACATGAAAACAGGGCAATATTTATTTGTATAAATCAGCTTGCAGAAAGTTTCAGCCTGAGACATCACGTCTCTTGTTAGAACTTCGACGAAACATCATGAACTTGTCAGTAAAAAATCAGTCAGTAAGAAATCTGCAACCATATACTAAAGCCTAAACTACAGATTTGTAAAAGTTTACATTTCCTCTAGTTAGTATTTTTTTTAAACGTTTGAGGAGCAGACAATAATTTAGGTCCCCGTTGAGGCACCATGAATCAGTATTTTACTACAACCATTTTTTTTATTTAAAATTAGCAAAAAAGCTTATAAAAATTGTAACTAAGTAAAAATATATATTTTTCTAATATCTTGCTTAATCGTATTGCATTTCTTCGGGATAAGATAAAGTACTCATAATAGTTCAAAAAATAAATAAAACGAATGCAAAGATTCAGAAGAAATTTAAGAAATCAAAAAATTAATTAAGAAATTAAATAAAAAAACTAGGCAACAACTTGCTTTGAAGTTTCATATCAATATTTTGCTTAACTTTTTTTTATATTTATTATAATTTTTTTTTAATTAATTATAGTTTTCTTTTATTTGTTTTATTTTCTTTTTACTTCTTTTTATTTTTGTTTTAATTTTTTTATATTTCTTGTTAATTTTACATAATTTTTTATATTTTTTAAAATAAAAATCATGATTAAATAAAGAAAGTTACGTTTTGTTTAAAAATATGTGTACTTTTTCAATACTTCTTTTTGATTTTTAATAATTTTTTTTTTAAATTTTAGCTTTAATTGTTTTGTAATAAAAAATTATACTAAATAAGAAAAAGCTACGTTTAGTTCAAAAATATTTAATTTTTTATATATCTTGTTAATTTTTCATAATTTTTTTAATTTTTTAAATTTTTGTTTTAATTTTTCTGTAATAAAAAATAATAATAAATAAAAAATAATTAATTTTTACATATTTTTAATTTCTCATCTTTTTAATTTTTATAATTTTTTTAATTTAATTAATTTTTAATTTTAATTAATTTTAAATTTTCTTTAAAATTTTTATGTAATAAAAATATTACTAAATAAATAAAAATTTACGTTTTGTTTAAAAACATTTTTAGTTAAATTTTCAGTTAATTTACTAACTCGCTTTTACACTTGCATGCATTTGACATTTCATTTAGTATGCTTTCGCACGTGAACGCCTTTTTGACGCTCATTGTTTCTTTTTCGGAAAATTTTCAATACTGCGCGAACAGTCTTCTCTGCGAAAAATGCAGCTAGAAATAGATAGAAATCCATTAGGTGTCAATTAGCGCTTGGTTATTGTTGTTGCTTTTAGGGGTATTGCTACAGCTTCTTTCATATAACTATTTACACATGATTATATTTTAACTTGATTTCTCTTTTATTCACTACATTTTCCGGAGTTGTTCTATATAAGTATTTTTGGTGGCGTAAAATTGTGTGAAATCAAAAAATTCGCTAATAAAAATGTTTACTTACAAATTATGCGTTTGATGTGTGGTGTAACAGGTATTTACATTAGGAAAATGCTGATGCTCATTAAACTAGTTTTGTATTATCAAATCTTAGTTGGCGCATTGGCATGCTGTGCTTCACCACTGCTAATTACGCATACATAGTTCATTACCTTAGATTTACCGTAAACAACGCTAAGTATTTGTATATAGTTTAGTGTTATTATGTTTAGCATTAAACGGTACTTGCTATTGATTATTGACTAAGTTTTTAAAACTAACGCTAATTACTTAATTTCATTAAAAATACTTTCAACTTAGCTCATAAATTTAGTTTAGTTACTCAATTATTGTAAAATTAGTTATTAAGATTTTTATGTTTTTTTCTTTGTTTGTATATTTTCAATTAAGCACTGCATTAGTAGTTGTTAGTTAGTTGCAATTGTTGCACTTGCAATCTCAATTTAAAATTTCATGTAATTGAAATTATTTATGCATGGCGCGCTTACCTCTTCGTCCACTGTGCTCGGATACATGCGCGCCGGCAGATTATTCTTTTCCAAACTAAAGTGATCTTCGGTGGTTTTACGGTACACCGGATTTTCAAAGTTCATTGAAGTGGGACGCCTGCTGCAATGACGATAAACGACCCAAAGTATCTGCAGCAGAGGGGAGAGGAGAGAGCGTTAATTTAGTAGAGCATAGCATATTACCTTGCTTTTGTTGTTGGCTAAGCCAGCATAATTCCATAAGTGAGCGCAGCGCTTATTTACTTGTTCGCACTTACCACACCTGTCACCAGTCCGAAGCCGACTAGTGAACCGACTATCGCTAATGCTAAGTAACTGGAATCATTTGTCGGTGAGATGATGCTGCCATCGGCACTTGTCGCATTGCCAGCCTGATGATTATCCACTGTGTAGGAAGAGGGAAAGAAAACGAGAAGGTACACATGAAACGACGGTGAAAACAGTTTGCGTTTATTTTGTAAGGTTAGATTATTTAAAGTTATGCCAACACCCAATATACATATATGATAATTAGAAAAAATATAAGAAAGTAACAAGTACCAAGTGCAGGATGAATTTCTATATTTAAAAGAGATACATATACACGATGAAATACATATGAAATTTTGCTTTATTTGTTTGTTGGTTTGTTAAGCACTTGTGAGAAAGCTTGAGAAAGCTTTTCAAAGCGCTTTTTATGCATTTAGCAACAGCTCGAATTTATTAGTGTTTTATTAACAAAGCATTATTACATGAAAATACACTTAATATTTGTTGCCATGCTTGTAGCTGTGCAACTCTGCACATAGTCCACTTCCAAACGTAAATTCATTTCAATTTTATTTGTATAAAATTTTTTGCTGCGACTACAGCGGCTTCAAATAAATTACAAACCAAATGAGCGGGATCTTAATAAAATATGTTTATTCGCCGTCATAATTTAAACATTTATATGACAACAATAGCAACGCGAGTAAATAAACGCATGGAGCGATGCCATTTCATTTGAAAGATGGACAAAAGAAAATGCAAACGAATGAACAAGCGCTTAATGAATATGAGCTGCGCTGAAGACGCCTCGGAGTTGTGGCTGAAGTGCGGCTGAGTAGCATGGCTGTAACGAGTGGCTCATAATATATAGACATGCGTATAAATTATTTCAAAAGCTGCGGTTTTTGTATATATATACATATGTATGTGTATGTTTTCATCTTTTGTACAATAAAAATATGTGGGTCTTATATGTAGTATATATTAGGGTGTACGTTATTTCTTAAGTTGATTATTTCTGTTTACTAACGTTCACTAACGTTCACTAAAGTTTCAAATGCACTATATTTTAATGGTACACCATGTTGTATGAGCAACACGAAGTTTATAAGGCACTGATGGGAATGAAACATCCACAATGTACAACATGTCGTATGAGCAACACTGAATGCATTAATCACTCGAATGAATACTGATCATTCATACTGTACACCATGTCGTATGAGCAATATATATTGTATGAATGCTCACTGCATTTAATGCATAATTTTAAGTGTGTATAATTTTTAAACAAGTAGTTTTATGGAAAAAATCATTAAGACCTTTTTTTCAGAGCTGATAATTTTGTACCAGAATACCATATTTGCAATGTTGTAGGTTAGGATTAGTCTCAAATTTTAACACGAGCTGCTTAAATATAATGTTTTAGTAATTAATCGAAGGTTTTTTCTCACCCAAAAGTTTTTTTTTAAACAATTTAAGGCCGATATTTTGGCCAAGCGATCAATCCAAATTGTTTTTTGTGAGCAACCGCCACTTTTTCAATAAATTTATTTTACTCATTCCTTCGATTAACTACTGATTTAACATTACTTAAACGAAATCTGTTTGATTTTTTAATTTTTGAGGGTC
The DNA here is from genome assembly GCF_016617805.1 of Bactrocera tryoni. Classification (NCBI taxonomy): domain Eukaryota; kingdom Metazoa; phylum Arthropoda; class Insecta; order Diptera; family Tephritidae; genus Bactrocera; species Bactrocera tryoni. The sequence goes on from NC_052499.1 coordinate 10,146,465, forward strand.
TAGTTCAGAGATATAGTGGTCACCGCAAAACGTCTTCTTTGAGAGGAGCTCCCGGACATCAGTTGCTGTTCCTTTCCAAATGCATATTATTTACTAATACTAAATCTTAAAATACAGTTAAAACATACCATAATATGCAAATTTGTAGATCAATGATGAAAAAGTTTGGAATATTCGCTTTTTCGGCTTTCTAACTGCATATAACCTTAAAAAATGTATCTTGGTAATAACTAACACCCTAATGTACATACATACATATATGCATGTAAAGCAGTATGCGCTCACAGAATAAATATTATTTCGTAGCAATATTCATCACATTTACGAGTAACGCACATATAAATTTGCTCTTTGCGGCAGAGTAGACTTGGTAACTGCTCGTAAATTTTCGATGCAGCGCATTTTAAAATCCACAATAATCCAATTTAATAGCCGTAAAAACAAAAATTGTCGAAACGCAAGACTTTTTACAAAAAGGAATAAAAAATAATACAAAGAAAAAACAGAAAACCGCAAAAATTGAAGCGAAAAAGAGATGCACCACCAAACGAATTCCAGTCAAGGATATTCCCCGCAGAGATGCACACACACGCGCTCGTAACAGGTGAAAGGCCAACTGGCAGTACGCTGCGATTTATTAGCATTTGCGCGTGTTCAAGCACATATTAACGGTACATACATATGTATAGAGGAATTTAAGGGACTGCGGTGCAGCCGGCGTTAAACCGTAAGGAATTTAATAAATGCGCTGAAGTGCGGGGCGGCTTTGTACGGGTGAGTAATAATATTTTCGGTTAAAACAAGCCATTTCTTTGTTTCCTGTTGGGTTTAAAAACGACGTAATATGTATCGAAAGAACATTATTTTTCATTAAAAGTTTCGAACGGAAAGTAGTGATTTTTTATGATGCAAAAATCAAATGATGGACGTTAATGGAATTATTTATTTACCCGAATTTAATTTTTAAGAGTATGAAAGAATTATACTTCTCGAACAACATTTCTCAAGTATTTTTGTTTTTGTGTTATTAAAAAAATGTAGTAAAATATAGATAATCAGCCTTAAGTATAAATGTAAAAGTATAAAAATATATTTTGAAAAAGTGCTTTTTCCATTATGCTCAGCACAAATAATTTTTCAAAATTGATAAACAGGCATAAGAACAGTTTTTTATTCAAAAATGTTTAAAAAAATTATTAAAATTAAAAAAAAATTAAATAATTTTTTTTGTCGAAAGCAGGTCATTGTGCGAAGAATATTATCCAAATAGAGGAGTATTTTTTTTTGAATAAAGTTTTTTCTTTTTCTAAAATTTTGAATTTTTTCCAAAAATTTTTTATCCAAATTTTTTTTAGTGCATTCTTGAAATGTTTATAAATATGCCTTTAAAATTAAAACAAAACTTGATACATTAGTTGTTTTATTGTAACTCCCAAAAATCGCTTATTTTTAGGCTGTCACACGAGATATGTACATACATATGTCGCTTAATAAACATAATCGAGATTATATAACGAACATATATCATAAAATATATCCAAAATTTTTCACTTCTATCATTTATTTTTATTTTAAATGTAACTCAACTACAAATTGCATGCCACTATGAGTTCCCCAAGTGCTCAGCTGACGGCTGCTGTCAAATGCGAACGGGTATTGCACATAGTACGAGAGCCATACACTTCACTCTAAAGCATAAAATATAAAGGCATACAATTTGAGGCAATTTCTCGAAAGACTTCACATGCACGAGTAGAATCCTGAAGTTGTCAGAGAATATAAAGCTGCAACACCAACAGAGTATGGAGTCTGAATGTGAAGGTATTTTCACCAAATTCACAATCTGCACCTAGCTACTGGAAGAGTGAAGTATTGCAGCATACATGTATACTTTGAAAACGCATTAAACCGTAAAATATGCTCGCTACTTTATCGTAAATGTTTAGTCGCAGAGTAAGGTTGTGTTTCGGCTTCTCTGTTGTGACGTTGCATAATAAGCGCAAACACTTGTGTTATTGGCCTATTTTGCTATCAATGCATGTATGCATCTAAGTCAATGTATCACACTATTCACTTCCCGCGTAATGCCCTGCCTCCCCCACATACCTCCAACTGCATGACTATAACACAGTTTGCAGTTTAGCTGTGCTGTCACGTGCTGCTGAATTTTGCTTTTTCGACTATTTTCCACATCAATAAATAATCGCTTGGCATACTTTTGTGGGCAGCGCATTCTTTTTGTTGTGTGACATTTATTTTTATCTTCTCAGTTTTTATTATAAAAAAAGGCAAAAATGAAATTTTTTTTTAAATTATTTTGGTCTATAAACATGCAGTGACATTAAAAGAAAAAATTTAAAACAAATACATGTGTCTCTTAAATAAGGATTTGGAAGTCAATCTCGAGTTCCATAGAACATTAGCAATTTGAAAGCTGTTCTAATAACTATATTTCTTGCTATCAATGTCAATCAATATCATATATATATACTCACATATACATATATATAGTTAAACATAAAATGTTTAATGAAAATGTTACGAATGGTAGACTGGATGAAGCATCAGCTGTAAACAGTGCTGGTATGGAAAACTTTTGAAACTACTATAGCCATGTCAACCAAATTTCAGGACAAGATATACAAATTCACGAAATTTGGTTTATATTATTTGCTAAGATTTCAATGAAAATGTAATCTCCGAAGAAATTGTTCATTCCATCGGCTTATGCCATACATTAGGAACCAACAATAGTATATTGTTAAGATATCGTTTTGAAATTTCGTAAACGTCATTTTCTCTTCAAGAAGCTGCTCATTAGTCGGAACTGTCGATATAGGACCACTATAGCATATAGCTGCCATACAAACTGATCGATCGGAATCAAGTTCTTGTATGGAAAACTTTCGCATTTGACGTGGTATCTTCACGAAATTTGACATGCATTAACATAATATCCGAAAAAATGGATCAGATCGGATCACTATAGCATATAGCTTCCATAAAAACTGGACAAATAGTTACCATAAGAAATGCACCTGTGAAGGGTGTATAAGCTTCGGTGCAGCCGAAGTTAATGTTTTTTCTTGTTTAGCTTTTGGTTTTCAGTGAGGCAATACTTCTTTTGTATTATATCTGTTTGACAGCTGTTTCTTGATTTATTCTCAGTTTGGTTTAGAATTTCATTATGAACTGACTTACTATGGTACAATGTTTGTAAATCATGCAAATTTATAACCCAAACAAAGATTCGGTTCGGGCGACACATCACCGTTCTATATACGGTCAACATAGTCGTCCAGCAGAGGCAGGAACTCGAGCAATCATACCTTGGTTTCGCAACTTGTTTACTTTAGTAGAGAACGAAAACGCTATTGTTGTAGTGGAGAATCCATCCGCCATCGCACACACCAATTCGACCTGCGGCCTTCCACTTTATGGATGAGTTTACGGAAGAATCTTAGTTTTCGAGCAAAGAAAATTCACCTCATGCAAGAATTGAAGGCGAGCGACCATGAAATGCTTCACAAGTTCGGTGAATGGGGACAAAACGAGTTGGCCTCTGATCTCGATTTTCACAAGACCAGATTCATCGGAGCTTAGGCTCACGTTTGGTTGAATGAGCACGTCAATAAACAAATTTTTCACATTTGGTGTGATGATAATCCACAAACCATTGTGGATAGATCTTCAAAAAGCCGCTAGATCTTCAAAAACTTCTTGTTTGACATGCTCTAAGGGCAGAGGGAATCATTGCTCTATATTTTTTTAAAAAAAGAAAAGTAAGTTAATATTACGGTTAATAGGAAATATAATAGTGCTACAATTAATGACTTTTTCGTGTCTGGCAGAAAACTGCTGTACCAAACTAAAAAGGGATCACATCAGATAGCGATCATTTTAAGAGTAGCACAAGGATCTATTTTATGCTTAGATTTGTGGAACATCAGCTAAAACGCTATACTAATACTCGAAATATCAGACGAATTGTACTTAATTGGCCACACGGACGACATTGCAGCAGTAATTACAGCACGGCACACAGAAGAAGCGCGAATAAAGCTTATTCAGGCTCTGATATGGACGCTAGCATGGCTCGACTCACAGCTCGTTACGAAAAAAAAACAGAGTGAGTACTGCTAACAAATATGCGCATACCTCTCGAAATAAGTATGCAAACGACTACGGCTATTCTTAGGATACATGAAGCAATAAACTACCTAGGCATAAGACTGTCCCAGACTAACCTTCTGGGTATAAATCCAGCCGCCGCAGGAAAAGCAGCGAAAATCTGCTCCCAACTTAGCAGGCTAATGGTCAACATAAGGGGGCCTCAGACAAGAAAAGATAAAGCTCCTAATATCGACGACTATCAGCGTCCTATTATATGGTGTTGAGATCTTGGCAGATGTGCTTAAAAAGGAAAGTGGACAAGCTGTAAATTTGGAGAAGTCGACTTTTAAACAACTCAGCTGTTATCCGGTCACTGATATTTCAAAAAGTACCTCCACAGAATGGGAAGAGTCGAAGTGTCGTCATGCCTATACAACGACACGACAGAAGAAGATGCTGAACACAAATTCTTTGAATGTGTGCGATGGTAACGAGAACGCAATGCCGTATAAGACCTGGTTGGCCCAATAACAGCGAACAATTTAATAAGAGCGGAGCAAACTGGGGAATTATCCAGAAACTTGCGGCAATTCTGCTACGCAGTTAAAAGCGGGACCTGGACGCAGGTCCGCAGATGTAAATCACTCAATGAGAAAAATGGAATGCCGCGCTAAAGTAATGTAAATGTGGTTCCACGGTGGGCGACAGTTCCTTAGAGAGGCAGTTTTTAGTGACCTGAAAGTGGCACATACCGTTGCTGGTTGCTCTTACGACAGCACTGATGATGTGGAAAGCATTTTTAACCGACACCCGCAAGAAAAAGCAAATACCACATGTTAAAAAAAACACCATTTATTAAGCTTTGTGGCACTGCCCATAGTTTTGTTCACAGATTTATAAGCACCCCCAATACTTTACTGTATTTTTTCGTGGCTGTGTGTACCATACGAGCATATAGGGATATGAAACCTTCTACCATTCATATATGCACATTGTAAAGCAACTGTAAATTTTCTGCATGCAGACAGCTACTTAACTGGAAAGTTGCAGGGCGACTTATGCTATGCCAGAATGCTCGCAGTTAAGAGTGGTTGGTCAGTATTTTATGATGTAAAAGAGAAAATATATCTACTCTTTTATTTAGTTTGACTGTTACTCAGAGTTGAGTTAATACTTTTTATGAGCTGACACCATTTGTATATGGTCCACTTGCTGGCGGCTGTGTCTGCTTAATTGAACCGTAAAAGATGGAAACATTTCCGTTGAGTTTTATAATGAGTCCGAAGGGACAAGTCTCTTACCTACTTACCATTATGTGAAAGTTCAGAAAGTTTGCTGTAAAAATTAAAACAATTTTTCTCTTCCTTCTGCTTATGAAACGAAATGCTCACCAAATAATAACTCATAAATTAAGGCTGCGACTTAATTTAATACTAGTTTGGCGTTTTCAATGCAATTTTGGATTTCCCGGTAGTCGTACTCAGCGTAAGCACTCTGCCTCAAGTGCAGTAATATCAAGTTAAAATAAAATTAATTATGCCCTTCATTGCTAAGCTACGAAAAATGCCACAAAATTCCGAGAGCTGCAACCAAGTTGTAATTAAAGATGAACGTCAAATTGGTTTATCAAAGTCTTGTTGCTTTTGTTTTTAAATAAATTAATTTGCGGTGCACATTCGCCAGAATATAAAATATTAAATACACACATCAAAGAATGCCAGCTTTGGCTGAGTAAGTGTATGTGTGTGTGTGATGTGAGGAGCTTTTCGCTGCAACATTTTAATGCAACATTATAAATCTGTCAGTCATGGCACGACGCTTAAATGGAAAATAATGAGTGCAGAAGATTTCAGATTTCAGACTGCACAATTCAGCAGCAAGACAGCTAAGCTTGTGCGTGTGTGTATTTATATGCATTTTTATAACGGAAGGTTTGTGTGCACATCATTTAATTCAATGCACAGACAGACACGCTAGTGTGTGTGTATGTGTGTAGACGCATTAAGATTAAACCTTCTCTGCGATAAAGGAGCTTAATTTACTTTTTGTCTAAGTGAGTTCGTAAATATATGTATATGTGTGCGTATGTGTACAGTTACGCGAGAAAAATTAGCAGCGTGAGCAGAAAGCTTTAAAATCTACTTAAGGCAATACACTCTCGAGCTCTGTGAAAGAATATCTCGAAGTTATCACAAAAAAACTACAATGGAAAGCTGCTTGCTGGGGATTGCAGGCACAATGAAAACTATGTATATCAACTAAAGCTCTGTAGGTTACTCTTGACATTCGGCCAATACAAATATGAGACAAATCACGGGCTTAATATCATACTCGACCTTGTTAATGAACTCGGGCTAAATTGACAAAGCGATCGAGAAAAGGCGAGCCATGAGTATGCAAACACAACGTCTTCGTTCCCCAAAAGATAAGAACGGTCTAATGGTTTTATGATCGTTAGTTCTAACGGCATATTCATAAGGGTATAATAGGAACATGGGCGGGCTTCTTCTCCTGTAATTCATAAGCAGAAGGCAGCTTAAGGCTAAATGTAGTCAGAAGCCCGCCCGTGCTCCTATTTCAACCTTATGAATATGCCGTTACCACGATAGTCGGGTCTACGTAACTGGAACGGACCCGTTTTTTATCCGGCCATGGACTGTCAAAACGGTAGAATTCTGCCACTACAACAAAAACAAGTGCAATTCAGGCTTTCAGCCTGAAATTGTGGACGGTGCCAAGTGGAACTCTGCTCAAGCCAGCAAGTCCATAACCCTTCTAGTGAATAGCCATGCGGCAATTAAGGATACTCATAGCGCCAACACCAAGTCCAACTACTTTAGGTTAAGCAAACAGGAAATAACTACATTGTCAGTAGCTAAATACATCTGGTTACCCGGTCATATGGGAATAGAAGGGAATGAAAAGGCAGACGAGCTGGCCCGCTCAGAAGTGGGATATATTCCGCGGCTGCCTATGCTGCAACTAAAGAGACATTGGGCAAAGCAAAGTATTGGATAAGACTTAATTTTGGTTACCATCCGGTAGCACAAAATTCTTAATGATGGTCTAAGTGCGGTTACCTCCAGTTTGACGTTTCCACGGCTGCCTTGACAACCAATCAACCAAGGCAATGGTCTTCAATAATGAGTCTTGAATGAGTAGATTGGGCAGTGATGAGTATAAGTTCGCTTGACGACAGCTGGAGGTAATAAACTGTATATTAAATAAGTAGGGGTGATACCTTATATAAATGTTTATGGTAATATTATAATTTCCTCTGATTCAGTAAACCATTAGCAGCTCTCCATCACAAGTTTCCTATAAGCCTGGCGTCACATACTTTAACGAAAAATCTCGGAAACTATTAAAGATGTTAGCTATAAGCTACAGCATTCACAAGGTAAATCTCGTGAAAGAGTGTCTTGGCAATTAAAGCAGCAGATAAACGAGCAACTAAAAGCCCAAAAGAGCGTAAAATGGCAGCATTATTCGAAAACCAACCAACAAAAGCTAAAAATCTACCTAAAAAGAAACAATTTCTACAACAGCCGGTTTTATGTAACCAAAATTGACCTCTTTGGAACGATAAATCACAAGATCTACCTAATAATTACAGGATCAAGCCAGAAGAAAGAAATTGAGCTATTTATAAGAGAACTGCGCTGTAATATTGTAACAAAGGCCCGTCAAGCTCATCCGAAACGCTTTGACGAGGTGACATACGCAACTTTTTTTCATACTGCCAATGCTTTGATCATCACCGTTTGCACATATGTATCAGTACATATGATGTTTGTATGAATGGTGCGCAAGTTATCAAGACAAATTTGCCACCGCCGCAGGCATCCGGGCATCCGCTCCCGTTATTTGCAAGGCAAACGGTACTTCGTTGCGGCTTGACACTTTTGCCGCTTCATCTTCGTCGCTCAGCACACCAACACCATCATAACAAATGTTGCTACTCCTATTGTTGTTGTTATTATTGTTGTCCTTGATGCTATGGCTGTTATTTCCGCAACGCATGTTGTTGCTACACATTTGTATTACACTGTCGCTTTGCGTTGCGTTTCTGATCTTTTCTACGCTTGTTGCTCATCGTGCCGCCGCCGCGCTGCTAATGTGTTGCTACCGATATGTGTTTGTAAATGTCGCATTCAGACAAGCGTAACTTGCTGATGAGTTTCTCGTGCTTCTGCTGTTGTCGCTCAAATTACTTTTGCTTGCTTGCTGCTCCCGAGTTAGTAAGGGCAACTCGCATAATATTATCTTATCGCACATTCGTCATTCTCATGTATAATGACAAATACATATATAGATAATTATGTGTGTGTGTGGCAGAAAAAAAAGCTTACGGCAACAATCAGCGAATTACAAGAAGTATAAGAGCTTGTAGTGATATCATTTTGTTGGTAGTGTAGTAAAGCATGTTTGTAGATATGTGCGTACACCAGGGAAACTCTCCGGCATTAAAGTATTAATAGTTATGCCACTTTTTTTAAGCATGTTCATTAATATTTGTTGAGATGTGTAAAATTTCAGCATGTAGAAAAGGTGAAAAGCTGTTTTCTTCTTTTCCTTAGGGTGTTTTTTTTACGTGGCGGGTCTTAAGCCCAGCGCACAACCCTGTGGAGTTATGTTTCGCCTTCTCACTTTAGTTCGCCTTCAAATGGATGTTTTTTGGTTACCCAGAGAATATTTTGTCTAATACCGGAAGTCGTAAGCTGCTTGGGCCATATGTAAAAGAATCGTTTCTAGCCACTACCAAGTGATTGGCGCTCATAGAACTTTCCTACACCGGCTATAACGGCGTAAGCGGTGTCTACGCCAGTAAAAAAGAAGAAAAGCTGAAAATGCGATTTTGCTGCATCTATTACAAGTAACTTAGAAACACTAGGTGCCTGTAAGGGTGTTCTTTTAGAAATGTGGTTTTCAAGAAAGGAGTAAAATCATGAACTTTAATATGATCGTCAAGAATTTACCATTCTTAAAAGGCTAAAGGTTTGCCATAATGTTTTGGAAATGATTTCGGGTAAGTGACTACCGTGGCTGGCTCGTATAAATACTGGCCGCGAAGCCAATTTTCGAGCACGTTTTGCAGCAATCGAAACAAATAACATCACATAACCTAAAGAACTAGTACAGTAGTGTTAAATCGGAACAGCTTTGAGGCCACTCCGTAGGCTCATAACGCGAGATAATGCGCTCACCAAAAATTTCCTTCAATAAATTGTTCGTTTCGTTGTTGTAATGAAAGCTCATCCAATCGTCGGACCAAAAACGCTCTATAGCGTTCCTCATTGGCTATCACCTTATAACCGCCTTCTCTTTGACCAAATCTGGACCAATGATTCGCTTTGTCCATAAAGCATACCAAACGGTGATTTTTTGAGGATTTATTAACGTCTCAACAATGGCTTGTGGACTATCATCACTAGAAATACGACAATTACCATACCCATTTAAGCAAACGCGGCTTGATCGTTGAAGAAAGTATCCTTATGAAAATTGAGATCGGTGACCGTCTCGTTTCGGCACATTTCCGCGCGACGTGTTTCTGTGAGTAGTGCAAGCCGAAAATGGAGCGTTCGTTAGAGCAGAGATACGCGATTAAATTCTGTGTGAAACTCGGTAAATCTGCGACAGAAACGTTTGGTGTGATCAAGCAGGCTTACGCAGATGTTGCTTTAGCAAGAAGTGGTGTGTTTCATTGTCTTTTTTGATATCAAAGGCATCGTCCACCACCAAGTTTTACTTAAAAGTCCTCAAGAGACTCAAACGTAGGGTCAATCGGGTTCGACAAGACACCGCTGCCAATTGGAAGTTGCTCCACGCCTCGCCTCACAACGCCTTTCTTGTGAACAGCTACCTAACCAAGCCGCCCTACAGCCCAGATGTAGCCCACCTGGACTTTTATTTAGTTTCCTTGTCTTTTTAAGACGACAGAGAGAACGCTAGCAGCATGTAGCTCGGCTCTCAAGGCTATTCCGGAGAATGCCTGCCATGACGCATTCAATGCTCGGAAATCGCGCTGGCAGAGAGTTTTTAAAGACTTGTTATGATTGGCTCAATAAACTTTTTTTTAAATCGACTCAGTCCTATTACTTTCCGGACAAACCATGTACTGGAGTAAATGTGGTGGGAACCGATTTATGGTTGACCGAACTACCGACTCCGCTAGGCGATTATTATATTAAATGAATAGTGGATGTAACCATTATTTTCGTAATAAATTTGCAAGATTTTCAAAAATTGTTCAGCAGCATATCTTTTTATTACTAAAATGCAAACTAAACTGAGTATAACATAAACCAAGTAACAATGTCAAAAAGACGAATTTCTACTCCAAAAAAGTTGGCTCATTGAAAATAACACGTCTAAAAACACTATAGCCTCTACAGCTCAAAGGCAAGGTGTGAGTCCATGAATTTTTCATTAGTCTTAGACCAGACTAGCATAAAAAATTCCGATTTCTTTGATTATATCGAAGATTAAATAGAACCAACGCATAACTGAATGAAAACAATTTGATATTACATAATATCAAATATTAATTTAAAAGTGGTAACTAATTTTTTTCGAAGAAAATTATATCATTCTCGAAATTTAAAAAATAGGAGAATTTATGTTGGAAGTTCAAAAATAAAATACAGTGTTCGGCTTGCCTTCAAGCATAGAGACGACTTATTTTTCCAAAATATTTCCTTTCTAGTTTTTTATTGGTAATATAGGGGGATTTCACTGCGCTTTAAGATCGCATTGTTTCTTTGTTTGCGTTATTTCGCTTTCATGGCAATTATTAAAATTGAAATAAGTAATTGAACACAGCTTGTGAAAAAACATAAGTAAATGAAGCCACGCTCTTCGTTTCGTGGCTAATAAACATCAAAAAATATCGGAAAAGGGCGCTGCATAAATGCATACATACACACATTCAAATACATTCTTAACTAAAAATAAATATTCTTTTTCGCAAGCAATTGAAATTTTTACAAAATCAAGAGATAATAGCAGCAAGCTTTGAAGTGTGTTTATGTGTCTGATTAAGAATGAACGCAATGAAATGAAGTAAAAACAACAGATAAGGAAGATAAAAGGATAAAAATATTACGCTCACAAATGAAGGCAATGCACGCCTCCCACTAACACTGATTTCCCGCCAAACAACCTAATCTTCTTCAACCTAACCTTAAAGCAGCAGAATTCCCTGAGAGGCAGCAAGCGTGTATTTAAGCGCCAATGGCTGACTTGTGGGCGCATTGAGTGGTGTATCACCCACCCCAACACAGGAATTAAATAAATTTGCTACAACAAGTGACATCCGGAAAGCACTGAGTCATTACAGCGGAAAAAGCGCTGTATTAAAAATGAAAAGAAGAAAGTTGAAAGTAAAAGAAAATGCTTGAAGTGGATTTTGCTTTTAATTGGCACAATTTTGAAATAAGACTTGTCAGACTGCTGTAATAATAAAAGAATTATCCATAAAGATTTAGTTGGCGGTGATGTTGCAGCTTAAAAATCTATTTCCATAAAGTAATCCTCTCACAAGTAAGGCCGTTAAGCTGCTACCAGTAAAATATGTATTTATATAATAGGCTTAGAGTGCTGTGCTTACAAATCGTAAGAAATTCCAACGCACATATTTCAGGCTTTTAGCGCAATTGAGACCGATTTGAGAAACATTTTTTATTGCTAAAAATAGAAACATTCTCTTAAAGCGGCATGCGACAGCAGAGGAACTGCTTTAAGTGTACAATCGGTTTTGTATTAATTAAGAAAAAAATTTCTCGGAAAGTAATTTTTATACACGCACTATTAATTAATAAATTAATGCGCTAGAGACATACAATTTAGTATCCCTGATCATAAGAGAAGCTGTCAAAATTTGACGACGGGCGTGGCACAGCCCACATTTAGGTGAAAATCCATATCTCGGAAGCTGCTCTACCGATTTCAGCCAAGTTTGGAAGGTGGTCTTATTGTTATTCTGATTTCTATGTCACAGTGCGAATTCGGACTACAACCACGCCCACTTTCCATATAACAAAAACTTAAAATCCATTTGATTCTTTCACTTTCTATTAAACAAATTAAGCACCAACGAGCTATTTGGATGCAACTTTGAACAAATAGTGTCTTTGAAGTATGCCAGCTTATGATCTAAAACTATCCAAGTTGGAAGAAAACTGCTCAAGCCTCCAGGTGCCGAATATATGTATCCAAATTCTTATCGCGAATTTTTTATCGGAAATTTTTATCAGTCCGTGAGATATAGTCTAGAAATTCACTTGTGCGCGAAACTTAGGTTGACTCGAATCCATAAATCTCTTAGTCCCCATATACTTAAAAAAAACTTTTCGTGATTTCGGCTGACTTTATACCCCAAAATATTGGTTAAAGGGTAAGTTATCTCAATGAAGTTTTTTTAAAAACAATGTCTCTTTCTGCACTAAATTAAAAGAAGTAGTGACACGAGTACAACATATGTATGAGCCTTGGGGTAATTCATGTATATTATATCCTGTGAATCCCAAAACGCCGTGCTCATCACTATTGCCGCAGATAGCACATCTTCGGTTCCTTTGGCGCAGGTTCTTCGAGAGAAGTCTACAGTTTCGGCTATTAATTAAGTAGATCTTTGTTACGTTATTATTCGTGGTAGCCGTTTTCAGGGTATCTGTGAGTGGCTCATAAAAAACTGTAGTGCGACCACGTTGATTTTAAACCAACAACTAGTAAGTTTCTCGTGCGATCTTGGCGCCATCGGACAGTGAGCCTAAGCACTTATCGGACCGCCCTCGTAATAATATAAATACTGTAAATTTTTCGTTCTTCCCTTTTATCTATCTACTAAAAAGCTTATTTTCGCTAAGTTGGCAGAGCCGAAAAGAAAATAAAAAGGAGTCCATCTCTTGTCCGTCTTTTAGACAGGAGATTGCTGGTGGTCACTGTCTGGCTCTGGATTCGGCGTTATAGCATAGTATGTGTCTTTCAATTGAGTAAAGCAACACTTAAGACAAAATGAAAACTGAATTTGTGCTTACTTAGAGAAATTTCTTTATTTTTGTAGTGTAAAGATTTTTTAATTTTATTTTCATTGGTTTCTAAACAGAACACAAAAGAGATAACCATTAAAATCTTAAACTGCCGCGACACTCTACATTTCGAGCCTTCGCGCGCTATGCGAGTAATAAAATGGGATAATAAATTTCGAGAAGCGCTTTAAATCGACTAATGTTATGCGCTTCCACAAACAGAAGCAGACACGGAGCCGCCCAACCGCCAAAGAGCAAAAATTCAAAAATAACTCGAGCACTCGTTGATGCCATTCAAAACAGCTGACGCATTATAGTACTCGTACGCGTGGAAATGGTTGCGTAACATATTCGATATTTTCCACACGAAAGTGAGTAAGTGAGTAATGGGAAAGGCGAGCGCGGTGCGACAGCACCGCTGTTGGCAAAACGCGCGCGATGGGCGACATGGGAAGGTTGTATGAAGACATTGTAAATTGCAGAGTGAATAAAAAAATAAATAAAAAGATGAACGCAAATAGCAGGAAACGCGAGACAAGGCGTCAGGATGTGCTGGAGGGATGTTGTGCCGTCAAAAGGGCAACGATTTGTTGAGTCGTGATGGTGACAGTGGCCGCGACCGTTTGTTTCACTACTTTCTACCAGCAGCACAGTTGGCTTAGTAGCGGCAGTTATGGCGCAAACATGCGTATGCATATTAAATCCCCCCTCATGTACCCTCAGCACTAACGTTTTGTTGGCTCTTTTGGTAATTTGCCACTGCTGTTGCTCGAATGTTTCATTGCTGCGTTGTTGCTTAAATAGCTGCTTGTTGTAATCATAATTTCATATTAGCAACAACAACAAAAGCAAAATGTGCGCAAGTGCACACACATATTGTGAAACATAAATTTCCGCGTGCAGTTTTTTTTCCTTTTGCTTAAATCCTTTTTGTCTCTGCTGCCTGCTTTATTTATGACTTCGCGCATTTGCTTTGCCACATTTTCATAATTTCTCATTTAAAGTTGGCAGCGCTGACAGTTGTTAAGCATTAAACGCATCTCCGGTTGCCAGCGTGGTGAAGGACAAGGGTGTGTTAGGAAAGGGCACTACCGTTGCCTGGCGCGGTCGCCGCGGTATATCCGGCCGCTAAGCGACAACTGAGCGGAGATAAATTTGTGTAGGAAACGCTGATTGCTGTGTTTTACTCCGGTTACCGTTGTTATTGTGGTGGTTCATCTCACTGCTTGTTGGCTGTGACCAATTTATGTTCATAAGAAATCCGGAAATGTTTATGGGATAGCGTTTAGAGGTTTTCGGGTGGATTTAAATAGAGGCAGAAGGAAAAGAGATTATAAAAAAACAATTGTGGAAAGTCAGATAATGTGATAACAACAACAGCTGTTAGAAAATGCTGCAAGTGAATGTTTACGTTACGTTAAAATAACACAATTAAAAATAATAAAAACTTTAAAGTTAAAAAAAACTAAAATAAATAAAATATAAATAAAATAAAATAAAATAAAATAAAATAAAATAAATAAAATAAAATAAAATAAAATAAAATAAAATAAATAAAATAAAATAAATAAAATAAAATAAAATAAAATAAAATAAAATAAAATAAAATAAAATAAAATAAAATAAAATAAAATAAAATAAAATAAAATAAAATAAAATAAATAAAATAAAATAAAATAAAATAAAATAAAATAAAATAAAATAAAATAAAATAAAATAAAATAAAATGAAATAAAACAAAATGGAAAATAATGGAATAAAAAAGGAAAATAAAATAAAATAAAATAAAATAAAAATGAAAATAAAATAAAATAAAATAAAATAAAAAAATAAAATAAAATAAAATAAAATAAAATAAAATAAAATAAAATAAAATAAAATAAAATAAAATAAAATAAAATAAAATAAAATAAAATAAAATAAAATAAGACTATTTCAGGAATATTCTTCAAAATATATTTTGAATTTCGAAAAGCAAAAAAATAAAATAAAATAAAATAAAATAAAAATAAAATTAAATTAAATAAGACAAGACTACTTCGGGAATATTCTTCAAATTATATTATTAATATTGGAAAATTTTATATTTCTTGTTATTGTCGTTTCAAATTTGAGAAAAAAATTATATTTATTAACTATTTGCCAAAAGACTGGAGGCGAGTGCCTTATCTATGTGGAAAATTAAAACTTCCGGTTATTGATTTTTTCACGTAATCACCCTATGAAAAGCGCAGGAAATTAGCTATTTCGAAGCGGTCGTACCATAGGGCCATAGTTTGGCCATTAAGACAATTGGTATGATGGCGTATATAAAAAGGATGGTTAGTGCCACGCAGAAACTCTTTGCATACAGAACATATGTTCAGTATGTCAGGGTCGATGCTGAATAGATAGGATTTTAACCTACTGCAGTATGCAGAATGAACTAGTGCAATTCGATCTCTGCCCTGCAATGTTTAGTTTTTAAACTCCAAGGACGCCAATAATAGGTGGAGCTCGATGAAAATGTTAATGGATCCACTGTGAATGATCTTCAGTACATTTCTAAAGTTAGTCGCGTACAAAGTGTGGTCGATATAGTTTTTCTTTAAAAAATTAGGAAACCTCAAAATGGATCACTTTTTATTAACAGATTGAGGGTAGCAGTGAAAAAAAATAGAGCAGCCATACAACGAATTGCTATAATATAAACCATGGCAAGGACTTTATGTTTCACTTTTTGGGTTTTCGCCATTAGATTCTTTCGTTCTCTTTTTTTCAAACATTTACCTTACATGCGGTTTCTGTTGTTACACAGTTTCAGACTTTTTTTTTTGTAAATTAAGGTTAGCGCTTTAGAAAAATGACTCTACATCGTTTCGGCAAATTACTTAATGGCTCGCATAATGCAAATACCGCAGCGCTGCCGTTTTAGTGCGCCAAATAAGTGGAAAAAATGCAACATTTACTTCAATTATGCATAAAATACGAGCTAGCGCACTAATGAAAATGCGAAAATGAAGCGAAAAATGTGCGAGGGAGGGGAAATGTTTGCCGAACAGCATTAAATATTGTAGTTTTTCGGAAAAGAAGAAAAGCGAAATCTAAATTAGCAGCCGAAACAGTGTATACCCATATTCCTGGTAAGCCCTGGAAGCCAGAAAAGTTGTTAATGTAGTTAATTAAAAATTGCGGAATATTTTGTTGCCAGCTGAGTGCACCCGCATACTTGTTGTTGGTGTGTACATATATCATATTTTTCGCACATTTATGTTTTCATTCTCTTGTTGAGCTCTTAATATTTCAAATGAGATTTTAGAAGTGTCGGAAGCAGACAGTCTTGGCAGCATGACTTTTATATAGCGTAATTAAAAATTTTGAAAAAAAATTGCAAGTTTCTTTTCCTTTTTGGTTAGGGAATAATTTATGTAATTTAAATTTCAGAAATTTTTATGTTGAATATATTTTAGAAATATATAAAAGAAAATATATTTGATATGCGTGTATACATTTGCTTTTGAATAAAATATAGAGGCACAACCTAACTGTAAATTTATAATATTTATTGCTTATATATTTTGTAATTGAATATTTCGAGGAAATTAGCAGCATCTGTCTGTATCTGCTCTTGACAAGCACTGCAAACTAAGCACTGCAAACTAAATCGGCTGAATAAGCAACTTTTTTTCAATTTTTTCATCTCTAATTTTGGCGTAGTTATACCTGTGCTTTGTAATTACAACTAATAGAATAGTATTTTACATTTCACTGCATCTGCATTCAAGCAAATGAAACAGAGAAATTAAATTTAAATATTTTAGTGTGGAAATTGTAGCGCTTACAAAAGAATTTGGTCAGTGCGATATAAGCAAAGCATTAAAAATAGACTGCAGCGCAGTCTGCAGGCAGGTTTGTGTTTCAAAAACAAAAAAATATGTAAGTATATGACAGGGTGTGTTAAAAAAGAGCTAATATTTGTAGTCGAAAAAGTCTTTTCGTATTTCTAATCAAACTTCAACCTTTTTTTATATTTATAATGAACTTTAATGAACCAAATATGTGTCATTGTGGTCGACCACTTTTTGCCATTTATCCGCTAGAGACATTATTCCATCAGTGTAAAACTTTTCTGGTTTCTTGGCTAAAAACTGCGATAAGTAATTTTTATAGGCTTCTCTTGAAGCCGACTTTACTTCATTAAGGTAATGGTAGTCCAATGGTGCAAGATCAGGAATTTATTGGCGATGCATCAAAACTTCCCAGTCAAGCTCTCCCAGTTTTTGCCGAGTCATCAAAGATGTGTGTGATTTAGCGTTGTCCTGATGAAAGGGGAAGCCCTTTCTGTTGAACAGTTCTGACCGTTTTTTCAATTGCTTGCTTTGATCTCATCAGTTGTTGACAGTAAAATGTAGAGTCAATCGTTTGAACAGCCCATAGTGAGTGATTCCTTTCCAATCCTACCAAACACTCAGCATAACCTTTCGAGGTGACAATCCTGGCTTTGCGACCATTTATTGAGCTTCATTATCTTTTTTGCACATTATGTCGCATTTGATCGACTTTTCGTCTCCTGTTACCATTCGCTTCAGAAAAGGTTCGATTTCATTTCGTTTCAGTAAAGAATCGCACATGTTAATTCGGTCCATTAAATTTTTCACCGACAATTCATGTGGTACCCAAACTCGAGCTCATTTTTGTAGCCAGCCTTTTTTAAATGGTTCAAAGCCGTTCGATGATGAATGTTAAGTTCCTTAGCGGTTCATGGTTACTTATGTGACGGTCCTGGTGAAACTTTTCTATAATTTCATCGACTTTTTCAGTGATAGATCGACCAGAGCAAGGTGCATCTTTCACATCGAAATTTCCAGAACGGAAGCGAGCGAACCATTGTTGTGCTACACGAACTGATACAGCAACGTCTCCGTAAACTTTACAAATTTCATTGGTGCTTCGGTGGTGGCTTGCGTGACATTCTTCCCTTTTTTATACAAAAATTTCAAAATATAGCGATTTTTTATATTGTTATGTTTTATATGAAATGCTCCACAAAAATGGTTACTCATTTTTCAGAGTACCAAGCGCAAAACAATAATCGTGTTTTTTTTACCACCCTTATATAGGTAAATATGTGCCTACACCTGCAGCTGCGTAGCAAGTGGAAAAGTACAGTGAACTATTAAATATCAGCAGAAACTAGACATTGTGCCGACCAAGTTCACAGCTACAAAAGTGCTGGCGGACATTTGCTTCAACCGTAAAGTATAGATGAACTGGGGCAACAACCGTTAGGGTTAAAAAGAGCAGCTAAAAATAGCAATTGTCTTTTTTCCGGATCTTTTGCGTTCGCTTCCCTCCTCAATGCGCCTGCTGCGGCTCTTTTGAAGGCATTTTACGAATTTTCAGAATTTTTCGCAAAGTAATTTGTTTACGTTTTTACTTTAGCCGTGCGGCTACCTAGCTGTCTGTCCGTTATCTGCTATCTGCCTGCTCACACTCTCGGCCAGCACTTAATTTAAAGTTAACTCATTAATTTTGTCGGCACAACATCAACCGCACCACTACCATGCACCGGCAGCACAGTTGACCAGCTGCTTAGTTGGTTGGTTGGCTGAACAAATATTTGGACTTTGGGGCGTTAAAAAATTTCTACTGATAAATTTTCGGCTACCGGCACTACGTAGTCCTAGTGCCAAGCACATATACATGTGCGCATACACGCACACATGCACACGTGCGCTCGTGCATGCTTAGCTGGTAGCGCGTTGAAAGTTTGCTTGTTGTTTTGAGGTTGTACAGCTGACTTTTGTGCGCTGCTGGCAGCTGGCTGCCTTTTAGTGTGACGAAATTGCCGAAATTGCAAGTCATAAAATGCGGCAACTTTAGCCTTTGCTTTGTTGTGTATGTGTGTTGCTTTTGCTATTTGGTGTTTTGCTTGTTTCGTTGTACTTTTTTGTTTGGCAAACATCTGCAGCACTTACAAATTATTGTAGCACACTTTTAGGTGCTTGGAAAAATATGTTGTTCGAAGTTAAAGCAAATGATGCGCGCCGAAATGTGTTTATTGTTGTTTTTATTGCTTTTACACTTTACCTAGAAGTGCTATCTATGTATTCGCACACCTCTCGTCGCCCCGGCGGCCTGACTTGAGGCTACAAGCTATCATTTGCCCTGTGTTAGCTATTTAATTGTTTGTAATTACTTTCATTTGAAAATTATGCGGGCTTTTAACTGTTATTTGTTGTGCTT
Source organism: Bactrocera tryoni (assembly GCF_016617805.1). Taxonomy (NCBI): domain Eukaryota; kingdom Metazoa; phylum Arthropoda; class Insecta; order Diptera; family Tephritidae; genus Bactrocera; species Bactrocera tryoni. Next base: position 10,165,835 of record NC_052499.1, read on the forward strand.
AATTAAAGTAATTGAGGTAATTATTTAAGACTTGGTCAGTCGTTTGCTGTTAAAGTGGAAAAAAGTGGAAGTTGCTGCAAGCAAATCGCCAAAGGTGACGTGTTTAGAGGATCTTCACATACATACATATATTGCTCTCGTATTGTTGTCGATGCTGTGTTGTTAGACAATATTTTTTTAACAAGCGCCAAATATGATGTTTTCTACATACTTCTGTCATTTCACATTTCGAGATTGAATACTTCTCTCAGATATTCAAAAAGTGAAGCAGGTTCCTATTTTTTAAAGGTAGCTTGCTTAATCTTAGCACTAATTTTAGACCACACTTAAACGCTAGAGTGAACAAAGCATCTACAGCACTTAACACCTGGAAAAGAATGGCGAAGCTTAAATACCTCGGAGCTCATTGGCTATACACAGTAGTTGTTAGACCGATTACGATATGCAGTTTGTCATGTTTGTGGCCAGTAAAGGGAAAGAAATACGCGGTAAGGCATATGAAAGGCGTTTGGAAGGCATACAAAGATCAGTGGGAGCTCTTAGAATAAAGACAAGTCAGGTACTAAAAGTAAGACTTGTTCTCTAACCAACTGGCAATAAAGCTAGATTTTAGACTGAGAGAATCCTCTCAATTAGTCGCCTGTAATAAGGAACATTGTATGATGCTTAGTTACAGTTTCTAACCACTACGATAGATTTTCGAAAACCTATACAACTGAAGTTAAATTTGGTCCTCTTCACTTTCAGAGTGGAGTGGAAAAGAGGTGATGTGGACAGGAAGGATGAAGAAATAAGCATCTAATGCGGATAAAAACCTGGTAATCGAGTACAAGGTGGTGTCACGAATCACTTTCCGTTTAACAGACCACTTCAGTGGTTTCCAGTGTTTTCCAAGCGGTGAACACAGTAATCAAAGAAAATCTTGTTGTTCTGACAAGGAATGTACTCACAACAAGGAATATATTTATATATACGAATAAGCAAGCAGCTTTGAAATCACTAAATTTACCTAGGGCTTCGTCAAAGTCAGTGAAAGATAAAACTGCAATGGGTTTAAGGGCATAGTGATGTTCCTGGCAACTGTGAAGCAGATGAAATTGCCAGAACGGGCACCACCCTACAATGGGACTCTGAAAAAGAGGGAATGTACTACTTATATATGTGTATGGTCACTTGCATTTAGATATTTAATCGACGAACATGTTAAAAATTGAGCTAAGTGAGTTTCGTTGAGGTCAATCCTTGAGTTGCTCAAATAGAAGGCAAATGTGGCATGAAAGAAACATATCCGCACATGTTGACAATCAAAATTTAAAAGAAATGGCATAAGAACTTTGGTAAGAGTGCTAACAGGTCAGTGTCTAATTGATAGACATGTACTATACAATGACTATTGTAGAAGCTGGCAGGTTAGGTTAGGTGGCTGATCGACAATCTCATGTGGACTACTATATGTAGCCCTTTATAATGTCATGGATAAGAAGAACTCCTCTTTTCGAACTGTAAATTAGCAAAACACTTAAGTGCCAATACAAATTTCGTTTAATTTCCATTCCCGTCAGCTCGGTAGGATGTCTGAAAGTATGTGCTCCAAAATGTTAAGGTCTTGACCTCCCAAATGCGGGACAGTCTGGAAGGAAGTATTGAGTTGTTTTCACGTCATATTTTTCCCCACAGCTTGTGCAGATGGCATCTGCTAGGATTCCCAGCCTTACCGCGTGGACGCCAATAGGGCAATGGCCAAAGCATCATGATTAGAGAGAGGCTAGCCATATTTAAGGCAAAGAGATCTTTAGATCTTTTGCGATCGATTTTGGTCCAAAAAGCTTTTGTGACAGCTCATGTACCGACGGTGGTCCAGCGTTAAACAATCTTCCCAGGACCGCTAGGAAGCATCGATCCGCTCCCATCCTATTGACAGTGGTTCTAGGATGCATTTTTCTTGCTAGATCATCAGCTTTACAGTTTCCTGCGATTCCGCTGTGAGCTGGCGTCCATATCAGTCTTATTACAAATCACTCGATGCTATTTATAGCAAAGTTGGCCACTCTTCGACCAGCCCTGCACTCACTGTTAATGAGTTCAAGGTTAGTATTGCCGCTCTGCTATCTGGAATGGATGGATGGTCACTTCTCTGAAGGAGTTTGCACATCGGAGCATTTATTATATTGCTATCTTAATGGCTGCAACCTCGGCCTGGAGGACAGTGCAATGGTCAGAAAGTCTGAAACTGTAGTTGAAAGAGAGTTCTCGACAGTAGACCTCTCTCGTTCAACGTCTTCTTTCCACCCACAGCTTCCACGCCAGTATATGGGTATAGAAGGAGCCGCCGGTGTTCGGTTTGACAATTCCATGATTCAAGTCATCCGGTATGAAGTCAAAGTGAGTGAGGATTTCCGGGTGTTTAGACCCTAGACTGTTCTATTAGGAACCCACTCTAATATCTCCTATGCGAAGGCAAAAGATCGCAAACAGAAGCACGTGATGGTTCAGATAGGAGACGATAGATTGAGGGATTATTAGTGCCGAAGGTGTCATAGTGGGAACTGTGACGTTTAAGAACTTCATTAACAGAATCCATTTGTGAGTCATTTTCATTTGCTTTGATCGGGGCAGTAGTTACGATATGCCGTCTTGCGGTGGGAAGTATTTGAAGTCTTAATTAGCAGTTAAACGAATGCTGTCACTTTTTGTTTTTAACTGTGAATTCTTTGAGTTCGCAAACTGCGTAAGCGAAATACTGACGAAACAAATTTGGTTGCCACCTACGAACAATTGGCGAATTTGCATGCGAACAGTTTGGCAAGTATTAATTAATGCAACTCATTTGAAATATGCAAATATATCGCAACCGCAACAAAGCGTCACGAAAGCGAGCGCTCAAAGCAACAAGTTATTTGACGCATACGCCTTCACGCCACTGCAAAGCGGGGGGCGGGCGGTTGAGCGAAAACCAAAAATAGCATGTGTGTGAGGACAAAGGAAAACGTTTGTAACTGTGTGAGTGTGTGTGAGACAAAATAGTTTGCAGTTACTACCCAGCAGTGTACTATATTACTGCGCGCTGGTGGACTAGTGACTGACTAGTTCATGTTGGCATTTGACATATAAAATTACTTATTTACAACATATATTGCATATATGTATATGTTGTAATGTATATTTCTATGAGTATATATGGTGCAAATAAGTAATTTTATATTTGAAAAGACAACAAGCCTGACTAAGTAAGCGGAGCTGGCAGCCAAAAAGGTAAAAAAAAATAATGAAAATTTGAATTTCTAAAGCCAAAATACCTGGGCTACAACTAAACACACGTGCTCCTCTCTGTAGCTACGTGTGTACGGCAGCTGGGTATGACTTTCCATATGCAAGTGCCAGCAGCATGCATTTATTTGCATAAATATGCCGTTGTATGCTTGTATGTATGTATGTACTTGGCATTTATTCGCATTTCACGCACACACAATGGTAAGTGATGAACATTTAACTTAGTTGCGGCAACATATGTTTGCTTGTTGTTGCTGACTTTTGTACATGTGTATTTCATTAACTTTGCAACAGTAGCGCACACACACACACTGGCGGCGGAAAATCACAAATGCAAATGTACAATGCGAAATAATTTTAATTGCCTCACTTATGGCAACAGAAAAGTAGGTGTGGCAGCGGGGCGTCGTTGGAAAATATGCTGGGCGGCATGTTGCACGCGTGGCATATGTTGCATATTTTATTAAATGCCGGATATTGGTGGAATATACACACGAATGCCTCTAGTTGCTGCAAGTTTGACTTTTTGCAAACTTTGGGGGCGTGCAGCAGTGCCACGGGATGCAGAATTTAAATAAAAAATAATTATTTTTTAATACAATTTTATTAGCTTCACTTGTAAGTTTGCTTGCTTGTTACATTTAGCCCGCAGTAGGCATGTTTTTGGTGCTTATTTAGCTTATTATTTATTATAAAACTTATTTTAGTCTAGAAATTTGAAAAACAATTTTCGATAATCATAGAGTCAAGATATTCAAAAATATCTTCCGAAAAGGATTTTTCAAAATTCAAATTATTTTCGTAGTTATAGCCGTTTTAGTGCCTTAGCAACTGGATCGGTTTAGCGGACGACGAAACGGTAAACGCGTTTTTCTCGAGTCTATTCCTTTGAAATTTGACAAAAACCTTTGTTATATGTTTTACTACCGCGACTGCCTCCGATTTTGGAAAATTTTAATTTTAAGTATTTTTAAAAAATTTGAAAAGTCAAAAAAGGTCTCTCTATCACAATTACCAAAAATTTTGGAAAACTGTAATTTTAAGTACTTTTAAAGAATTTAAAAAATCTAAAAAGTTTCTTTATCACAACTATCCCGATTTTTGGAAAATTTTAAGTATTTTAAAAAATTTTGAAAAGTTAAAAATGGTCTCTTAATTTGAGGTATTTTTAAAAAAATTAAAAAAATAAAAATTATTAATTATTATTTTATTAATTTTTTAAAATACTTAAAATTTTCTAAAAATCGGTATAGTTGTGATAAAGAAACTTTTTAGATCTCCTTTTCGTAACTACGTCGAATTTTGGAAAGTTTTAATTTTAAGTGTTTTTAAAAATTTGAAGAGTTAAAAATTGTATTTCTTTCGCAGTTCCCTCGAATTTTGAAATTTTAATTTTAAGTATATTTGAAAAAGTGCAAACGGCCTCTCTAGCACAACTACTTCGAATTTAGGAAAATTTTAATTTAATTATTTAAAAAAAATGTGAAAAGTTAGAAAAAAAAATTGTTTTTGATTTTGGAAAATTTTAATTTTAAGTATTTTTAGAAAATTCGAAAAGTCAAAAAAGGTCTCTCTTTCGCAACTTTCTTGGATTATGGAAAATTTTAAGTATTTAAAAAAAATATGAAATAAAGAAAAAAAAGCACAAAATTCTTGTTTTTGTTTCAAATCGAAGCCATTTTGTGAATGTAGTCAATTCGATAGCGACATCTTTACTAATGGAGAATTTAAATTTTGTTTTCTAGATTACTACAAGGGTTGGAATCATGGCAACCGGAAACTGCCTTAGTCTTGCAGTCCCACTCCACTTTTTTTTTAATTTCTTTTTTTAATTTTTGTTTTAATTTTTTTAAAACTTTTTTTGTAATTATTTTGTAATTGGATATTAAAAATGGACGGCCTGTAGTTCAACAATTAGAATTTTTTTTATTAATTTTTAATTTTTTTAAATATTTTTTTAATTTTAATTTTTTTTAATTGTATAAATTAAAAAATAATTTTTTTATATTTTTTAAAAATATTAAAAAAGAAATATTATTATAAATATAAAAAATGTTTTCCATTGTTTTCATCTTTGCTTGAAAAATGCCTAAATGTAGCCGTCTAGACTAAAATACCCCTTTTAGTAATGTAGAATGTCAATGAAAAGCTAAGGTTTGTGTACCCTTCATCAATTGAAGTACTCACTTACTGTGTGTAATATTAGCTGCAACACTCTACACATCTGATAATATAATTATATTAGTTGTAATATTTCCACTCGCCACATTAATTACATAGTTTATAAATATGCTCGAGAACAAATTAATTTTTCCCCCCGTCAAATTGTTGTTGCCATTGTTGTTGTTTTCCAAGTTAGTCGATTTTACATTGTACTCACAACTAAAAACACGTTTTAGCTAATTTAAGTAAAGTTATTTTTCTGGCACGCCATGGCGTATGAGCAACGTCGGCAAAGCAACTACACACAAATATTATAACTGTATATTTGTGTGTAATTATATGCATAATTAGAAATTCACTTCACAAATTGTTATTTAGCGTAATATTTTTCAGCGAATATAACTGAATATAAAATAGTACAAAAATAACAAAACAGTCAACTGGCTTTGGTAGAGGAGAAACTCGCGGTTTGGCGCAATTAAAACGCTGCGTAACACACACACCAGCGCATATGCGCATGCAACACACCTGATGAATTGCAGTCTAGTTCGTTTGACGACTTTCGCTTTGTTTTTGCATACCTCAACTGGCCGCGCACAGTTTTGTTTTGAGGAAAAGCGCGCAAATTGGAAAATTTCCACTCACAAGTGGGCGAATGCCGTAAGTTGTGCAATTAAAAGCACGTGATCAAAAGGCAATGAAAACCGCCGAAAAGTGAAGGTATTTCAAGTGGCTTGCGCAGCATACAAAGTTGATTGTTAGAGAAAAAAGTGTAGCAATTGAAATTAATTAAAAATCTAAAGCGAAAACGAGTGTTGCAGATTTGTTTAGAAAAATATACAAAGCGCTTATTTACACACAGAAAACGATTTTGCATACGTGAAATGTAAGACTTCTTTTACCTTACTGGTAGAGACACCGCTTACACGGTTATAGCGGAAATGTACATACATATGTAGGCCTCGCTTATTAGAGCGAGTTAAGTCGCCAGCTGATAGGCTGTTTTAGCTTTCTTTACAGAAATCGACGTTATTTATATTTTTCGCTATGGTTGCCAACAAAAGCCTACCTAAGCGTACTTCGATTTATGCCATTTTCGATAATTGTATATAAGTACGCAGTTGAATTATTTTACATAATGTGAGAATAGATAAGAAATGAACTGAATGCCTGACATAATGGCGCTTAAGCTTCGGAAATACGTTAAAAAACACTGTAAATATTTGATTGAGAATAATTGAAGTTTTGAAGTTGTAGCGACAAAGTGCTAAAAATAAACTGAGCGCAAAGGGACTGGCGTGAAGTGGTTGGAATTGAAAGAGAAAGCACATAGGTTGATAAGGTAAATAATACATAAAAAATATCTACGTAGATGTATTTTACAGCAGTGAGCATACGTAATGAAATAAGAACATACATTGTGACAAAAAGGTACCCGAAAATGGTAATTTTAATTCGTTGAATATAGGATATATCAAAAAAATACAAGTATATTCTGCTAAGTTTATGGAACTGTACTCAATTACTATGCCAAATATGAGCGCGATCTGTCAATCAGTTTGTTTACAGCAGCTGGTCGGTACATCTCGGTAGTCCGTTGCGATTTTTACAATGGATAAAAATATCGATCGAAAAATTGGTCTTTAATTTAGTATTTCTAACCAAATTTCGTATGAAAACTCGTTGCGATTGTTCGAAAAGGCTAACGGTGATACAGTTTTATCAAAAACACAAGCCTACAAGTAGTATAAGGCCTTCAAAAATGGTCGATAGATCGTTGAAGACATGTATTGCTCTGGACGACTTGCGACCTTTTCAACTTATGAAAACTTTAAGAAAAAAGAAAGATGTGGTACCGGAAAACCGTCAGAAAAATGTTAGACAGTTTGTTTGTTTGAATGATTTTGGTGGATATTTTGGGTATGAAAAGCATTATTGCTCGACTCGTCCCGAAAAAGCTGATTTTTTTTTGTTTCAAAAAGAGTACTGTAAAGAAGTCTTTTTCCGATCCCCACACATGGAGAAAATTATAACTGCCGATGAGACATGGATTTATGAGTATGACATGCGAACAAGTCAACAATCATCAGAACGAGGGGAAAACAACGAGCCAAAACCAAAAAACCAAACCAAGCCGCTCAAAAATCAAGGTGATGCTCATTGTTTTTTCGATATTCGTGGTTTGGTGCATAACAAATTTTGTTCCGGAGAGTTGAATGGTCAATAAGACGATCTAGTTGGCCGTATTCAGGTGGTTGCGAGAGAGCATTCGTCGAAAACAGCCGAATTTGTGGAAGAACAATTCATGGATTTTACACTAAGATAATGCACTATCGCATCGAGCCACGATTGTGAACGAATTTAAAGTCAAAAACGCAATGAATACTATCAATCAACCACCGCATTCACCAGATTTAGCACCGTGTGATTTTTTCTTACTCCTCGAACTGAAACTGTTGCTCCGTGGAACCCGTTTTTAGTCGACCGAAGAGATAAAACAAAATTCGTTAAACTGGAAAAAATTTCGAGAACTGGAAAAATCGTTGGCATAAGTGTATTACATCTGGTGGGGGATTACTTTGAAGGCGACAAAACAAATATTTATGAATAATTAAATATTTATTAACAATTTCCGGGTACTGTTATGTCATAATTTATAACAATCAAAGCCGCTAGCAGCCTTTCCAAGCGTGCTATATTTTTTTTTATTAAATGTGTGTGCAAGTGAATTTCCTGATTTCCTATTGGACACCGAACCGCAAACAAATTGGATTTCAGCTGTCATTCCACACTGTAACAGGCAAACCATTAACGAAAAGCGCGTTTTGTCGTCATCGCTACTGCGGTTAGTACACAAGTGCAACGCCCAACTACAGCACTGCTTTCTATGTAAAAAAAACACACACAGTGAAAGTTATTTTATTTAAGGAAATCAGACAATTTGCTTGCACACTAAGCTGCTTTGCTAAGTGTCTGTTTTTTATTCAAATTTATTTACTTTTCTTCTTCGCTTGGCATATTTGTTTTTTCTATTCTATGTTACCAAATCTATTTTGACGCCCTTCCCACGCGTCTGCGCGTTTTCTTTTCCAACATTTTGGCAGCAAATGCCTTGTCAGCAGTTTTCGGCAATAGAAATCGCATTAAATTCGCATTTGACTTTGTTTACTTGCCACTTGGCGTATCACTGAGGCAAACAAACAATGAAAGTGGGTATATTCTCATCAGCGGATCACAACGACATGCATACATATAATTGTGTAGTATATATTTGAATAGTACACATGCATATATGTTTGACAGCAAGCATGTATGTATGCAAAAAAAATGTCAATAAAAAGATTTCAGAAACGCCATTTATGCTTTTTTTACCACACAACAATTCAAGTGTTTCCTTGTACGTACGCTTCCCCGCTAAGTTGTTGTTTTGCTTATAGCGATGCTGTTGTTATTGTCCATTGTTGAGAAGGTTTATAACAGCAGGCGCTGGGTGGTCTAAAAATACACAGCAGAAAGTGTCAGAAAAAGTGCTGTCACGCGCTGGTTAGCACATGGAGGTGCGTTTTTCTTGCACACTAATGCCTTTGAAAAGCTTGAAAGCGTGAAGGGCAGGATGTTGGTGCAAGAAACACATACAATTGCATGGAATAACACATATATGCTCAAACATATTGCGCGGAGTAAGACGTTAAACGTCTTGAAAGTCGACAACACTTCTCAACTTAAGTTGACACTTCTGCACATTTTCTTTTTAACGGTATTGCTTCACACTCGTGTGCCAGCACTTCCGGCAAAATTGTTGTTTAGCTTCGCTTTTCATCTCGAGTTGATTTCAGCAGCCTTTTTCTGTTTGAATTTCATTTACTTGAGTTGCTGTTGCACTCTAAATTATTACGCACACACATAACATTTTTCTTGTACAAACAGGCAAACACTTTAGCAACTCATACATGCACACCTGTGCGCACACAAAACATATGCGTACACTCGTACAAGCACACTTCAACATACACTTACGTACATGAAAGTGTTATGGCTGTTAATGCCACTTGAGCGCCATTTTGCGAAAGTGTTTCGTCACCTTAATTTTGTATAACTTTCGTGTAGCTGTTGTTTGCGCTGGCAAATCAAAATAAAACTCACAACAAGTAGTAATAAACAAAAATGTCGAAAAGCCGACTTTTGTGCGTAGAAAGACGAAGTTGACTGTTTCAACGTCAAGTGGAAATTAGCTGTTTTTTATCAATATAAAGGGTCGCTCAAAATGAATGCCTATGAAAATTGAACACATGTAAACCAAAAAAAAAACAACAACAAATCGACAGCTGACTGTTAGACGCTTAGAGAAAATTGAGCGCTACACAACAGAACAAAAAAAAGAAATGTGGTCGCTGTTCGAAAATTCTACACACAATATGTTCTTTTGCCTTTATCTTTTTATCTCCAAAGAAAGTAAGCTTATGACATTGAGAGCACGATTTTCGTTTACAAAATTTTCACACAAAAATTTATTTATTTTTTTATAAAATCATTTCTCTAAAAGTTATACGCAGTTAAAGATCAGTTATACTGGTCACCATGATGTATGAGTAACATTTACACGGTACACCATGTCGTATGAGTAACGAACAATTCATATACCACTACATATACACTATCTGGTATGAGCAACGCAAAATTTAGATGTCGATGGTATGAATATACCGAATACAATATTCATAAGGTACACCATGTCGTATGAGTAACACAAAATTTATAAGGAAGTTATATGAATGACTTTACCTGCGTATTACCTTTAAAGGAATAATTTTATAGAAAATATTATCAAGATCATTTTTATAGAGCTGAAAATTTTGTAGTAGAATATTACCTTTTCAAGGCCCCGATATTTCCTACCTTAATGCAAAATATAAAAAAAATCCTATGTAATATACAAGGGAAAGGAAAAATTATTTAGGCAAGGTATTAAGTTGAAAAAGAGATGGATAATGGTCTTTAGGACAAAAACTGAAACTTCAGGATGCATCTGCAAAGACTAATCAACTTGGGAAATAACGGACACTCTAACATGATATACATAATATATAGTAATACCTTTGGCTATTAAATTTATAGAAAATATATATAATATACAGTCGGAGTAGTGTTAACTTCGTCAGTTAAAATTACGTTAGCTGAAGAGGTCGATCCAAGAAGGACCTCACCTCAACATAAGACCTACGACAGTCGAGTCTAATTAACCGGAGCGGCCCTCGGATTTTTAACCGGCCAAGAACTGTCAACTCGGCATTATGCCTCGAAATTACATCAATAATGTTTACTACCGCTACAACAACAATAACTCTTATAGATGGCCAAAGCGCTTAGGACCTATCACAAATTTGTTGAGACGGCTAATGGTGTTTTAACTAAAATGGCGACAAACTTAAATCTTGCGTCCATTTTGGTACACCCTGTATTATGAAAATTGTATATATACTATCCTTAATTAATGTGAAAGACTTCTTGGAATTTTGATATAGAAGACATATATTCAATTGTAATTTTAATTTGAAACCTTTTGTAGGATAAAAAACAAATTATTTATTAAATTGGTTTGATATGCTTTTATGCTATTCCAAGTCATAGGGAGTTTGTTTGGTATGCTTTTATGCATCCTTATTGCTCGAAATTGGCACTAAGTCATTATTACCGGATACTGTCTTCGGCTCGGATTCGCTTCAAGAGTATGTCGTTCAATTGAATGCCAAAAATAATGCTTTCGCTTTTATTAGACCTTCTTTATAATTTCAATCTTATTAACACGGTTTAACTGAAATTTCTTTTCACATACCAATTTTCCATATTTTCCCTTCGATTTATTTCTGCATGCCTGCCATGTCAATTATTATAATATATTTTCAGATAAACCTCATTGCTGAGTGTAACCCAATTAAATTGTTGTGGTGAAAGCTGCTGTGAATTCATTTATGAATTGCAATAAGGAGTCTGTCTCTGCCGAGGCGACATTGAGACGCGACATGTCGTCACTTTGGCGTCGTCAACATTTGACATTGAGTCAGCATGACAAGCAATTGTGGCATAAATAAAGCGATAGTCAAGCAGAACGGAAATCTTGTTGATATGCTTATGAATATGAGGATATATCTATATATATATATATATATATACATGCACAGCCCTCATGTTCAAACGCATATCAACAAGATATTATATATATGTTTGTGTGGAATTTAAGTATGAAAAATACTATTTATGAAAAGAACTGTGTTATATTTTAGAATATATTTGGGAACTTAAAACACATTTGCCCTTAATATTCCCTGCCATTTTCCTACTAGAGTAATTTTTATGAAAGTTTTTTTTTTATTACATGCAAACGTAACTACTTTCCATTATTTCATTATTTAACAACATTTCATTTCCTACGAACTATTTTGCAATCATCATTATTATATCTGTTTTTGATTGACTCTCTAAGAGTTCATTACGTTGTGCTTCAATTTCATGCAGCTGTTTTTAATTTCCTATTTTCTATCAGCCCTTGTTCGTTTATTATCCTCGCATTAACTTCTCTTTCGTCCTTTTGGCTTTTAGTAGCCAAGGCGTAATGTAGCATAACTCTCATTAATTATTTCGCTTTGCCCATTCTCGCTCGTTTATCATTTTCATTTCGAGCGATTGATTTTTATGATTGTTGTGATTTACAGCTGTCATTTCGAGCTGGAAATCCAAACTTTTGTTATTGTCCTCTGCTGCACGACCGCCCTACGAATTTTAGCAAACTGCGAACTGTTTTTGGTCTCTCTCTGGTGTTGTTATTATATTTATGAATGCATTTGTGTAAGGATGAGTTGGTATAATAGGCCACTGTAAAAGTTTTTAGCTTATGGTCGTGCTATTAGCAAGTATGGCGAGGTTTCCACTTTGCCTAATATAACCTCAATTTTTTTTGTATTTCTACTTGTATATTGTACGGGTTAAATATAGCAAAAAAAGTGGTAAAAATTACTAATTGTTCCCCTTTTAAAAATACTAAGAGCAGCTCACCATAATGGCTTTTGTAAGTGGCAAAATTTGAAAATTTCGGTAATTGCCACAGAAATAACTGCTCTTCGTTTAGCCGAGTTGCTAAAATTGCTGCAGTAGCCATCATTAATAAGCAACATGCACCGTTACACGTGCAGCAAAATCAACAACAACTGCTGAGAGTATAGATCCATCATTTGTACAACAAATCGCATCACTCATAATGTATCAGCCAAAATCTCTCACCGCTCTTTGCTCCTACGTTAGTTTAACTTTTCGCACACATGTACATATATGCACACGCATGTGATTTCTAGTGGCACTACATCATCAAGGTATGCCGGTTGGAGCGAGCATGTTACCATTTGACTGGCAGCTGACTGATTTACTACGGCACAGCAGGATGCTTGGCTACGTGTGAAGGTGAAATAACGGTTTAACTGCTGGCAGGGAAGGGAGTTTTACCAATGAATAATATGCTAATATTGCTGGTAATAGAGGCGGGTAAAGGGTTGCAGCGCTTGGGTCATCAAGCAATAATTCTTTGCCTTGCTGCAGGTATACGGATTTGATTTGCTTGTTATCTCTGATGTGTGTTTGGTAGATGTGGAAATAATGGTGGAGGTTTGAATGTTTAGTTTCTAATGAAAAACACGTTCATGGAAGATATTTAACATGAAACTCTTTGTTCTTTTGCATTACATTTTTTATCTCCAAAGAAAGTAAATTTGAGAGCAGGGTATTCGTATACAAAATTTTCCACTAAAAAGTGTGTTTTTTTCTATAACAGCATTTCTCTAAAAGTTATACACAGCTAAAAATCACCTATACAGGTCACCATGTCGTAAGAATAACAAAAAGTTTGTAACACATTCGTGTGAATATACTGAGTATTCATACGGTACACCATGTTGTATGAGCAATCCCAAAATTATAAAGCATATTATATACCGAATATTTATAAGGTACACCATGTCGTATGAGTGAAACAAAATACACGAGGCATTTGTATGAATATAACGAATATCAGTAAAGCACACCATGTCGTATGAGTAACACAAAATTTATAAGGCGAATGTATGAATTGATTTTAACTGCGTATAACTTTTAACGGAATGTCTTTACGAAAAAAATTATTTGGACAATTTTTATAGAGCAGAAAATTTTGTATTGGAATAAACCTTTCCAAAGTCCGATATTCACTACCTCAATGCCAAATATAAAAAAATCCCATGTCATATATAAAAAAAAAGTAAAATGTGTTAGGTACGGCTTAAAATGAAAAAAAAAAAATTTAATTATTTACGGTGGATAATAATTTTTAGGGCAAAAAATTAAACTTCAGAGAGCATCTGCAAAAAATAAAAAAATTGGGAAATAACACTCTAATATAATATACATATATAATTGAATGGCTCGAAAATGTAATTAATATTAAACAAATGGCATGGCAATAAAATCTTTTAAATAACTGATTTTCTTAATATAAAAAGTTAAATAATGACTCTGAGTAAGTTAAATGACATAAACTACTGATGCTGTGAGTTGACTTTATAAACCAATACCACGATGACCAAAACCAAAACAAAGTAAATGCAGCTAAAATATGAAACGGAGGACAAATGAAAATGAGGAAGAAACGAAAATCACATAAAATACTACAAGAATATGAACAACTAAAGGTAACAGCAAATAAATTACTGCGAGTAGCAAGCCGCTATAATTAATGAATTAATAACAAGCTAAAGGAAAGGGATCAAAATAAACAAAATGAAGCAGAACAACAGAGTTAAAGAACAGAATCGTCTAAGCGATTACAAATAAGAGTACACACACAAACATGAAAACACAATACTAGCGCTGAGCATAGTTCGTGAGTAGGAATTGGTGCTGATTGGATGAAGATTATGTTTTTGGTTAACAACAACAACTGACAAACCAATTTCTAAACGAAATTTTACAATGATTTTCATTCGTTTTTATGTATGAATATTTTTTTTTGCGTGAGTGTTTGTTTGTAATCATACCCTCTTCCTTATTTGGAGCGGTTGTTGCTTGTCGAGCAGTGTCGTTACTGTTGTTGTTGTTGTTGGCGGAAATACGACCGGTGGAGAATTTAGACATCTTTGGCAAGTTTTTGCGGCGCGCTTGCGACGCTGACTTTGTATTTACTATTTAGTTTGAGGATATATGTACAGAGATATTTGAGAGCAAGATTGCGGATTTTTTTTGTTGTTTTCGTAGAGTTGTTTTTAATTTAACGTTGTTAAATATTATTACACAAAAGTGTTGATGCGCCCAGTTGGCAGGGATGGAGAGAAATAAAAACACAAAAAAAGAAAAGAATGAAAATTAACAGTAAATAACAGTAAAATACTTAAAATAACATAAATATAATTATAAAATAATGCATAGGTTCAAGTTAAGCTTAAATAAATAAATGATAATTTAATAATATCGCCTAGAGAAACGTGAAGGGAATGAGGAATAAGGAATATACATATGTTATCTATTACTAATTTCAAAGTTCATTAAAAAACTGTTTTCACACAGTATACAGTGTTAGGTTTTCTGCTTGAATTTAATGTTACTTATTTCATTGAAATTTGAAAATAAAAAATAAAAATTCAAATTTACTGATGAAGTTTTAACGTGTATTTTTAATATTTTGACCAAAATAAAAATAGGTCAATACTTTACGGAAAGAACATAATTTGGATTTAAAATTTTAGCGGAATTTCACCACATTACATAGGTAATTTGCGACGATTTTCTTAACAAACTTAACTCTTTCTACATTAAACACACACAACCAACTTTGCCGAACGTTAATGGCAAAGTGTGACTTATCACATTATTCGAGTGTTGAATTAATCTGTTAATAAATGTATATAAACATATATGCGTGGGTACTTACAATCTTCGACACACATTAGCCGATCCTCCATCAGCTTGAGACCGGTGGGACAGGCGCAGGAGATGCGCGGGCTGCGTTCATTGATGCGCGGCGCTGGCAGGCATAAATGCGAGCAATGACCATTCACCGCTTGACAGTGATTGATGCCGTCCGGTTGGCGGTAGGGATGATAGACGTGTACGACCATCGGATGTTGCAGCTACTCACAAGAATACACACACGCAGGTATATATTATATGTATTCATATGTCAAGGTTATGCCGGGTGCACATTATATGTGGTCGTGTTGCGTTCGGTGATTGCGGTCAGCCGGCGAATGTCGTATGAAAAATGAGAAAGGACAATAGCAAATTGTTAATCGATTGCTCCAATTTTGCAATTAAATTAAAAATGCATTAATCAATTATTTATTTAAGGCAGCAACGGGAGAACGTCGCTCAGCGACTAACCGCATTGTTGACGCCAATATCATGTAACAATCAACATATATATACTTACAGTTAAATATATTAAACCATAACTCAATTAAAAAGTCTCCGACCTGAATTATAGGTGGTGCAACTAAAATTAAATTGATATGATTTTTAGCTGGCCATAACTCTCAAGAGGTGCGTATGCAAATTTGATAGTGGTATTCGCCCAAAAAACGTTGTTACCGTGAAAATATCAAAAAAGTCCAGAAAAAATAAAAGTAAAGTAAAGTCGTTCGAGATAGCAGACACTCTAAAGATATCTACTGAACGTAAATATGGAATATTTAGGTTTTCGACAGCTCTGTGCAAAGTGGGAGCCATGTGAGCTAACTTTTGACCTTGACCAAGTCGAGTTGATGATCCGGTGTGGTATTTGAAAATGTTCAAGCGTAATAAACTTGAGGTTTTGCGTCGATATGTGACACTGGATGAAACATGGATCCATTATTTCACTCCTAAGTCTAATCGACAGCCAACCGAGTGGACTGCGCATGATGAAACCGCTCCAAAGCGTGTAAAAAGGCAACAGTAGGCAGGCAGGGTTATGGCATCGGTATTTAAGGATGCTCGTGGAACAATTTTAATTGAATACCTAAAGAAAACTGATTTTTTGGCTACTTGGTCGAGCAGTTTTTCTATGGTGTTTCGATTTTTTGATCACAGTAATCACTTTTCGGCACAATATTCAAAGCCAACTTTCAAAAATTAAAAAAATTGTGAATACTCGTAACTATGTTCAACCAATTTCTCATGATAATAGCAATTTACTCAATATGCATAATATTTTCCTCCGCCTCTTGCACCTACCAACTATTCACCAGCGTGAGTACATGCAGCAAAGCACGTGTGCCAGCCTGCAGGTGACACAAATTAATATTATTTGGCATTTCTGAGAAAAATCGCATACGCCAGCGTTGTTCCTATACTTTTACCACCTGCCACATACACCCACATTAGCCTTCATTGTAGCGGTATCATTATTTATAGGGTTAAATATAAGTTGAATTGGATTTGGATGAAAAATTTCGTAGCAATATTTTGCAGTCGAAAGAATAGTTGCAGAAATAGTTGGATTCAAAAATATACAACTATTTACTATATGCAAGAGTATAGGCGTAAAGCCCAAAAGGAAATGCGTTTGCCATTGTGCCTTGCTTTTTAGTTGATTTCAAAGTGTTTTTCAAGAGCGACGCTTCTTCTTTCAATTTTTTCTAAACTATTACTCCTTTTAACCAAAGAGTGATCATAATTAAATATTTTTCATTATATATTTCCTAAAGGTCTCATATATGGTTAGTCGAAAAAGTTTTTTCGTATTTTGTCAGCAAGATATGACCCAATTATACGATTTTTTACGATTAGAATTTTTTTGAGGTTTTTCGAATATTTTTTTGGGTCTTCGTAGGACCTGCTCAAACAGTAAAAACATGAAAAAGTCACTAGTCACATATCTTTTTGCAACTCATCGTGCACTCATTTCGAATTTGTCGTATTTCTTGCAGGCATGCTTTCAGTGGCAACCGTAAGCTAGCTCACTTTGAATCCGGCGGCACTCGCACATACACAGTAGTGCTGTGTGTGTTCGTGGTGGGTGCTTTGGCTCGTTTGTTGTTCGGCAGCCGCCGGCAATGGCACATTTATTTTAGTTGCCGCACAATTTTTTCATTTTCACCAAGAAATTGTGACACTATCCCGCTGCGCAAAATGTAGGTCAACCTGCGAACACACACACACGCACAAGTCTATGTTTGTATGCGTGTTATTTTGGCAGGCAGCTGCCAGGTAAGTTAAGAAAAATTGCAGAAAACATAAAGATGTAAAATAAAATTCATGGCGAAATTTTCGTGGAACACGTGTGAATTGCATAGACAAGTATTTTTTGATAAGATTGCCTGCTGGCTAGGTGCTAGAGGGTATAGCGTGAAACGTGGCTGACGAACATATAGTATATGATATGCATATGAATGTGAGGGGAATTGAAAGCTAAATTGTATATAATTTGTAGAATAAGTTTGAGAAAGCAAATGTGAAGTTAACGCTTTGATATATTCTATCAAATTTAGATTGTCTAGTTTAATGTAATACCAACTGTAGGAAAAATTTATATTTATAGCCCGAACAGGGTATACCAAGTTTGCCACGAAGTCTGTAATATACAAAAGGAAATGTCAGAGACCCTTAAAAGTCTACGAGACGTGATGAGAAGTTTGCCACGAAATCTCTAATATACAAAAGGAAAAGTAGGAGACCCTTAAAATTCTACGAGACGTGACGAGATGAGTCGTTTCTCATGAAAAGTATTATTACCGGCTATGAGTCTTAGATCTTTGCTTACGACCCGGAAACTTATGATCAATCGGCCAAATATCGTTGCAAAGGTCAACCGAAGCCGCGAAAACCACGTCAAAGCAGGCCAAAATCAAGGTTATGTTGACAGTTTTCTTCGATTATTGATGTTTGCTGCACGCCGAATTCCTTCCGACAACAGGAACTGTCATGAAGGAATACTATTTGAGTGTTATGTGTCGTTTGTGCGAGGCTATTCTTAAAAAAGATCGGAATCTTGGGCCGATAAATCTTGTTTTTGCAATACGATGATGCACTGTCGCATACTGCATTGATTCTTCGTGAGTTTTTTGCCAATTTTCAACCAATATCGTACCGCAACCACCGTATTCGCCTTAGCTCCGTGTGACTTCTGGCTCAACTCAAACAACCGCTCTGGGGAAGCCGTTTTGAGTCAATTGGAGACATCAAGGGGTTACATGGCTTAACGGGTTACAAAAAATCGACTTTTTTATTGTGTTATTAAATTCTCAATATCTCTAAAATATTATCCTAAATTTTCACGTTGATCCGAGTAATAGTTTCGGAGATATGATCCTGAAAACTTGTGCGCTCGAGGCTAGCTAGGGTCAGTGCGTCGTCTTTAAATGCGTTTTTCTCGAAACTGTGATTTTGAAGTCAGTTGGCAAGATTTATCGAGAACTACTCAAACGATTTTTATGAAATTTTACGCACTGACATTTTAATTTTATTGTAAAAATGTCTGCCAAAAATCTAATTTTCAGTTTTTTTCTTCGTACAAGTTTTAAGTTAAGGTTTTAATTAAAATATGTAGTTTTTCCAAGCCAACGTGGGCTATATTTTAATAAGGAAATGACATCTCACACATTCAATACTCGTAATGAAGACATGTACTGCCATGCGTGTCTAACACACACACACACGCACATACAGAAATCGATTTCCCTTGGTCTAACCGCGCTCTATCGCTTGCCTGTCATTATCATTTTAAAATTACGATTATAAGCACTCACCTGATGCAGTGCGGTTACCGGCTCCACTCCTTTGCCATTGAATTTATTCGCCTTGAAGACGGTCTGCTTATCCCAGTCGGACCAATAGATGCTATCCTCAAATGTGGTTATCGAGAAGGGGTGTCGCAGATAATCCGTTGAGTATAAGATCTGACGACGCTGCGAACCATCATAATTCGCTGACGCGATAATATTCAATTTGCCGTCAACCCAATAGATGCGCTTACGTACCAGATCCAATGTAATACCGTTTGGCCACTTCACATCGTAGTTGATGATGGTGGTGCGATGTGAACCGTCCATGCCGGCGCGTTCGATGCGTGGTGAGGCGCCCCAATCGGACCAATACATCCAACTGCGAGCACGAAAGACAAAGCAGAGCGGAAATAAGAAGAATAGAAATGAGCATGCGGCAATAGAAATGAAGATATTTATATGTACATATGTATGTGTAGTTTATCTACGCGTTGCACTTGCTTATATATATGTCTGTCATTTCATGATTTTCACCACGAACTTAAGCTTCAGTTAACGAAGAGTTGCTTAGGTGTACAACAAAGCAATGAAAATCGCTCATATCCACAAGCTGTTGCAACACTTTGGCAGCTGAATTTAGTTACTGCAACAGTTTCACTGAGTTTCAACATTTCACACGCACATTCCAGGCAATCTTGCCTTAGTGCGTGCTTACTTACCCCTCGATTGGATCCAGTGCAATTGAGCGCGGTATATCCAGTCCGTCTTCGATGAGTACCTTACCCATGTTGCCGTCAAAGTTGGTCAACTCGAGCGTGCATTTGTGTGTGTCTGTGAAATAGATGTGATTGTAAATCCAATCGACGGCCAGGCCATCTGATGTCACCGAGTGGTCCTTGAGCACAACGGACTTGTCGTTGCCCTCGTCGATGGGTGCTCTGCGAACGCATACATGGTAGTCCAGTGAAAGTCAGCGAGTAATGAAACGATAATAATGGGTATGAACTTTTAGTTGGAAATCAATGACATGGCAATTATTAAGAAAGAGTTCGGATGTGAGAGAATTTCGTGTCTTAATATGGAGCTAAACTTGTGAACGATGATATTTGAATTAAAAATTGGGAAAACATTGGAAAGTTAATCTAATAAGATTTCATATATATGTATATTAAAGGCTTTTGATTTTTTTTTTTATATACGGTGATCCATTTCGAGGTTCCCTAATTTTTTTAAAGAAAAAATACAGAAACTTCAAATTTAATGGGGAATGTTTATTATCATTCGAAAGAACATTGTTTGGTATTTAGTTTTTGAGGATTATCTCTTTAAAAAGTAGGTCGCGACTAAGTATCAGAAGGTTCATCCGTTGAGTCCAATTTTCGATGACTCGTTGGGCATTCCGACTGGTCCCTGGCGAATGACACACGTGATGATTTGCTCCGAGGTCTAAATCGAACGGGGATTGTCCGCATAGACTTTAGTCTTAAACATATTCCCACAAGTATAAGTCTAATGGTGTGTTATCACACGATCTTAGTGACCAATCGACCTGCCCCAAATGTGACATTATCTGCTCACCAAAGTGTTCTCTCAATAAATCCATTAATGGCGCCGTCTTGTTGAAACCAAATGTCGCCGAGATCACGAGCTTCAATTTTCGTCATTAAATAGTCGGTTATCATGGCGCGATAAGGGTCGCCATTGATGGTTACGTTCTCAGCGGCATCATTTTTGAAGAAATATAGACGGATGTTTCTACAGACTCACAAGCCACTCCAAATCGTTGGTTTTTCTGGATGAAATGACAGCTCTTGAATCTATTCAGGTTACTTTTCGTACCAAAATCGGCAATTTATCTTGTTTACAAACCCATTGAGCCAGAAAGGGGCCTCATCGCTAAACAAAATTTGGCTCAAAAAATAATATGACAGCTTGACAGGACTTTTGCGAGATCTGTCAAAAAAGGTTACTGAAAAAGTATCCCTACATGGATCACCCATTAAAAGCGCGGCTCCAACAAACGAAAAGCTTTTTGAGGAGAAAGTGAAGTGCGAAAAATTTTAGAGTGATATCTCAAAAACTAAGATAGCACGAACAATCGCAGCCACTGTACTCGTCCCTCATTCCATTATTTGCACAAATTTGTATCAACATTTAACAATTGATTGCTAAGTTCCATCGACCGCATGCGCGGCGCAAGATTCAATTCATCTATGCGACTCGCAATGAAATGCAATTAAATTGTGGCTACATCAACAAATGCCAGTTCATGCCAAAGCCTAAATAATAGGAGCGAAATTAAAGCAGAGTCAATAAGAGAAGGCTGTTTCCATTATGATGATACCGATTGATAATTGCACAGCTACAAGGGCGCGCACATACATTTATTAATGTATTGCAGTTGGCAGAGATGAAAGGCGACTCGAAGTCGGAAGTTTAGTTAGCCACTGGATATCAATTTTACTCGGCTGCACTAAATTCCGACACTGTGGCGTACAAACGCATTTGCCCACCTAAATGTAATCACAATAACTTGGTATCGAATGTTCTCAGAGCTATATATAGTATACGCACATACGAACGTAAGGACATAGCCAAGCCTAGCAAGCAGTCTGTGCTCAGCTGCTGCTCGTTGAAATCTCATTAACTGCAGGAGTGTGCTTGTGTATGTGTGTCTGTGTTATTTGATAATATAATATAAGCTCTTACAAGACTAGGTATTAAGCCAATATATGTTCAACTGTAAGTAATCCACACAACCTGCCACAACCCGCGCCAAATAACGTGGAATAAGCCACTTCAACATCGCGTATAAGGTTCTATCGAGCGTATTGTGTGAAATATTAAAGCACACCATCAAAAAACTGATTGGACTCTATCAGTGTGGCTTTAGGCCTGGAAAATCAATAACTGACCAGATATTCACAACGCGCCAAAGATTGGAAAAGACCTGTGAAAAGAGAACGGACACGTACCACCTTTTCGATTTTAAAGCTGCTTTTGACCCCTGAGAAGGAGCTGCCTTTATGACCGTATGTCCG
Organism: Bactrocera tryoni; assembly: GCF_016617805.1. NCBI lineage: Eukaryota > Metazoa > Arthropoda > Insecta > Diptera > Tephritidae > Bactrocera > Bactrocera tryoni. The sequence continues at coordinate 10,188,024 of NC_052499.1, forward strand.
AATTTGGTATTCCTGCAAAACTGGCTGTGTAAACTGAGCAATGCCAAACGCTCCGTCAAAATCGGGAAGAACCTCTCCAAGCTGTTCGATACCAAAAGAGGTTTCAGATAAGGCGACCGCCTTTCGTGCGACTTTTTCAATCTGCTGCTGGAGAAAATAATTCGAGCTGCAGGGCTGAATCGAGAAGGTACTATCTTCTATAAGAGAGTACAGCTGTTGGCGTATGCTGATGATATTGATATCATTGGGCTCAACATCCGCGTCGTTAGTTCTGCTTTCTCCAGATTGGATAAGGAAGCGAAGCAAATGGGTCTGGTAGTGAACGAGGGCAAGACGAAATATCTCCTGCCATCAAACAAACCGTCATCACATTCACTATTTGGCTCCCACGACACTGTTGGCAGTCATAACTTCGAAGTCGTAGATAATTTTTCTATCTTGGAACCATTATTAACAGCAACAACAATATCAGCCTCGAAATCCAGTGCAGAAAAACTGTGGTCAACAGGTGCTACTGGGGACAGAGTAGGCAATTGAGAAGTACAGTTCTTTCTCGATGAAAAAAGAACAAACTCTTGAAGTCACTCTTCATTCCCGAACTGCTTTATGATGTAGAGGCATGGACGGTGACAACAACTGATGAGTCGACGTTGCGAGTTTTCGAGAGAAAAGTTCTGCGAAAGATTTATGGTCCTTTGCGCCATGACATCGGCGAATATCGCATTCGATGGAACGATAAACTGCACGAGTTAAACGACGACATTGACATAGTTGAGCGAATTAAAAGACAGCGGCTGCGTTGCCTAGATCATATCGTCCGAGTGGATGAAAACACTCTAGCTCTGAGAAATTCGACGCAGTACCCGCTAGAGGAAGCAGAGGAAGAGGAAAATATCCACTCCGTTGGAAAGACCAGGTTGCGAAGGATCTGGCTTCGCTTGGAATTGGCGCCACGTAGCGAAAAGAAGAAACGACTGGTGTGCTGTTGTAAGCTCGGTTATAACCGCGTAAGCGCTGTCTACGCCACTAAAGAAGAAAAAGATGTGACAATTGATGAAAAATGGCTCCATCATTTCAGTCCGAAGTCCAATCGACAGGCATCCGAGTGGCCTGCACACGATAAACCGTCTCTAAACCGTCGACTGGCGAGATGAGTGCGCCTGTATTTGGAATTATATTGAAAAAGGAAGGACTATCAACTGCGACATAACGTTATTGGACCATTTGAAGAACAAATTCGCCGAAAAACGGCCGCATTTGAAGAAAGTACTGTTTCACCAAAACACAGCATCGAGACACAAGTCAGTGAAAACGATGGCAAAAATTCATAAATTGAACTTCGAATTTCTTTCGCATTCTCCAGATCTGTTCTCACAGTGACTATTTCCTATTCGTATATCTTAAAAGATGCTCGTTTGGAGAAAATTTTCAATGAACGACGAAACTGAGTCCAATTTCGAAGCAAATAAGAAATCGTACAACAAAATTGGTATCGAAGTATTGTAGGGTTGTTATATTCTATCTTCTAGAAGGGAACTATGTTTAATAAAAAAACGAATTTGAAGATTTGTTTTACTCTGATAGGCTGGGGACTTTCCTAGTGATTAGTCATAGTTAGTCCAGCGAATAACTCTGAGAGATTTCTAAGTTTGAGATGAACTTCTATCGGTTTCGGTCGCACTGTAGTATATACTCAAGCAGCGTGATACCTTACAATTTAGTTACAAACGAACATTGAAAATGAACTTGTGGAACACAATCTGCTTTTTGCTGATAACTACGATGGCGTTCGATTCAACAACTAACTATGCTAAGTTCACTTAATTTGTGCTTGGATAATATTATGGATTAATGCTTTTTTTTCTGAGGCTTAACTTTACAATTGGACCCACCGTACGCACAACTTTTGCAAAACTGACAGGGCAATTGAAAAGTCCCTGGCTTACCGGCTGTCTGTTTTATTCACCCGGCTTTTGAAGGCTAACTAAAAAATTGTTTGCATTTAAAACTAGAAGCGCCATCTATGAGCCAACCCGGCGACTTTTCAATTGACCTGTTGTTCTCTTCTTACCCTAAAATTTGGGACACGCACTTCTGCATATTTTCCAACAATGCAATTCTTCATTGGTCGCCTGCATCGTTATCATTTCAAACCGGAAATTATACCGTAACTCGTTCGTCATTTGCTTGCCACTCTACGAAAGACACCATAAAACTACGTTGGTTACTCACTTGTAAATGCTTTGCGTGGACACATCGCTCCAGAATATCATGCCAGTGCGGAAGACAAAATCCAATGCAGTTGCCGATTTCGTATTATTCACAATCGATGTCATTTCCATGTGGTCCAAAGCGATTTTCCTGATGTCATGACGGCGCGCCAACAGCAACGATGCATGTCCCTCGGTCGCCTTGCAACGCGTATGATTGCGTGGATCACGCATATAGCCCGCCTCGCATTCACATTTGTAGCCGCCAACTTCATTGATGCAGATTTGTGAGCAAGCGCCCGGATCTTCGCATTCGTTAATGTCTACGCAGGTTTTGTTTGTTTCGGTCAGTTTGTAGCTGCAAAGTAGAATGTGAAAATAAGCGAATATGAATACACATGCATGCAAATAAGCTAGATCAGTATAAACGTACATAAATATTTATGCGCTGGGGAACTACTATAGTGGTTGCAAGTGTTTGAATTTCTCGAAAGACTCGCTCGTCGGACAAGCGCATACAAACGGTGGAATCGGATGTGCGGAATCATTGCGGTATTGATTGCTTTACGCTTGGCCAGAGGTAACAATATGCACAGCAGTAGCTGCCCGCATACACCGCAGCGCATGAACATACCCCCACAAACACAGCCACAAATTATAAATGTGTTGGAACTTCAAGGCTCTTAGACTTAGGTGGTCCAACTTCAATCAACTAAGCGAACAACATGAGTGCCGCACTTGGCTGCCAAAGTCATTTAAACCGAACTACGGTAACCACATATTAACACACACACACTTAAATAGTTACATTGATTGCCACATCCATTTCGGATTACGGCAAATACGGTTGGCAATGCGATTGGAAGCGAAAATTAATGTTGCCTTAAGTAGAGTGATGTATGCTTACTCAGCAAGGCTATTGGCTGCTGTGTTCAAGCGTATGTAAGTGTGTATGTGCGCGCCTTGGCGCATCGATATGCCAGCTTTGGGAATTCGGAAATGTTTAATTAAAAACTGATTTGTGCGTGATTTCCTCCTTTATGAGATTTAATATGGTTGCTAGCGTTGATAACGAGCGGAGTAGGGAACGCGCTTCAATGTGTACGCTTGGAAATTCAGCTTGGCAGCTAAAGGTATTTTTGCATCTATGAATTTAATTTTTTTAGTAATTAATTTGTGGTTGCGTCCTTAAGCTTTTCAGAAAGTATAAAAGTGTAAGGTCTAGTAAAAGGAAATCAAATATTTTTACAATGCCAGATGCGCCAGGAACTCCGGGAAATTGGTTGGTAGGGATTCATGCATCCAATTAATAAGCCGAACATGGCACCACGGCATGTCCGTGGTGAATAGCATTGATTGATTAATGTTTACTAGACCTTATACCGAAAAGCTCCGTCAGGATCGGGAAGGACCTCTCCGAGCCATTCGATACCAAACGAGGTTTCAGACAAGGCGACTCCCTATCGTGCGACTTCTTCAACCTGCTCCTGGAGAAAATAGTTCGAGCTGCAGAACTAAACAGAAAAGGTACCATCTTCTATAAGAGTGTACAGCTGCTGGCGTATGCCGACGATATTGATATCATCGGCCTCAACACCCACGCCGTTAGTTCTGCTTTCACTAGGCTGGACAAGGAAGCACAGAAAATTGGTCTAGTAGTGAACGAGGGCAAAACGAAATATCTCCTGTCATCAAACAAACAGTCGTCGCACTCGCGACTTGGCTCTCACGTCACTATTGACAGTCATAACTTTGAAGTTGTAGATAATTTCGTCTATTTAGGAACCAGCATTAACACCACTAATAATGTCAGCCTGGAAATCCAACGCAGGATTGCTCTTGCCAACAGGTGCTACTTCGGACTGAGTAGGCAATTGAAAAGTAAAGTCCTCTCTCGACGAACAAAAGCTAAACTCTATAAGTCGCTCATAATTCCCGTTCTGCTATATGGTGCAGAGGCTTGGGCGATGACAGCAACCGATGAGTCGACGTTACGAGTTTTCGAGAGAAAAGTTCTGCGAAAGATTTATGGTCCTTTGCGCGTTAGCCACGGCGAATACCGCATTCGATGGAACGATGAGCTGTACGAGATATACGACGACATCGACATACATAGTTCAGCGAATTAAAAGACAGCGGCTACGCTGGCTAGGTCATGATGTCCGAATGGATGAAAACACTCCAGCTCTGAAAGTATTCGACGAAGTACCCGCCGGGGGAAGCAGAGGAAGAGGAAGACCTCCAATGCGTTGGAAGGACCAAGTGAAGAAGGACGCCACTGGCGCCACGCAGCGAAAAGAAGAAACGACTGGCGCGCTGTTGTTAACTCGGCTATAATCGCGTAAGCGGTGTCTACGCCAATTAAGAAAAAGAAGAAGAAGACCTCATACTAGCGCGTGTTATTTGCCCTTCCAACTCGAGGAATTCGTAAATATATCCAATACACAAGTACTCAGTTTTGCAACGAAATATTTTACTTTAGTTATTAAGCATTGTAAATACAATTATCTACACAATTTATCTTTAACTTACCCAGAGTTGCATTCACAGCGATAGCCAATCGGTTGGTCAATACATTTGTGCATGCAACCGCCGTTATTTAACGCACATTCATTTATCGAACATTTGCCCGCCGGTTCATCCTCACCATCCGGGCAGTCCTTTTTGCGATCGCAAACCTTCGACAGTGGTATACATTGGCCGCCACCGCAGTCGAAGTGTGCCGTGGCATTGCATTTGGTGATTTTCGAAATGCCTACAAAGTGTTTAGCAAGCATTTTTTTTTTAATATAAATGAGTGTTAAGCATATTATTCGTATAGATATGCAATTATTTCCAACTTACCGCACATCTGCTCATCACTGCGATCCGCACAATCGGCCTGGCCGTTGCATGTCAAATGTCCCGCTATGCAGGTGCGATCGCCGCACTGGAACTGATCCGGTCGGCATGTGGTGTTGCGGCAATTCTCCTGCAGCTCATCATCGCCATGGGGACAGTCTTTTTCGCCGTCACACAGCCAGCTGTGGTGTAGGCAGGTAATACGATCGCGACATTGATATTCGTGTGACAGACACGGCGTTATAACGGATGTGGCATTCTTGTCGCACGATTGCTGAAAAATCAATCAAATGAGTAGGAGAATATTATTAAATAAGTTCGTGATTGCCTTCATCATATTTGACAAGAAAAATGAATAAACAAAGTTTGACACATTCATTTTGAGGCTTCCTTTGAAGCAGCGAAACAAAATTCTGACTAGTGTTGTTAAGTTTCAGTAGACCTAATTGCTTATGACGGTTATATGCTATTATAAATGAGCTGAAAGTTTGGACAGATATTCGTGTTTTGTGTTAACCATAAATGCCTAAAAATGGTTCATCAGATCCATGCAGATCGTTTTTAGCTTAGCCCAATTTATTAAGGCGGTTAATATCGGATCCAGCAACTATTTCAATTCCAGCCCGGCAGAATCCGGGCAATAGAGTAAAAAGTGAAAAAGTGATTTCACTTTGCTTTGAAAAGAACGTTTGAAAGAATATTTAGCCGCAGCTGATCTCGAAAATTGTCTTTGTAAGAAGAAGTGTAGTTAGAGGACCTCTTAGGGTATACTTGTATTTGGGCCAGAAGAATCTCGCAGTCTGAAGAAGTTGCGGTTAAACTGACTTTGTAAGAACCAGTAGTTGGTGGATCTCTTACATCTAACTCTGAACTAGAGGGGTCTCACAATCCCACAAGTTCTGGTTATTGATCAGCGCTCCCTGAGCTCATTGGAGAGTCAAAGGTCCAACTTCAGAATGCTGGAAGACATTGGGAAATCGACTCACTTCTAACCGGATGAGATTCCGGAATGGGCAGAATTCCTGGCAAGCTCATTGAATGGGCAGCTTCCTGTGATTCCGTTGTAACCGGGCAACCATGCAAGTCTAATACTGAAGAAGCTTCAAGCTTTTACTAATGAGGTAATATACTTCTTAACTAGTTATGAGCGTACAGTCAGCGAGCTCAAAGCCAGTATAGCTGCTCGGCTATCGGAGTAAATGAACAGTAGATAACGGCTATCTTGATGGCAGCCACCTCCGCTTCAAAGACGCTACAATTATCTGGCAATCTGAAACTGGAGTTGATGTAAAGTTCTCCACAGAAGACTCCAACACATACTTCGCTTCTTAACTGTGATTTAGTCGTGAAAAGTCCACTTACAAACCCTTCACAGATGCGTGTGAAGCTAGAGTAGATGGAGAGCTATCGACGGAATACTCCAACACCTATTCTCTTTCCCTACCTCAATCCATCGGTTAAAAGGTCTGCCCAAAAATTCCTCACATGTGTGTGAGCTGAGAAGAAACCGCCATGAGAAGATACGGCGATGCATCGATCTAGAATGTAAGGCACGCAATGGAAGTAGTGGAGAATTTCAGTGTGTTCCTGTCTGGGGCCTATCAAAAAACTTTCGTAAGTTAATAGTTCGCGGTACTGTTCACTCCATTGTTATTAAGCTTTCATTTTCAAGTCATTTCTGGTAATATCTATTCTCATCTAACACAAGGTATTAGCTTAATAATCCGTACAATAAACTGGTTATAACTGAAGTCAAGTGAATATACTTATGTAAATTGGATGAATTCCACAGACCTTCGTTGTCCTTTACCTAAATGCCAAATTTTGCTTTATTGTGGCAGAAAATTGCGAACACAGAAATACGTCAAGAGAAACTTTGTCAACTATTGCGTGCATACCGTTACTCGCATGCAGTCAATTTCCGGCTAAGCGAGTTGCCAGTTTACAGACGTACAAGAACATAATGAAAAGATTTTCCACCATTGCGCACAAATATGAAAATGCAAAAGTCACATGAAAGCAACAACAATGGCAAACTAATGTTATAAAAGACTTTCGGGTGCAGGCACAAAATCGTTACGCTCTGAAAAGTAAAAGAAAAAACAAATATATTTGAAAATTTGGAAGGCTTCGGCATAACAAAGGAGCGAGAAGGAATAACGCACAGAACAAGGTCTGCAAAGTGGCAAGTTTTCTGAGGATAACCGGTGCCATGTAACGCATGCACGTTAGCTTGTGGCCCACACATGTGGTCGGGCAGTGGCGCACCACAAAATATTCTAAGCTTTGCAAGCGAGCACATGCAACAAAACTAAGATGCAATATCCGTTGAAAGCATTGTAAGCGCATAACTAATGTTACATGCACATCTTTTTGTCTGCGCGCTCAAAAGTGTGCAATGTAAGACCGCAAGTCGAGGTGCAACGAGCTGAAGGCGAAACTGTACGCAAATAGTATGGCTAACAAATGTAATATGCACAATTTTGACATAATTTATTATGCTATATTTTATAACAAGCAATGACAAGCAATTAATTATTTTATTTTTTTGAATTGTAGAGTTTGCCTTCCGGCGATATGTGACAGTGGATGAAACACGGCTCCTTCATTTCACTCTGAAGTCCGATCGGTAGTTAACCAAGTGGTCTACCCAACCTTGAAACCGCTCCAAGAAAGCGTAAAAAATGCAGGAGTCGGCTGCTAAGGTTATTGCGTCTGTATTTTGGGATGCGCATGGAATAATTTTTATTGACTACCCTGGGGAAAGAAAGACTGTCATTAGCGACTATTATATAGCGTGTTTGGATCATTTGAAGAAAAAGGAAGTGCTGTTTAACCAAGACAAAGCATCGTCAGTGAAAACGGTGACAAAATACCATCACTTGGGTTTCGGATAGCTTCTGCATCCAGGGAAATTCTTCAGATCTGGCCCTCAGGGACTATTTTCTGCTCTCAGATCTCAAAAGAATGCAAGTCGGGAAGAAAATTTCGCCGAAAGAAGGGGTGAGTGTCGAAACTGGGAATTGAAAACAAGAACTCATGTGTTCCAATTTATAAAATAGCAAAACGCTTAGTAGCCAATACAAATTTGAAGGTGTTTTATTTCCATTCCATCCAGCTCGGTGGGATGTCTGACGGTATGGGCTCCCAAGTGTTCAAGTCTTGACGTTGAGTAGTTTTCACCTCATCTTTTTCTATACAGCTTCTGTAGAGAAGGAGAGGCTAGTATTACTAATGGCAAGAGATCTATTGATCTTTTGCGATCGATATTGGGCCAGAAAGCTTTTCCGTCAGCGCATGTATCGATGGTGACCCAGCGCTGGCCATGCTTCCGCGAAGCCCAGCAACGTCTACGAAGCAACGACCCGCTCCCATTCTACCGATAGCGGTTCAGGGTGCTTAGCTCATCAGTTTTACAGTTTCCTGCGTCTCAGCTGTGGCCTGGCAACCATACCAGTCTTACCACAAATACACTCGAATCTATTTATAGCGTGGTTAAGTACTCTTTTATCAGCCCTGAACGCACTGTTAAAGAGTTTAAGACTCGTATCTAAGTGGATGGTCACTTCTCTGAAGGAGGCTGCATTACAGAGCAGTAAATCTACTGCTACTTTAATGGCTGCAATCTCTGCCTGGAAGACACTACAATAGTCAGGATGTCTGAAGCTGGAGTTGATGGAGAGCTCCTAAATGTAAACCCTCGCTGGCCCTCTCCTGCAACGACTTCTTCCCACCCACAGTTCCCTCGCCGGTATATGTTTAGAGAAGGAACAGCCAGAATTCCATGATTCAAGTGATCCGATATGAAGTCAAATCGAATGAGGATTTCCAAGCGTTCAGTCAAGAGTTCGTACTACAAAAATGATTTCGAAAAGTTGAAAAGTCGCTGTAATCAGCGTATCACGCTTAAAGAGAACTATGTTGAATAAAGCTTAAGAAGCTATCGCTCTTTAATCTCAAATACTAACCCAATATGATTGTTATCCGAAAATATCGATTAAATTATACGTTAGAATGGACAATTCGATAATTTTCTATAAATACTCTTTTCGGAAGTACCAAATTATTTGCACGTGTGCGCGCTGATGCTGAAGCAAAACTTTGCAGACGGTTAACTGAGCCAAACCATGGTTTTGCACTCCGCCAAGCAAAGCAAGCTTCCAAAGAGTACAAACGAGAACTGCACCGGCGATGCCAACCGCAGCAGCTACGTCTCAGGAATGCAATGCAAAGTAGTTGCAACGAAGCCAAAGTGTTTTAAAAGCCTGAAGAAAAGAAGAAAAGGATTGCAAAACACTGCGAGAATTCCCTGGAAGAATGAAAAAGTTTGCAGGATTAGTAAACAAGTAAGTATGGAGACAGGCGCAGGGGTACGGAGCAGAGTCTGCAGAATAATATAAAGCGACAACGGCGTAAATACCAGCGGATCCTTTTAATAAACCACGTGCGCGCCGAAACCCGAAATCGAAGAAGAAAATCAGGCGTCGGTAAAAGTAAGCGCAGGCAAAACAAGAAGAAATGAAAACTGAAAAATAATAAACAACAAAAAGCACACAAGATGTTGTAGCGAAATTAAAAAAGAAAGCGCTTTTATTGCCACTAAAGCGTAGAAGTGGAAAATCCGCAGCAGGCAAAGTGGAAAAAACTTTTCCCATTACATCGGGACGCAGGGGCACAAAAGGGCTAGAGTGCCGCACAAAAGCTGGTGAAGAAGGGGAGGGGTTATTGCTGTGAGCACATGTAGGCATACCCACTGCTGTCTGTATGTATGTATGTGTTTATGTATATGTGTTTGTGTCTATCGAATTTTGCGCCAGCATAGAATTAACCCATTACCATTGGCAGAGTGCCGACGCAAATTAAGGTGCAGCGATGCCAACAAAATACGCCAATAATCCGCGCTATCAGCACTTTGCAGCGGGAATACAAGAAAGCATATTAAACGTGCCACCTACCAACACCACGCCGAACTGCGTGCACAGAGTGGGGCCGCAAGCTACAAAAAGTATACAAGTGCGGAGCCAGCAAAACTACACAAACTGTATACAAAGAGGGCAACAATAACAACAGCAAAAGCGCTGGTAACGGTATTAAAAACAAGAAACTACTTCAGCCGCTGTGTAAATACACAAACACACACATACTTCGGTACAAAAACACACACACACGTATACGCTTCGCTTGAGGATACGCTGAGCGGCCAGTGGTCCGTCCGGCGTCGGCTGCACCGCCCCCTGCCGCTCAATTTGCTGTGCTTGTGTACGCTTGATTGCTGGAAAATACGCTGGAGATTAATTACACACAATAAATAAAAGTTTGGTGGGTCATAGGGAGCGGCAAAGTTAAGTCAGCCCACTGCTGCCCACGGCGCTACATTTACAACTTCTTCGCTTGGTACTTAATCCTTTGCGTTGTGTGTTATTTTAAAAGCACAAAATTGCAATTTAGTTGCACTAACATTTTCCGGCTATTACACCCTTGCGCAAATAGTTGCAAGTAGTGTTATGATATTGTGAGTGCCGCCGCTATTGGTAGCAGCAAAAATATACTACTTCTTGTACATAATTAAAGGTGGTAAACTTTGGGAGCGTTTCGTTAATTAATAATGTACTAAAGGTTCCATACAGGTATATGATTCGATCGTTAAGTTTGTATGAGAGCTATGTATTACAGTTTATAGATATCGGAGGTTCCGACAAAAAAGCAGCTTGTTGAATAGAAAAGGGCGTATGTTTCATATATATGTTACCCTACTTTATAGTGTTGGAAAGGTGAGATTTTAAGCTTCATTTAATTTTAAAAATTAAATTCGGGGGAGTTGAAAAAAAGTTACAACTGTTCAAAAAAGAGTAGAAATAATGAAGAAATTCGGTATATTTTGAAATTTTTGTATAAAAAAGAGAAGAATGCCACTCAAGCCAATGAAAATTGTGAAGTTTACCGAATTAACATCTGTGATTCTTTGCTGAAACGAAATGAAGTCGAACAATTTCTGAAGCGAATGGTAACAGGAGACGAAAAGTCGATCATATGCGACAATAAAGTGCAAAAAAGATGATGGTCCAAACGTGTTGAAGTCCGACAAATGGACGCAAAGTCAGGATTGACGCCTCGAAAGGTTTTGCTGGGTGTTTGGTGGGATTGGAAAGGAATCATCCAATATGAGCTGCTTCAGCCTGGTCGAACGATTGATTCCATCTTTTACTGTCAACAACTGATGAAATTGAAGCCCGAAATCGCAAAAAAACAACCAGAACTGATCAACGGAAAGGGCTTCCTCTTCCGCAGGACAACGCTAGACCACACACCTCTTTGATGACTCGGAAAAAACTGGGACAGCTTGGCTGGGAAGTTTTGATGCATCCACCATATAGCCCTGATCGTGCACCATTAGACTACCATTTTTTTCGGCCAATGCAAAACTCCTTTAATGGAGTAAAGTTGGCTTCAAGTGAAGCCTGTGAAAATTAGTTGTCGAGAACCAGAAAAGTTTTAGTCTGATGGAATAATGTCTCTAGCGAAAGAATGTCAGAAAGTGGTCGACCAAATGTTACATATTTGGTTCATTAAAGTTCGTTATAAATATGAAGAAAAAATATGTTGAAGTTTGAGAAGAAATACGAAAGGTCTTCGACTATCCAATATTTCGATGTCGCAAATAACTTACATAAGATTGGAATACGACCGAACTTAGTCGCCCCTTGCATGTTTTTCGAGTTTTGTTGCTGTTTTGTTTGCTTTGGCAAAAGTTGCACGCTTGCAAGGAGTCAAAGTGCCGAACAATGCTTGTGTACATGAGTAATAGCAACATCAGCAAAAACAACAGCAACTAGCAATAACGGCATTAGATGCGGCGCTGTACAAGCAGCACGACCAACTCATTTGCGGTCTTTCAAAGTAAAAAGTCACATGAAAGTGTAATTTCGCGAGTTTTTGTTTTTGTTGTTTAATTGGCGAGTTACTAACAGTGGAGCGAGTAGGGATTTCGGAGTTCAAAAAGCCAGCTACAGATAAAATAAAATTTCAATAAAAAGAAAACGAATCTCACTTGGACAGCTCCGAATGCCGTTTCTTACTGATAACTATAAATACTACCGATTATTGATAGAATATACTCACAAATATCAATAAAACGCTTTGAACCTGCCACAAATATGTTGCGGCCACCGATATCAATTCCGGCTATTTCGCCAGGTTCGTTCATTCCGGTTGAAGGTTTGATTAGCAAGATGTTTCAATCTATGTTTTGCAAAAGCTGAACAATAGAGGGTAAAGTGTCTGAATGTTTATAGGTCATCTTCCTCCAGACAAGACGTTTAGCGTCTAACAAAATGTTCAGTCTTACCGTAAGCACGACTACTGCGCAATGTCCAGCAAGAACTGCAGCCATTGCGGCAAGATGAACTTTACTAAGAGCAAGTTGTCCAAGAGATCTCCTGCATTTAACTTTAGGCCAGAAGGATCTTGCAATCGATATTGATCAGCGCTTGTTAAGACCATGCGAAGTCCTGACATCCAGCGCTAGAACAAGAGGACAATACAGAACCAACTCGTTCCCAATCCGACCCTATGAAGTATACACATATAGTGAAATTTCTCTCGGTTTTGAGATATTTGACTGAAATTTTGCATACGTCATTTTCTCCCCAAGAAGCTGTTCATTTGTCGGAATCGGCGATATCGGACAAGTATAGCATAAAGCTGTAATACGAGCTGAACGATCGGCAGTAATTCCTTCTATAGAAAACCATTTTAGTTGGCGAGTTATTTTCATAAAATTTCGTAAAAATTATTATATAAGACAAGGCTACAATCTCCGGAAAATCAGATCAGACTACTGTAGCATACCATACAATTGATCGATCAAACTCAAGGTTTTTTTTTATAAAAGCAACCCCAACGTTATGATAGCGTGTGTTCTTTTGTGGCTTGATTGCACGATTTTAATCTAAAATTGGTATTAAACCGGCATAACTTAATAAAACTTTTTACCGAGCAATATCAACATATTTAGAAATTTGTATTTGGCTATTCTAAGTCATTCCGGTGCCTCTTGGAATGTTGTAAGAAAAATCTCATAAAACAAAGTATATGTATGTGCTGAAATCTCAATAAATTTTTGACCACCCTAGTTCGCTCTGCCTTTGCACAACTGATAATGTATGAGTCTTTGGCATATACTTATAAAATTGTACATATTTCTCTGTTCACATTTCTATGCGCGCATGAAACTTTTGCAGTATTCCTGTATTTACTCAGGTCTGTGCACAGCTGTGGCTACACTTATCGCGTCTTAGTGGCACTTTGAAATAAATTTTATTGAACAGCAGCATATATGGACTCACGCACACACACAAAACTACACAAACAGCCAACGGCGTCCATATAAAAATGTTTACATGGTTTCCCTTCTTGTGTGGCAAGCAATTGAGATTGGTTTTTAATGAGCTCATGTATATACAATTTTCGTTTCGTGCAAACTTTTGCAATTATCGCAAGGAGAAATTTGCAGCAAATGAGACATTGATAACACGACTATGGTAGCTACAATTTTTGAACTTATTTCAATCAATAAACTAAGTGATCTTATGAAATCCACCAAGGAGTGTAGTTGCTTATTTTTAATTAGCTGGGAATATTATTAGTTGTATTTGCAACCTTGAGGCGTTGTTAAAAAGAAACTCCAAACATGATGTGAAATCACGCTGAAAGCCAAGTACGCAATACTATATACATATATTGGGTAAACTTAAAAAGTTTTTTCGTATTTTGTCAATAGATGTCGTTGCAGTCGTATATCTCCAGTGCTACCAATCACATTGTGTCATACCATATAGTGTTGGAAAGATGAGATTTTAAGCTTCATTTAACAAAAACATAAATAAATTCGAGAAAGTTGAAAAAAGCTACAGGTGTTTAAAAATAAGTGAGAATAACAAAGAAATTCGCTATATTTTTGGAAATTTTTCTATAAAAAAAATGCCATCCAAGCCATTTATGAAATTTGTGAAGTGTACGGAGACGATGCTGTATCAGTTCGTGTAGCAGAACAATGGTTGACTCGCTTCCGGAAATTTCGATATGATAGAAGCACCTGGTCGACCTATCGTTGAAAAATTCGATGAAAATATGGAAAAGATTGACCAGGACTGTCACGTAAGTACCCATGACATGGCTAGGGAATTTAACATTCATCATCAAAGGGTTTTGAACCATTTAAAAAAGGCTGGCTACAAAAATAAGCTCAATGTTTGGGTACCACATAGAATGTCTGTGAAAAACTTAATGGACCGAATTAACATCTGTGATTCTTTGCTGAAACGAAATGAAATCGAACAATTTCTGAAGCGAATGGTAACAGGAGACGAAAAGTGAATCAAATATAGTAATAACGTGTTGAAGCTCAACAAATGGTCGCAAAGCCAGGTTTGATGCCTCGAAAGGTTATGCTGTGTGTTTGGTGTGATTGGAAAGGAATCATCCACTATGAGTTGCTCCAGTCTGGTCAAACGATTAATTCTACATTTTACTGTCAACAATTAATGAGATTGAAGCAAGAAATCGCAAAAACATGGCCAGAATCGATCAACAGTAAGGGCTTCGTCTTCCATCAGGACAACGCGAGACCACACACATCTTTGATGATTCGATGAAAAATGACTGATGAAAAAACTGGGAGGGCTTGGCTGTGAAGTTTTGATGCATCCACCATATAGGCTTGATCCTGCAGCAATGGACTACCATTTGTTTCGGCCAATGCAAAACTCCCTTAATGGAGTAAAGTTGACTTTAAGAAAAGCCTGTGAAAACTACTTGTCACAGTTTTTCGTCGAGAAATCAGAAAAGTTTTACACTGACGGAATAATGTCTCTGGCAGAATAATGGCAAAAATTGGTTGACGAAAATGGTACATAGTTGTTTATTTATTTATTAATATAAATATAAAAAAAAATAAGTTAAAATACGAAAAGACTTTTTTGACTACCAATATATTTAAATCGCCTTGCACCACCCAGCATAAGTATTTGCAGGTATTTGTCATTAAACCAATGAAATTTGCAATAACTGTAGGAATTCTTTCTACGAAGTTTCCTCTAGCAACCCTTGGTGAAAAACCAGCGAAGTAATTAGAAATAACAGAGAAAAAATGGATGGACCACAACAGAGGTGAAGTGGGTGATTGAGTTAATTGAAATTGCAACAGCAAAGTATTTTTCACTCCATGCCGCTGCCACAGAATTTAATTTAACGAACACGCAATGAGAATGCAAACGCTGTGCAAAGCGAAAAACCGCCCAAAGAGGGGATGTCAGCGTCTAAAATCCAGCTAGTAGATAAACGTAGAGCTGGCGAAAGCAGGAATGAACAAAACACCAAAAAAAAAAATTTCAACAAAAAATAACTAACAAACATTGCAACGTGAACAATGCGAACAAGCGTGTGCTGGCTGCAAAAACTGTTGTTTGTGGCAGGTGGCAAGCTCATTCAAATTTCGCATCGAACGGAGTACGGAACCCAAACTGAGCCAAACTGAAAACACCTTTTCCGCTGTAATTGCGCTGGCGGTGCACGGCGCGAATGCAGTGGCTGGTTTTAAGAATTTTTTCTGTTGAACTGTTTGTGATTACGTTCTTTGGATTTTAATATTTTTTTTTTTAGTTTCTCATTTTGTTTTTACTCTTCTGTGTTTAATATTTTATTTTTTCCATTTTTAGTATTTTTTTTATACGTTTCTGTTTTTTTATTCTTCATTGTGATTAAATTCATGGTTACCACATTGCGCTTGCAACACTGCAAGCAACTATAACTAATGGTGGCAGAGCGATGTGATAAACTAACGGGAACACACTTATGTACCCATATATGTATGTGCGCTGTATATGTTAGATGCGCCGGTCAATACTGTGTTGCAAGTGGCAAGGATTATAGTGATCGCAGCGCCAGTGACAAATGCTCGCAGCACCGCGAGTGCGCCGCCGAGTGACTCTGTGGAGTTAGAAATGCATTTTTCTTGTTCACTTGCCGCGCAAACATTTGCCATGCTTGTTGTCGAACTCGCCTTTATGTTGCGGTTGTTGTTGCGCAAATTGCTGTTCTTGCATTCCGCATACACACACTCACGCAAGCACACATACATATGTAAGTGTATAATCCACACTTAATTAAGTTTCACAACATACTGCGTATGTTTGTATATAAAATTTGTTTTTGTTTTTGCTTTCTGCATTCGTTTTGTGACATTTGAAGGCGCCTGTGAAATTTTCTTGTTTTTCATTTTGGGTTTAGTATTTTAGTTTGCGGGGTTATGTTGCAAAAACATGTGAAAATTAATTGCATTGCAAGAATTCGAAAATAAAAAACGCCATTTTGTGGTATTTCGGTGAATTGCATTACAACGGCAAAAATTTTTAGCAGCAATTATACCATTCACAGCCGCATTTCTTACAGCATAAAAGGATATAAAAAGTAATAAAATATATAAAAAGTTCGTTTTCTTCATTTAGATCGGTCAGTGGTGGTCTTCGACATAGAAAAATCTGAGTGATCTGAGGAAAGTATTCATAATTCGCTGATTACGATGTCATTTCCGGCAGTCTTTCGGAAGACAGGTACCTCCGTGTTGGCAGCAGAATTTCTAACCGAGACATAAAAAGTAAAATCAGCAAGTAAGAAGTGCTAAGTTCAGGTGGGCGGTTCAAGGGCGGGTGGCGTCGTTGGGCCGTACTTCTTTCGTCATGATCGATACTGGCACGTTACTTTGAATGGAAATCGCTACCGCTCTAGGATAACTGAATATTTTTGGGCGGAATTGAATGATATGGACTTGGACAATATGTGGTTCTAACAGAATGTTGCCACAAGCCACACAGCGAATGCCACAATCGATTTATTGAAAACCAAGTTAGGTGAACGTAGTATTATCTCACGAAATGGCGCAGTCAATTGGTCGGCTCGGTCGTGCGATTTGACGCCGTTAGACTACTTCCTGTGCGGATACGTCAAGTCTAAGGTCTATGCCCTCAAGCCAGCGACGATTGATGAACTTCGTACAAATATCGAACGTGAGATTGGAGCAGTATCGGCCGATACTGTCCTCTCGACTAGCAACCATCGAGCGTATTTTTATCATGAAACAATTTCTTGAAAAACTATATTGCGAGGTCGGTTTAACAGAGCAACTCGAGAGGCAATAGCAAGAACCACGCCGCAAAAAGCAAGGAAAAGCTCAAGGACAAGCTCACGTATCAAGTTTGACGTAAAGCAGTCGTCATGGCTCACTTAATTAATATTAAGCCATCTGTTAATAAAATCGAATAAGCTGCGGAAATTTGCACGCTTTGGCATTGAAGAGATAAGAGAAGCTCTACGCAACTTCTATAAAATCCAGTGAACACATTTTGGTTAATGTGCGGATCTAAAGCGCGTAGACACCGGCTTTTTACTAAAAAATTAAGAGACATAGTAATAAGACTAATGAGCAGAGGTTGTGCGTAACATTATGTGGAAATTTGGCGCCCCACAGCGTAATAAACAACACTGAAAAACGCATTTAAAAACTAAATCTTTTTTCTTCTATTTGGGAATGTACACCTAAGTTTTAGCTTACGTTGTGCTTAAAAATTGCGTCATAATGCAAATATTTCGTCACACTTTCCCTCTACAGCTTTAATTACATGCTCTTCACAGTGTATATCCCTTTAATGCAAAAATAAGAAAGAAAAAAAAAAACGAAAACGAAATTATAGTCAGTACACTTACCTGCTCATCGGAGCCATCCGCGCAATCCGGCTCACCATCGCACACCCAACGTTTGACGACACAACCGCCATCGCGGCAAGTGAACTCGGTATTTGGATTGCATGTTTTTGGCGGGCAGTCGCGCTCATCGCTGCCATCACCGCAGTCGTCGTCCTGGTCGCAGACCCAACGTTTCTGTATGCAACGTCCATTGCCGCAGGTGAACTCATCGGAGCGGCAGGTCTCATCTGCAGCAGCGGCAAAGGCGGCAGCAAACACCAGCGAATGTGGTGAATGTGAATGTGAATTTCAGTTGGCGCAGCAATGGCGGAGTGAAAGGAGAATAGAGCAAAATGTGCTATTAGCAAAGTATAATTAATTTTGTTGCGGTGATTATTGTTACAAAGGAGGATTTTGCTAACTAACACCAATGCATGCAATGTCTATGTGTAGGTTAAGCAAGCGTTAAGATAAAATAGCGCAAGTGCATGAAGAAGCGTATATGGCGGGTGTATATGTGTATGGGTGTGCGTGTGGAGGCAAGTAGCGTGATGAGGATATTAGGATGACACAAAGCGCATTAATGAGCGGATTCGTGAAACTTAGTGCTATCTATTAATTATTAGTAGTGAAACTAGCTGGTGATTAGTAATTGTGGGGTAGCTTTCAGTAGTTAAAAGCGGATTCTATACAACTTTGTAAGAAATGGGTGTGTTATGGATTAAATAGTGTTAATTGAAAGGTAATTTTATTGCAGGTTTTTCGTCATACTTATATACTTAATTAAGTATTTAGACTAGCGCAGCAGCGTTTAATATGATAAAAAGTGAAAGAAATTCATAATAGATGGAAACCCATTGGAAACAAAAGAAAAATAACAACAAGTAAAGAAGCTAAATTCGGGTGCAACGGAACATTTTATACTCTTGCAACTTGCAGAAATCTAAGCCAGGCAAATACCTTAAGGTGTAAAACGTCAACCAGAGGATCGGCATCCAAGCAATTTTATATATACATGTACTATATATAACTCATACATTGACCGACATATTCGGCAAAAGATTTGTTAGAAAAACGAAAAGCAATATACATAAGTAGTATATGGGAGTTGGGTTATATCGACCCAATTTTATCTATTAACTATTATCATGCCACATATCAAAAAATGTTCCCTGGGTTTCGACGACCACCAATCATATAGAGTAAAGTCGTTCGAATGTTCGAAAATCCTGTTAATAGTTATATGGGGGCTAGGAGTAGCTTTCGTCCATTTTTTTTCTATTTGAGGCACACAAATTTGCTTTTATGAGTAACACATGCTCTGTAATTTTCGTGTAGGTTACCCAAGTATTGGTCGATATGACCAGTACAAAATCACCCGGAAGTTCGAAAATCTTAATATTAGGTATATGAGTGCTCAGAGAAGAATTAATATTTTCAGGAAAGAATTATCACAGAATTTCAATTGCCCGAGAAATTTGTCGTTATTTTCGATCAAAACTCAACTATAGCTAGTGGGGTCCACATATTCAGTACCTAGGGCCTTCAATTTTCGGTCATAAGGTGGCACCACGCCCATTGTCCAATTTTCACACCGGCTGCCATTAAATTTTTTGTCATACCATTCTGGATGTAAAATTTAATGTCTCTGGCGTATTTAGTTAGTGATTTATGGCGCCTTTAATAGTTTTTAACAGTACCGTTATATGGGTAGTGAAAGGGTTTATTTCCGATTTCATCCATTTTCACACTCTCAGTAGGAGTAGGTAGTGATCCGATTACGCCAACTATAAACTCCTACTTTTTTGTGCACTAAGGAACTCAAGTACGAAGTTTGATCAGGATATCTCAATTTTTACACAAGCTTGCATAGACGGACTTACACAGACAGTCGGATTTTAACTCGTCTCGTCATTCTGATCATTTATATATATAATATGGGCGGAATTTGACCATTTCCACCCTCACAAAACGCTATTAACTGATAATATAAGATACAAAACTGTAATTGGGGCAAAGAGTTACAGTGATAAGACAACAGTTCCTATTAATTTGAATTACAGTGGTAATTCTCTACATCCAACTACAGTGGGGGTGGTCTCTATGATGTAGTTGTGGCATTGCCCCTTATTCGTTTCATGTACATTATCTCACAAACCCTTAAGCTATACAAACGAAACTTATTCAAAACAAATCTGTTTAGTATTCCCTACGAAAGTGTAAAAATGTTTGAAATCGGATGATAACCCCGCCCACTGCTCATATAACAATAACGCTGAAAACTACTAAAAGTACGATAATACAATAAATAAAGTATCAAAGACAGTTAATTTTGTAGCCGAGATGATATTATATAAACAAAGGTGCTTTGTATAAGCCAATATCAAAATTTACCAATGGGCGTGGCACAATTCATATTTAGGTGAAATCTCATATCTCAGTACCTGCATGACCAATCTCAACCATAATAAATATTTTCACAGTCATAACATTATTTTCATTCTCTTATGCCACTGTCCAAAAATGGCAAAAATCGGACTACAACCACGCCTACTTTTCATATAACACAATTTTTAATTTAAATTTAATCTTTCACTATCCAATATACAAATCAAGCATCAATCCATATATCAGGAAAAACTTTACATAAAAAGTGTCTTAAAAGTATGCCATCTTGAGTTTAAAAATCGGCCGAAAATAATGAAAGCATCCAAATGCCGAATACGTGGACCAGAGTTCCTACTGGGAATTTTTTAACGAAAATTTGTCAGGTAGAAGTTCTCCACTTCTCCAGCCCATATGTCAAATATGCTTAAAGATATTTGACACATGGGCATGATAAGGGGCAGCAAAAGACTTTTTCAGAATTTCAATCCCAAAGATTGATCTATAACCAATATCAATCGTAACATTACTTCCCTTAGCGCCCCTTCGAGTGGGTATCAAATTTTGCCAATGCCAGATAGTAGGTCTCCGGCTCTCAGCCATACAAGTTGCAAGAATATAAAATGTGCGATTACGTCCGAACTTAGCGCTTCCTTACTTGATGGTTATTATAGTAATAAAATATGATTTTTTGTTGTAAATTGAAATTAGACAAAAACCATATATACTTACATAAAGTGCTACAAAAAAATAGTATTTAGATTCTTAATGATATTTAGTGTTGGAAAAGGTGAGCAAGTGCGCCAAAAATCTACTTAACAATATAGTTAGTTACATAAATTATTCAGTATTACTTACTTAGGAAAGAAAAAAAAACAACTCAAATAAAACATATTACATCTAAGGAAAACAAGAAAAATATACGCAGAAGAGTCATACAAACAACAGAAGTAAAGCGAATATAATGGAAAACCAACACCGTTAAAGAGTCAACAAAGTATTTGAAAATATACAGAGAAAAACAGCCAAACCACGATAAACGAAATAAAGAGTGAATGCTCTCATAAATAAAGAGCAATAGCTACACAAAGTATACACTTGAGATACGCTAGAGGTTTACGAAAAATTTTAACGGATGATTGTTTTTGAAATTTCGCTTACTGCATGAAGCCTCATCGGAACCATCGGAGCAATCTTTGCTCTGATCGCACATCCATGCTAATGGAATGCATTCACCCTCGCCGGATTTACATGAGTACTCATCGGGTGAACAGGTTTTTGTTTCTGCAAAAAAAAAGTATAAAAATGGTATTAAATTGATGAATTTCTTATAGTTGGCAAGTGGTAAGGCTTCATAGGTGTCGTAGTGGTGGTGGAAATTGTTTGAATAAGCTATGCTGACGTCGTCATTTCATTATATGCGGTACGTGTTGGTTTAAAAAAAATATCATATATTTGTGTATTTGTATTTTCGTAAGAATTATCAGTTAATGTAGTGGTGTGGATTTTATTGTTAGTGTAAAAAATCATTGCTAACGGTGAAATAAATGTGTAATAATGTATTACAAAGTTTAAAGAAAGTGAAATTTTTTGCAAAATGTCACAAAACCATTATTTTCTGCATAAAAAAACGGGTTTGAAGTTTACTTTCTGCATCATTAGCCTATACATATGAATTTATTTATACTAGGCAGGTATTGTATTGGAAGGATGGAGACACGTGTAGAAGTTTACGCAAGTGAGGAAAGTTCTCAATGTGCCACTCACTTGGGAATGGCTAGAAATGATTCTTTTATTCATATGGCACAAGTAGCTCACGACTTCCAACCAAGTATCCTCTGGATAGCCAAAGAGCATCCGTTTGAAGGCGAGCTAAAGTGAGAAGGCAAAACATTCCCTCCATAGAGTTGTGCGCTGGGTTTGGGACCCGCCACATAAAAAAAACACCTCCAATGAAAGGAAGCAATAAGCCTCGGATGAGAGACCCCCCTTTTGATGACGACCATGACAAACGAAATAAGGACTACGAATTAAGGGCATGCACCTGGAATGTCCGGACCCTTAATTGGGAAGGTGCCGCTGCCCAGCTACCCAGCATTTACTACAGTGGCCAAATAAAGGAGCGCAAGTTTGGTGTGGTATTCGTGGTGGGAGAGAGACTCCGTCGCCGAGTACTATCATTCACTCAGTTGAATGACCGTCTAGCCACAATCCGCACCAAAGCGAAGTTCCTCAATATTAGAGCTGCCCCCGCCACAATGTCAAAATCGTGCTTGGCGACTTTAACGCCAGGGTGGTCAAAGAAGGTATATTTGGCACAATGGTCGTTAAGTTCAGCCTCCATGATGAAATATCCCCAAATGGATTGCGGCTGATCGACGTCGCCGGGCCCCGAAATATGGTTATCTGTAGTACCAGATTCCAGCATAGGAAAATTCACCAAGCAAATCGATCATGTTGTAATAGACGGAAGACGTGTCTCCAGTGCTTTAGACGTGTGCACGCTCCGAAGTCCTAAACTCGATTCGGATCACTATCTTGCTGCAACCAAGATACGCATCCGCTTCTGTGCAGCAAAAACCCCACGTCAACATAAACAAGGAAGGTTCGACGTCGAGAAACTGCAAACACAACAGACAGCCGAACGATTTTCGACTCGTCTTGCACTCCTCCTCACTGAGAGGATTCATCAGCAACTCGGTATGAGAGAACTGTGCAACGGCGTTTCAAGCGCCTTACGTTCAGCTGCAAGCGAAAAAATTGGTTTTCGGAAACAAGGAAGGTTCGACGTCGAGAAACTGCAGTCACAACAGACAGCCGAACGATTTTCGACTCGTCTTGCACTCCTCCTCACTGAGAGCATTCATCAGCAACTCGGTATAAGGGAACTGTGGGACGGCATTTCAAACTCCTTACGTTCAGCTGCAAGCGAAAAAAATGGTTTTCGGAAAAGGCAAAGGAACAGCTGGTACGAGAGGAGTGCCGTGTCGCAGCTTAGAGAAAACGGCTTGCCTACCTCGCAACTTACAATCGACCAAAACAACGTGTGCGGGGTGGGATAAATACCGAGAGATGAAGAGGGAAGATGCAATCGAAGTTAATCTTTTTTCTTGTTTGCTAAAAGCATTTTCTCATTCACACAAGTATATAGAAATTATCGGTTTTGGCTAAATTTAAAACAAATACTCTGACATGTACATTACCAGCAATGCTGGCAATTTCGACCAGGAAATGCCACTCAATTTGTAATTATCCTACATTTGCACTAGATTATTTGCATACGTTAAAATAGGTACTTTGTATCGATGTGTGTATGTATGTGTGCATTCACTGCGCATAGATATGCCAAACGCGAATAGCGGAAAATAGCTGCATTTGATTACACAGTATGTAGGCACATACAAATTTCTAAATTCCACTAATTGCGGCGTATTTTTGTCCATTAGAATTTTGGCGTTGAAAAGCAATATCCGATTTTGTGTTGGAGTTATTTTGGGAATGCAAAATGTTTAAAATTATTTGGAAATGCAAAATATAAATTAATATATATTTTTCAGCCGTTTAAGTATTAGTTTGTAGATTAAAGCTTAATTTATTAAATGTTTATTGGTATTGTTGTGCTTTAATTAATTTAAATGAGAGTTTGTACGATTCTTTCAACTTAGTTTTGCGTAACATAGCAATAATTTATGTAGAATTTTTGTTTATAAAAAATATATTGGTCGAATCAATTAGTTAGAATTTTTTTTATACAAAAAATGTTATAAAAAATGTTTGAGTGAAATTAGACTGGACCACAGTTCAAATGACTAAAATACAAGTTTAATTCTATAAATACTTAAGCTGCCTGAAATTTGTTTTTTTTTTCGGAACAACGAAATACTCTAAATTCCAAATTGCCGGCCCACAAAATGATTTTCTGCGCTCCCCACCCATCAATTAATTTGCTCGACAATTTGACGCCCTGACATGTGGAACAATTTCACGAAGAATGCCGTAATTAACTACGTTTTGCCACCAAAATGTGAGCAAGCCGAAGTGAAAGGACAAGAAAGGAAATATTTTTGAAATATTCAAGCTTGCAGTGACTTTGTGCTGTGTTCCAAAGAATTTCCAAAGAAATTTTCATACAAAAGTTTGGCGTTTGTACGAAAAATAAAGAGCAGCGTCTACACTTACAGCAAATGTAAGTCTGTGTGCTAGAGTTAACGGGAATTTTGTGTGAGAAAAGCATGCCAATTAAAGTAAAGGAATACATAGAAAAAAATATGACAACAAATTTGGTGAAATCAAAGAAAAGTAAACATAAAGCTCTACCCGGCTCATATGTGGCTCGTCGCCTGCGCATTTATTCAATCAGTCAGTGAAATTGTTATTGTGTAGTAATAATTGTGGAGCGCTTTAGTAACACTTTTAATAACCAATTTTCTTCTCATTGCTTTCTAATCGCTTACACTCGCATTAGTTTGCCTGCCGCGTGTTTTCAGTTAGTGAGCGGCTCTTCGACGTCACATCAGCTCTGCTAGCGCTAGCATGCAACAATTTAGCGGCTACTTTACTAGCTGTTGCACTCAATTTGCCAAGCTAAGAGCCTTCGAAATCGAATTAAAATTAAATCAAAATATATATTGATGATTGAATATGTACAAAGTGCTCCTCGATTGAAGCTACAGTTACAAGTACACATATGTACATATGTGTTTGTGTATGTCAGTATGCTGCGTTGTTGACATTGTGCGTGTGTGTGTGCAGAGTTGAGTTCTCTTTAATTGAAATTTATGCGCGCAGATCAAAGCATGCAATGTGTGTATAGCGCGCGCATGTGTGTGTAAATATGTATTAATAAAATGATTTGCTGAGTTTTAGCTGGAACGTTTGTATTAAATGGGGGTAATTGAATTATTTGCACTTCTAACTATACTAAAAATTAATAGCCATTGATTCGCTTGATTAACTATGTGTTATAAAGTTATTTCAATAATTTTTTTTTAAGTTTTTTAAAAGTGGAATGAACAAATCAATCGTTGAATTGTGAGTTCGTTTTATATAATTAAAATGGGAATTTTTTCAATCACTGCTAGATATTTTCATCCACAGTTGTGCAAATTCGCTGGAACTGTGCCTTCAGCCAAGTTATTTTTATGCCCTGAAGAAGAAAGAAGTTCAACAAATGGTCGCAAAGCAAAGGATTGAAAAGGAATCATCCACTATGAGCAGCTCCAGTCTGGTCGAACGATTGATTCTACACTTTTACTGTCAACAACTGGTGAGATTGAAGCAAGCAATCGAAAAAAATGGTCAGAACTGATGAACAGAAAGGGCTTCGTCTTCCATAAGGACAAGGCTAGACCACACACATCTTTGACTGGGAAGTTTTGTTGCATCTACCATTTAGCTCTGACCTTGCACCATTGGACTACCATTTGTTTTGGTCGAAGCAGAACTCCCTTAGTGGAGTAAAGTTGGTTTCAAGAGAAGCCTGTGAAAATTACTTGTCGCAGTTTTCGTCGAGATACCAGAAAGGCTTTACACTGATGGGATAAGGCCTCTAGCGGAAAAATGGCAAAAAGTGTTCGAACAAAATAATATAAAAAAAAGTTGTAGTTTGATTAAAAATACGAAAAGTCTTTTTCGTCTGCTCAATATTTGTATTACTAAACGGTCAGCGTTACGAGCTCAGCCACTCAGTTTTTGAGATATCGGTCTGCAATTTTGCATACGTACTTTTCTCCAAAAGAAGCTGTTCATTTTTTGAAACCGTTGATATCGGACCACTATAGCATATAGCTGCTATACAAACTGAAGGATGAAAAGCGAACACTTGTATGGAAAACTTTTTTATTTGACAAGCTATCTTCGTGAGATTGGGCACAGATTATTTCCAAAAGTAAAGCAAAAATCTAAAAGCAAATTTTTTTAGATCAGATCTCTATAGCGTATAGCTGTCATATAAGCTGAACAATGAAAATGAAATTTATATATGGAAACTCTTTGAATTGACAAGATATCGGCATGCGATTTAGTAAAGATTATTAAATTATACAAAGCTACAATCTCCAAATAAATTGAGATCGGAGCACTATAACATCTAGTTGCCATATATAATGAGCAAAGAAAGTCAAGTCATTGTATCGATACAGGTGGAAGAGGAAAAACCTAAACTAACTTTTGGCATGCAAATTAAACAAACGTAATTTGGGAATTTTTCTAGACATATTAAAAAAAAAAAACTGTGAAAAAGTTTCCGCTATTTACAGATTTTTAGTATCACATAATCAACAGAGCGAATAAAAACTAAAATTTACAATGTTATTAATTAACTTTAAATTCCGTTTGCGTATACCAGTTTAATTTAATTGTTTATTTTTTCAATACTGTTCGTAAGTAACGATGCTATTAAAGCAAAAAAGCACCAGTTTCATTTCAAAAGTCTACAAAGCCGTATCTCCTTACTTTGCCAATACCAAGATATGCAGCGCGTATTGGCAAGTCACCAGGCGCCGCAGAGGGCTGTGAATAATTAAATTAATTTTCCAAATCATTACATTAAGCAAATTAACTTTTGCCGTAATTTTCGGTAAATATTCAATAGACGCTGTCATATTTAGCAGGCAATTTCCAATATGAATATATACATACAGTATATACACGCGCTGCTTATAGGTGCGTACAAATTTGTGAAAAACTGCCACACACACACCTAAAAGCGCCGCGCTTTAATAACAGTTAACTCAATAAAATTTCCATATAACGGAGCGAGCGAAGATGAAAGTAAAACACCTAAAGCATTTTGAATTTACAACCACAGATCCAACACAAAAAAAAAAAAAATTGACGAACTGTGAAACACGACGACATAACGATAGCACAACGATATGTCTGCTTAGTTCGTCAATGCGCCAGTTGTCGCATACACAGTCATAAAGACCGTCTGCAATGACTGATGCTGTTAGATTTTGGCCACCTGCCATAAAGAAAGATATTGTTGTTGTTGTTCTTGTTGCTGACTACGTCTGCTAGCCTGCTTTTCAGCACACGCTGTTGGCCGCATTCTCACTGCAGCTAAGGTTAATGCTCGTCGCTGACTTTGAAAGCGCTGAGTGTGTGATTGTGTTGGTGTTTTGTGTGTGTGTGTGAGGGTTTTTGTGCGTGCGTATGTGTTGATGTTTGAATTGACGGCGTCGAGCAAATATACAGCGCCATTGACACGCTTCGCTGCCTCTCACGCCGCCACTAATGGCAGACGAACTGCGATGAAGATGCGACAAAGCGGAATGAAAAGTTTTTAATTATGAAGTTATCGACGGCTGATAATCAGTGTTTACATACGTCGTCTAAGGGGTGTGCAAATAACATGAAGAGCAGCTATTGCTTTGAGTAGTGAGCAAAAGAAAACGTAAGTAGAGTGTAGTAGGGAGAGCGCTTTTTGTGAAACGGGCTGGTGTGAAAGGTGTTCTGATTGAATTGTTTCGGTGTGTGCATATGTTTTAAAATCGGTGGCATATTTTCGAACCTATGATAATGCAATCTATTTAAAATAGTTTATTTCTCTTATTATTATTGTTTAATTCAGCAAAAATCAGCTGTTTAAGCACACTTAATGTATCGGTTACATGGGAAAGCACTCGATTTTGCACTTTCGATAATATTTTTTTCACTAAATTCAAATGTTATAAAGACCACTTTTCTTCCGATAGCACTTCGAAACATGAAAAAACGTTATTAGCAGCTGCGAAAATATAATAACTTTTATAAGTAAATGAGTGCCATGTAGAAATCTGATTTTGATCTTTACTTAGCAAGACAGCTATAGTTTATAGTATGCTTGGTATGAAATTTTTTTTCGAATATTACATTGTTGCCAAAATAATACTCCAAGATAAATTTTGTGCAGATATATCGTCAAATAAAACAGTTTTCCACACGAGCACTTCATTACGAAGCTTCATTTTATATGAAAAATTTATGCTAGTGATCCGATATAAAAAATTTGTTCGTATATTGTAGCCCTGCTTTGGAAAATCATCTGTGCGTAATCTCATGATGATATCTCGTCAAATAAAAAAGTTTACCATACAAGAAATTGATTCTGGTCGTTCAGTTTGTAAGGCAGCTATATGTTATAGTAATCTGATCTAAAATATTTCTTCATACATAGTAGCCTTGCTTTTGAAAATAAGCTGTGTCAAATCTCATGAAGATATCTTGTCAAATAAAAAATTTGTTCATATAAGTATTTCATTTTGATAGTTCAGTTTGTATGGAAGCTATATGCTATAGTGGTTCAACCTGAGCAAAGCTTCCAAAGTTTGTAGCTTTACTTTTGCAAATAATCTATACCAAATCTCATGAAGATATCTTGTCAATTAAAAAAGTTGTCCATATAAGGATCTCTGACTTTTCCTGCTGGAAACACAAAAACATTGAAGCAAACTTAAGACAGGGTTTTATTAGAGTATAAACATGTAAGTTTAACTTTTTGTCTGTTTGAGCTTGGTAGGTTCAATGTATTTAAGAAAAATTTCAAATAAAAAATAATTTCCCAATGTCTGTATAATTTCAGAGAGTTCATAAATACTTCCTAGTAATATAAACTTTCAAACTTATTTAAATCAATATTTTCAGAATTTATTTATTTATTTTGCCTTTCTACTTAATAAACAACACTTAATAAACAACACTTAATTTCAGTAATTATTTTTGTGTGTGTGAATAGTTTACTTTTATTGCTACAAAAAAATAAAAATTTATTATAGAAAAAATCTTCGAGAGAAATCTTTAAATGTGTAAAATTTTGCACTTCAATCCGTACAGCTCAAGTTGCTTCTAAATATACCGACTGACACTTACATACACACACATATATAGGCACACTTATAGATGAGTCTCTTCGCACAAGCAACCACTCAGTGTGAAGTAGATCTTCATGTGCCACTAACAAGTCCTCGAAATTTTACGATAAAACAATGAGAAACGACCGCAAGTGCAGACAAGTAAAAAGCCTCACAAGACGTGCTTAAGCACTGCAGCTACACATACAACCTTGCCAACATAGTGACGGTGTTTCCCCTAAAACGTAAGCGTTAGTAAGAAACATGCACCTGTGTGTGCATATCGGCTTCATGTGCAATTTTTCATACATTTCCATCAACTACAAAATCTCAACTGGGCTCTCGCCATACAGCGCCTAGCTCTGTCTCTACCAATGAACGGCAAAAATGTGCAAACTGCGATAAAGTACAGACAAAAATTATTATGCAAAGTTACAAAGGAATAAAAGTAAGCCGCAAATACCTTGGTTCAAAAATTTTAAGCAAGGCAAGGCAGCGCCATCTTAACAATGATGAGCTTTTGCGCTGCATAGCGGCACACAAATACAAAAGCCCGAAAAACAAATGGCTCGAAATGAAAAGCAGAAAAGTAAAAAAAAAAGATTTAAGCATTGCAAAAACAAAAAAAACAAAAACAGTTCAAAAGACTTGAAAGCATTCGTAGGCATCAATGAAGCGAAGAAAGGCCAACAACAACGCAGAAATGTTTCTGTGGCAGAACGGTGCGAGAGAGAAAGGAGCGTTGTGTTGTAGCTGCCCTTAGCACGATTTATTGACTTGCAGCGGCCGTGCGCTTTGTTTGCTTGTGTGTGTATGTGCGTGTGTGTGTGACGTTGCGAGTTGTGGTCGAAGAATTTCAAGGCGAACGGCGGCCATTTAAATTTTAAAAGTATTAGCGTTGAAAGCTCGTCGGCTTACCTTCAATAAAGGCTCGTTCTGTATAACTTGCGGGAACTTGTTGCAAAAGTGTGGTATGTTGTTGAACACATACAAGTATATATGTGCAAGTATGGTATGATAGCATGTACCTGAGAGCGTGTGGTATGCTTCAAAAACACTAATGAATGCGAACAACGTCGCCTATTTTGCGGCGCTTGTATATTAAGTTTGATAAAAATCTGACCAGAGGAAGGCAACAGGCATGATTTATATGGCATGATATATAAATAAATTTTTAAAAATTCAATGCTTGGCATTTTTCGAAAAAAACTTTATGAATTTGTTGTAAATGAACATAATTTTTAAATTTGGAAAGTTTTATCGTGACAATGTGAACACTCTCATATGCATGGGCAAAATTCCATAAATATTTATTTTTTTTTATCGCTACATCAGTCTAGCAAATAACGTTCAACTTCAGCAAGAGTCTATTAGCAGAAACCGGTTCAAAATTTAATAAAAAGCAGAAATTAACAAGGAAAAGCGTTAACTACGGTTGCAGCTCTGTATATATCCATGAGAAATACTGAAGTTTCTTATGGCAATCTGAACTGAACAACTTTTTTGTATATTCAAGTGGTATCTTCTACTATTATCTATGTGAAATTTCGTGATGATACCTTGTCAAATAAAAGAGTTCTCCGTACAAAAACTTGATTTTTATTGTTCAGTTTGTATGGCAGCTATATGCTATGGTGATCCATTTTGAACAATTTCTTCGAAACTTGTAGCTGTGTTTTGGGAATTAGTGCGTGCAAAATTTCGTCAGGATATCTCGTGAAATAAAAAAGTTTTCCATACAATAACTTATTTTTTATTGATGAGTTTCTATGGCAGCTACTATATGCTATAGTGGTACGATATGAGCATTATGTTTGGAGATTATAGCGCTGCTTCAAAATATAGTGATAGCCAATTTTTGAGAAGATATCTCAACAAATAAGAAAGGATTTCATTAAAAAAATTGATTGTGATAGGTAAATTTGTATGACAGCTATATCTTATAGTAGTCCGATATAGGCGATTTCAAATAATGAACAGCTTTTTTTGGAAGAAAAGCACGTGTGCGAAAATTCAGATCAATATCTCTATATACTTATAGGCTCGCCGAGCTTTAAAAGTGGCAAACACCCTTCAGCGTGTCAAAGACTCACTATGATAAAGGCGCTTGAAAGCTAAACTTTCTCTCGCTCACTATATGCGACGATATAATTTACTTGCGTGTGTGCAAATATTGCAGTATTCCACCAACAAGTCCACCTTTAGGCAGCCGTACAAATGAGCCAGCCTGCATTCATAGCTTGCTGAGCACAATCACTTAAGTTGAGTGACTAAATTTGCGATTTAAATTGCTTTATTGTTGTGCGGTTTGTGTGGAAAAGTTTGTGGCAGATTGCATGTGCCGCCGGACTATGTAATCAAGGTAAGTGATGAGCAAATGATGAGGGTCGTACACGTCATTAGTGTGGCCTTTGGCGAACGAAAACAATGAAGATAAATGGAAAATGTAAAAAGTGAGAGCGGAAAGCGCAGCAAACGAGTGAAAGTATATGCAAGTTCTTAGCATATTTGCATATTACGAATATCAGTATGAATGTGGCAAATTTGTCGGCAGCATTTCGATGATGAATAAGCGACTTTGTAAATGTGTGGCACTAATATTTTAACGGTCTTAGCAATTTGTTGCCTATTTCATTATTCTTTCATGCTTTGTGGAATTTCTTAAGATTTATTTTTAGAGCTAGGCAGACAGATGGTTCGCTTGCACAGAATTGAGTGCAGATTTTTGTAATACATTTCTAATTTCGCTCTCTCTCTCTCTCTCATGTCGGTATACAGTGTGATATGTCAGATATACCGATATAAAGATATATATTTGAGCATTCCTTGGACAAAACTTTTACTTTAAGCAAAGTGGAGTAATATGCTCTACTAACAGGCTTCGCAGTTAGTTTTTTTGAAATTGGCGTAATCGCACTTTTTTTCTGCCACGCCATTCTAATGCCAAATGCAAAGTTTGCCAGCACAACGAAAGTATCTATTAAAAGTGCATCAGTTGGTAAATTAGCAGTAAGTAGCGGCAAAGTTTTCAAATTGAAAGTAGGCACGGCCGTAAAGTGAATTTCAAACTGACTAAGAAGAAACTTTAACAGCCTGTTGGGTTTTACATTATATTATTGTTGAAGAGGATTTAAAATGCGGCAAGTTTCCGCCTAGAAAGAAGGCATAAATAAGACTAAAAATATCTAAGGATTACACTATAAATAAGTAGTGCAGTTAGAGCGAAGAATAATGATGATAAATTCGCATACTTTACAACGTCAGCTGCCATTCAAAATATGATGCTAGACAAATGTATTGTTATTCATACGCCATGTTGAGCTATGAGTTTTACCAGAGGATTAAGCAGTATCACATTCTATGCATATAATTTGTACATATAAAAGTTTTAAAAATACAAATTTTTTATATATTTTATATTGACTTGATGTAGGTTTTAAGTAGGTTTGCATTAAAAAAATTACTCTAAATTTGATGTTGCAAATGTTGCCATATGGCCTTAAAGTTATGTAAGAGGAAACAAATAGGCGCATGTGGCACGAAAATACTGTTCTTTATAATCACTACCGTTCTTATTGAGAGTGAAGGAATGGTAAATATGAATTAAAAATAATATATGATATATGAAATATTGCTCATACGCCATGTCGTACGAAGTTAATATGGCAGAAAACACCTGTTTTTTGTGAATTTTTTTGAAGAGCCAATTTATTTAATAAATTAATTAACATAACGTACTTTTAGAGAATTTAATATAATTTAAAAATCGGTGATTTATTTTGAAATATTTTGGATTTCTTTGATTTTAAGGCTGATCTCCAGAAGGAAATATGAAAAGAAGCTGGAGGAAGGAAGCTGGTCTGGAGCTGAGGAAAATTTTTCTTTTTAACTTTACTTTGCATTTACGATACAAAAAAATGTATTTTTACTATCGACGTATAAAAGTAGTGATGAAAGGACTCGTCAAAATTTTGAGTTTTGACAAAAAAAAAATTCATTTTTTTTAGTGAAAAATATTACAAAAAAAAACTAGTTAACTATCGATGTATGCAGAAAGAACTCGTAAAAATTTAAATTTTTGACAAAAAAACTTTTTTTATTAAAATATTTATAGTTGGAAGTGGCTTTAAAAATCACAATTATTACAAAAATTTTAAATTTTCGATGTTTACTTAAGAAATATAGTCTAGAATGTCGTATAAAAGTTTCAAGTCGGTCAGTCTAGTAGTTTTTTCTCTTCTTTACCGTGTTTAAAGGCTTGTGAGATTACACTACGTTAAAGAATCTTAACAATCTTACAAAACTGTCATATCTTCGAAAGTGTTTTCTGAAACATTTTAACATTTTTAGTGCATTTTAAAACTCACAAATATGTAGATTCGATATATTCGCAAAAAAAAAAAATAATTTTTTGAAATTCACTTAAGTAAGTTTTCATAAAGTTATTTATTAATTTGCTTTATTTTATTGAAAATTATGCTCCGTGATAAATTATGGACGTCAATAAGACAATAAAATAAATATTTTTACCTTCACCTTTGTTTAGCAGGATATAATGGCATACATATCGACTGAAATAAAGAGTTTCGAGTGCCATACCAAAAACTACGAAAGTATATATACATACGTAAAATCCATGCACACACATCTGAAAGCGAATAAGTAGAGAAGAAAATAAGCCGCACTCAAACACAATCAAAGTTATTTTACCGCTTCATTGGTATTTGTTTGTACGGAGTGCAGAGGTATTAGTGGAGAAATTGCAAGCATTTAGCTACAACACTAAGCAATAAACACAGCACCTCCGTATTATACTAAAGAACTCACTAGGCAATACACAAACACATAAGTAGACGTATATGAGTACGAGCAAACACAGCTATCTAACACATATAAGTTTAGCAATAAAGCCACATAGCATAGCATGATAGCATAACTACTATTCAGCAGTCTGTGTATGGTCATGAAATGTTTATAGCTTTTTGCGGTTGTCCTTTTTCTCTTTATTCTCCTTTAGAGCACATGACTGGCACATACTTTGCAGTCAATATGTAGATGCATAAGCAAACGTGGGTCCATGAACAAAATAGTGTCCTGTGAAATAATGTCCAAATACCTGACACATACTCACATATGCGCACATCTACATAACTACATAAGAAATGCTCTGTGTGTGTATGTGTGTGCGGTAATGTCTTTGTACATGCCGGTATGTCTATTCAGACATGTCATGTGTGTTGGCATGAAAGTGAAAATGAAAGTAATGCGGTTGGTGTCTTTATTATTATCTACACCATTAGAGCAAATGGAAGGCGAAAGGAATTCACTTTAATTGTGTACCTGACATAACTCATACGCCATGGTGCACCAGCACAACTATGTATGATTGAGCGCATACAGCGCTACGACGTGACTGGGGCATTAGTTTTATTAACACTTTGTGGCTCAAATAAAGTAAGTATAATAGTTTTCACACAAACTTCGAGATATAACGCGCTGAGGGCATACCGTTTTATGAGAACCTTATAGGAGAGTATTGCTTCGGTTGCGTTGTTTTTGAAAAAGTTTAACGAACATTGCATGGGCATTTTGTGAGAAAAACAGCTGATTTGGCTTCTACGCAAAGTCTGTTTGTTAATTCGGATATTTAGCGAGAATCTATTTTTATATTTGAAATACGCCAGGAATTTAAACATCTATGGTTGGTAAGCAATATGTAAGCATGGGAGTACACTTATACATTTACGAGTACAAACTCTTCCCACTTGCAAAAAAAAGTTTTTCGATACCACTTTTCGGCTGCTTCCAAGAAATTTCCTCCTTATGCTTTAGCTCTTTGCTTATGTCTGCTATGAAAAATTTCTTAACGAATTCATCAACCACTCGAAGGCGGCGTAAATTTGTTCGCACGCGCCACAAGTGAAAGGCGGAGCTCGGCCTAGCACTTGACAAAGGTGTTTTATGGGCATACCCAGCTTATGCATGTATGTGTAATTTAAAATTATTGCCAATACGTGTGCGCTCGCCTGGCATGTAGTCGTGTGCGTTAATGAGTGTAATACATTTGCGTAGAGCATACAGATATATACATATATATGTACGAGTATTCCAAAAATGCCTTAGATGCTAGCTTAGTAATAATGAAAAACGGTTGCTAGTTTAATAAACCACAAGTTATGATTGTTATGTGCGCTCAGGGGATAGAAATTAAAGATTAAACATTTCACACTTATACTTAAGTTTTGGTCCTGGGCGATACCAAAGGAAGAGTCCAAGAAAAGAAGTCTTCTTTTAGAATGCCTGCGCCCGACGCGAGTTTTAACAGACTCTGTGGCTTCACTATCACTTACCACCTCCAGTGTATCATAACTTGGGGATCACAGATGCTTACAGCGTAGTCTTGCCAGTACGAGACAAGTGCACAAGAGACAAGTGCTCCAATGTTTCCATGGTGGCCTGCTCTAGACATTTCCTGAACTGTCAGTCCCATCCTGCGGTCTCTTCTATCGAGTGCAGATATGCATTTTGTTAGTTACATATTATTTTCTAAAACAAAGCTTTACTCGAGCGCTGTAACGTAAACGCATGTCTCACTTGTTAAAATCCCTTAAATTTAATAATAAATTTAAAATATTCCAATAGCACATAGACCATATATTCAGATGCTGCTTTTTAGTGAAAAGTACACGCTCAGTTATATATGTATTTCCATGTGTAACGGTTATTAGAAGCAGGTAGCAGCTTTATGATTAAAACTTTATACTGCGAATGCAAATCGAAATCCGATTTCAGTTTCAGAAGCGCAAAAGTTTGCTTAAATATCACATAAAACACAGAATAAACTGCATAAATGCTGCGAAAGTGTGTGTTTATTTTCACTTGAGTGAATAACTGTGTCAAGTGTAAATTAAATAAATGAGTGAAAACAAAATGCTAGCATAAATAGGACAGAGATATGCTGGAGCGCACAGTACACATATTTAAATATTCAAAATCACTCATACACATATACACAAATGACGAAGCTTATTGAAATTTATGATTGCCTGTTGGAAAATGTGTGATACGGTGAGACTGAAGGTCGTTGGGAAAATACTTTGGTTTTAGTTAATATTTAAAATCTGCGCTGTCAAACACTGTTATTGTTTATTTATAGTAATACGCTTTCAAATAAGTTTGTCTTAGCTTTTACTTTTATTACAAAAAAAATTTGACTTACAAGTTTAGGGTTAAATATTAAAAAAGTAAGAAGAGAAATCCATTAATTTCAACTGCAGTGAAACTAGAATAGTATTTATTCATTATTATTAAGCAAGGGCTTAAGCTTGAGCCCCGGTAGCTATATGATACAGTTGATATAATATGAAGTTATCTGAAATATCTCAATAATATGTACGGAAATTACTTGGACAATAATACCAAATTTTATAAAAATAACTCACAAAATTGGCAAGTTTCCGATAGAAGGGTTTGAGCTTGACTGGCCAGTTTATGTGAGAGCTATATGCTATAATTGTCCGATCCGAACAATTTCTTGTTTCTTTGTGACGTTGACTTAGGTAATCATATGTTACAAATTTTACGAAGATAACTCGTCAAATAAAAAAAGTTTTTCATACAATGACTTAAGTTTGATCGGACAGTTTGTATGGTAAGTATACGCATAAGTAGTACGATATCAGCGGTTTCAACAAATGGGCAGGCTCTTTGTGAGAAGAGCACATATTTTGCATATCAGCTCGATATCTCAAAAACTAAAGGACTTCCCTTTTGAGTGTTACAAAACATCGTGGCAAACTTAAGGAGTCATATACACTTAGAATTTTCAAATAGTCGATCTTTTTTTTACTTATTTTTCTTAATGTATTTATGTGTAAGAATACACACAGAAACCTAACGTTTAAAATATATTAACGGTTGAAGTTTTTTATTTTATTTTCTTAATTTTTATATATTTAAGAATGCACACAGAAAATTTCATATTGTTCCGGTGAATGTTTTCGAAGTTACACGTAAATTTGAAGAGCTGTTTCAAAGTACTTGGAAGTACAAGGCCAAACTTTAAGCGCGTTTTTCGCAAAGTGGTGCTTTCGAAAACGGTGATAAGTAGTGTTTGTCTCAAACTTCAACAACAGCTTCTTAAATACATTTTTTAATAATTAATTGAAGATTTTTTCTTACCGATAAATAATTTATTTAGGGCCGTCATTTTTAGTCAAAAAAAAAAGATTTTAGTCAAAAATCAGTTTTCTGTTTTTGAGAAACCGCCATTTTGTGAAAAAAAAAATATTTTGCTTGTACCCTCGATTATGTACTAGATTAAACATTACTTTAACGAAATCAAAGAATTCAGTTCAGAGATATTGTTGTTATAGGCGCAAAACGTCTTCTTTGAAAGGAGCTCCCGGAAATCAGCTGTAGTTCCTTTCCAGATAAATATTTTTCCTAATACAAAGTCCTCAAATATAGTAGAGAATACAATACAATACAATCGAGTATGTTTTGATGTCTTCAATTAACTCAAAACGATTTCCCCGGAGCGGTTCTTTGAGTTACAAGAATTGCCAGAAGTCACATTGAGCTAAATCAGGTGTTTGCTCAATGATATTTATTGACTGTTTGGCCAAAATTTAATACGTTAAAAAGTTTTGTAAAATTGGACAAACACTGCTGAGGTCAACTGATGTAAATAAACAGCTGCTGTAAACACACTGGTTGACAGATCGCGTTAATCAAAGTTGTACCAACCTAGGAAAAAAAAATTGCTTTCATCCATCTATGTAAGCGGGAGATGAGAGGGGGGAATGAAGATACTTCCTTGCCATATATGCAAAAATTTTTGGATCAAAAATTTCAAAAGTTTTCTGAGAAAAAGTTCTGGAATATTTCTTTTTCGGCCTTCTTCCCGGTTTAGGGTATAAAAACATTTCCTATAGATATCCATATAAGTACATATATATTAGCAGTGGCAACAAAAATATATGCTCCCAGAATACAATAAATATATTGGAGATTACATGGTAATAACGCGCTGAAATTTTGTTTTACGTTTAATTCTCGCGATCCCACTACTTTTTAAGTTTTATTGCCGATTTTCAAATATTTATTTAATTTTAATAAAACTGTATATTTGATGTCATCAGCGTATTTTACTTGGCATGAATATACAATATTTGTAAAGCTGTTACTGAACATTCGTGACTGACTGATGAATAAAGAATGCGCTCAAATCTTATTGAGTTATTTGTTGCAGCCACTCAAATATTTATTGCTCGGAATTTTTGCGAAAATTGATGGAAATTCGAGGAAATGCAGAGGTATGATAAAGGTAAAATAATTGAAGTTCGTATGTATGCAGCGTGATTGTGGGATGTGATTTAACGGAATTCATTTCCTTTCAGCTGGTATAGGTTGATAGATAGAAGTGTTAGTAAAATAATATAGTTGACAGAAAATGTTTATATACTTAGCAAATATGTAAATATGTTTAATAATATTTAGTTCATGCTAACAATATGGTTAGCTGTATGGCTCTGACAAATACAAATCTTAATAGAAAATATTTGTTTGCTTGACTCCCTTAAATTATTTGAAATTTTGCAATGTTTTCTAATTTCTACCCTAACATTTCAACAACTAACTGTATTCAAAATGAAGAAATATGACCATTTTTCCTATCATATTTATCTGTAGTAAATAAATGTAGACAAAAGAAGCACAAAAACCTTGCGAACACCTCACATGGCCTGCAGCGCTACTTAAGTGGCATGGTTACTTACATATGTGGCACGTCAGGCCTTTCGGCATGTACTATATATGTAACAAGGTTTATTAATTGTGCACTTAAAATTATGTATGTGCATTAGGTTGTTATAGAGACTACGATCTCAAACCGACGTTAATCAACTGTTGCCAGCAGAAAAGTATGAAAAATAGAATTATGGCATTTAGTTAAAACATTTCACAGATATCGAACTGAAAATTCACACACATTCTTTGCTCTCTAAGAAGCTGCTTATTTGTCGGTACGACCGGTATCGAGCTACTATAACATATAGCTGCCATACAAATTGAGCGATTAAAATGAAGTTCTTGTTCTGACTTTTTTATTTGACAAGATATCATCCCGAGATTTCGCACAGATTATTTCCAAAAACAAGGCTACAAGGTACGAAGAAATGTTTTAGATCGGATCACTATAGCATATAGCTGCAATACAAACTGACCGATCAAAATGAAGTCCTCGTATGGAAAACTTTTTTATTTGACAAGATATCTGCTTGGCATTCGGCACGTGTTATGCACCAAAGACAATGGTATAATCTGCGTACAAATCGTTGAGATCGGATCACTACAACATATAGCTGCCATACAATCTGACTGATCAATATTAAGGTTTTGTATAGAAAACTTTTCTTTTTGTTAAGATATTCTCACAAAACTTTTCACACTTTATTCTCTAAAATATTACTACAACTCTCATGCATATTGTTCAGATCGGACTACAATAGCATATAGCTGTCATACAAAATGACCACTCAAAATCAATAGAAAGTTCATTTCGTAGCTTTAAATGCCATGAAAATGCACCTGTGTAGGGTATATAGCTTTAGTGCAGCCCAAATTATAGTTTTCTCGTTTTGCATGTGTGCGAAAATCGGATTTTTTCATTTGCCTTCGGTGCAGCAAGTGTGCTGATTCTATTTCCTGGCCGACACATTTATAGTTTTCATTACAACTATCATTTAAATGAAAGGAAAAGAAATAAAATATATTTATTTAAAATATTTTCTGTTATTTTCGTATTTGCTGTGTAATAAAATGACAATATGCCGTAAATATTTCGAATGTAAATTAATTTTGACTCTTGCTGCTGCTGCATTTGCACATCGCTTGCATTTGCATTGTGCTGCACACTCTGTTTGCTGACGTACAAACATAAACAGACAAACGCTTATATGTGCACATGGCAGTGCGGTCTTTTCAATTTAGTGCCACACCATTCGTTTGGTTCTTTTGTCGGTCGGTCGGCTTGTGATGTATTGGCATCTAAAATTAAAATCTCCGTCCGAATTGTGTTGCGCCAGCAGCGAGTGTACGAGCATGTGGCGGAGCATTTGAAGCGGGAGAGACAGTGCGATATTTAAATTGTATGTTTTTTTTTTACTTCAACCGACACTTACTGTATTCAATTATTTCGAATGTCATGAGCAGTGTTTCTTTTTTATTTTCTCATTTTTCATTTTTCGTTTTTTTGTTTATTTTTTTACTTCATGCTTTTGCTTGCTGGCAACAATTTTTGTATGCTCAATTTTAGCACACGTCGGTGCTGCTGTATTTGCATATTAATGCTGACTGCTGCCGTTTACAAAAATATGTTTACATTTAGCTCCCAACACGAATTTGAATATTTCAAATCGTTCAATACTACTGAAAGAAAAATGCAAATTTTTGCTACGGTACATATAATTCAGTCCGGAGATTAGAAGCAATGATTTCACCTCTGGAGCAAACACAATTTGATTTATTTATTAGTTTTCCCAGTAGTGTTTACTTAGTACTCACCGATTTGTTTATGCGTTCGATGTGTGCATTTGTATGTGTACAAATGCAAATATGACTGTTTGGCAGGCGAGCGTGATGACTTTTAGACTGAGTGATTTTCAACTTGGTAAATAAGCACAAGTCAAGCCAAATACTGCTTGCCAACTGCACATATGTCCGTACCTGTTATGTGTTTTTAAAGTCGCATTAAAGCTTTGCAATTGATTCTCGTGGCATTTGTTGTTGGTCATGTGTTTAATGTTAATATATAAATAGTTGGCAATTCTACCAGAAAGTAGTTGTGCATTGAGTTCTTTTTTCGACAGCTTTTGCTATATCAGCACGCTACCTAACTATGTTTCCGCTGAAATTATGTTCGCAACGCTGCTTATAAATTAATTCAATACCGAGAACTGGGAACTTTGCCGTTAAAATGTTTCTTTTATATGCACTTATGACGATTTACTTGTCGACTGAAATGAGTGCGTGCTTATGCGCTTTATGACGTGTAGCGCGCCCGCCTCCTTTGCAATGAAACCGAAATCATTGTTAAATTCCGAAGGATGACCAAAATTTAAATTTAAAAGCAAAAAAGAAAAAAAATCACAGGAACATGAATTCCATTGGAAAGGGAATATAAAATAACATTAATAACATAATAAATGAAGCGAGGTTGAATTTTTGAGATTTTCGATAAAACTACGAATCTTATAGAAAACAGTTATATGGCAAAGTTGTAGCCAATGAAAACATTTATCAACCTTGTATGAAGAGCTTTTTTACATAACCTCACAATTTATTTATTTTTGCAATTTTATTATTATTCTGTACAAAAACATATTTTCTTTGCCGAAATTTGGCGTAAAACTACCCTTTTATTTTCTAAATACAAGCTTGTACAATATAAAGGGTTTTTTCGTAGGGGCGCTACAAAAGTAGACCGATAAAAAAAGCAAACGACGGCATATTTTTTCCGCACTATTGACATTTATTCTCCGGTAAGATTTGTCATCTTACCGTCGAAAGATATACGATCCAAAACGAGTCAAAATTATTAAAATTTCTACCGAAATTCTGAGTCAGTGGCCCCAACTTTAAGAGCGCCCAATTTATAGTCGTCACAATCGTCCTGTGAGATCAACAATTGAGCATCTAGTGAAAATTTTGAATCTACAGGCACAGTACAAACTGTTCGCGTGACAGTGAGACAAAGAAGTGCCCATAGTGTCAAGAATATTGCTGCCGTTAGCGCATCAATTGAGGAAGACCCAAATCAGCCTCTCACACGTCGCTCTCAAGCTTTAGGCATCTTTGTGACGCCAATGTGGCGAGTTTTTGGGAAAGAAAACTTGACCTACAACCTAACAAGATCAAACTGACACAAAACTGAAGCTGCTTGACCACCAGAATCGTCGATATGTTCTTGAATTTGAACAACAACTTGAAAATGATCCGAATTTTCATCGAAATGTTATTTTCAGCGATGAGACTCATTTGTGGCTGAATGGTTTCGTCAAAATATGCGTTATTGGTCAGGAAGCAATCCAGACGTACTCAATGGGTCCGCATTGCATCCCGAAAAATCACAGTTTGATGCGGTTTATGGGCTGGAGGTGTCATTGGGCGATGAACGTATTGTCTCACGAAATGGCCCAGTCAATTGGCCGCCTCGGTCGTGCGATTTGATATACAAAACCATTTTTTTTATTTAAACAACTTTTGTGGCGCTGTTTTTGAAAACCCCTTATTTGTTGAAATCTCTATTTACTGGCATTTTGACCGAACATTTGGGCTTACGAAACGTGTGTGCACTGTTTGTTCCGCACAAATTGACTGAAGATCAAAAATTGCTCAGAATCCTCCTAATCGATCGACGCTTGTGACCGATTATTTGACCAAAAATCACGCTTTAACCATTAACCACTCCTCGTATTCACCTGATATGGCACCGTGCGACTTCTTCCTTTTCGGAAAAAATGCATTTACCCATGAGAGGAAAGCGTTATGCTGGCGTAGAGACCATTCAAAAGGCTTGCGCCAGCATACTGGCGGCCATACCGGCCAACGAGCTAAAACACTCGTTCGACATGCTTTTGGACCGTGAAAAAAGATGTATTGAAGCATAAGTAGAATATTTTGAGTAAAATAAATTGATTTTGTCGAAAAAAATCATTTGTTCTGTTTTTTTTTTTAAGTGCTGTTTACTTTGGAACGCAACTTGTATATGAGTATATTAGAGCTAAATCTAATATTTTTAGCGGTGTGTGAACCATAAAATACCGGACTTTGCCTTATGACTTCATTCGTGTATACGGTATATAACGGTCTGATGCCAAACGGTCAAAACTGCTTGCGGATAAAAGGGTAGGACGAAAAGGGCAAATGTATAATATGAAATATTTATTCAATGCCTGTGCATTAACTGAATTATCATATGTTTGCCGAGAAAATATTCAGGTGACTCAAGCTAACATTTAAATGAGCCGGCAACAAAAGCGGATTAAAACTGAAAACATTTTCTAACTGACATTTAAAAGACTTAAAAAAAAAACAATTATGACTAAATAGCTTCATTATTTTTGAGTGCCAAAAAGGGACCAGTGAACGCAATTTGTAATTAATTTATGGCGCATGTTTGTTTTGGCCACAGCGTTGCCAAGCTGTCACTGGTTTAATATGGATATTTGCATAATCAGATATAAAAAAAAAGAAAAAACATAACATAAGGAATTTCAAGGGTCTTGCGTACAAATTATTATTATTTTTTAATTCGTTTCTGCTTTTGTTTAACAAAATGTGTTTAACATAGCACACACATACACATAAAAAGGAACTACATGAATAGAAATAAAACTAGATTCAAAGAAGTAGGTTTATTTCGGCTGCACCGAAGCTATAATACCCTTTACAAAGAAAGAAGTTTTCATACAAGTACTTGATTCCGATCGTTATGTTTGTTTGGCAGCTATATCATATAGTGGTTCGATCGCAAAAATTTCTTCGAGTATTGTAGCGTTACATTAGGCTATAAGCCATGTCAAAGGTTTTTCTAACAAGTACTTGATTTTGATTGGACAGTTTATATGGCAGCTACATATATGCTTAAGTAGTACAATATTGACGGTTCCGCAAAATAAACAGTTTCTTGAGGAGAAAATGGCTTGAGCAAAGTTTTAGATAAATGTTTCGTAAAAAAGAAAGCCTAGCTCGCATACCTGCAGACAGACTAAATCAACCCAGCTCGTCATGCAGATTATTTGTGAGTGTACTATACCGTCACCTAAAATGCAAAACAACGTATTATAAAAAAAACGAAATTGAGTTTTTATTACCTGCGATGCACTATATCATATTACATATATGTAGCAT
Source organism: Bactrocera tryoni (assembly GCF_016617805.1). Classification (NCBI taxonomy): domain Eukaryota; kingdom Metazoa; phylum Arthropoda; class Insecta; order Diptera; family Tephritidae; genus Bactrocera; species Bactrocera tryoni. The sequence goes on from NC_052499.1 coordinate 10,231,942, forward strand.
ACAATTTTCGGCTTTCGCTCTCAGTTATAACCAATATATAACCAATATATAACTAGTATATACCCATTATATAACCAAAACTCAAATTTGTGTTTCTATTATATCGTTTTTTCTTCGCCTTTAAACTTAGTTTGCAGTTTTGGCGACGACATACATATATACTTATATATATATACATTATAGGGTCACAGACGTTTCCAACTGGGTATCTGGGTGCAGTGCATAAAACTTTAAAATTGTATTGCCGGTATTTTGCCTACATTAAAAAATAAAAGCTCTCAATGCTGGCCGACCACCTGCTGCGTTACCTTTTTCTCTCCAACGGTGACCAATGACATATGTTTGCATATGCGTGTGTTCTCTGCGTAACAGATTTGTATACGGTGGCTATGTAGAGGCTTATTGCCATTTAAGCTGGGTGTATATGTATGTATGCAAAAAACCCCAAAGGCACTTAATTAAATTTGTGCAGTGAAAAAAGTTGAAAGCTAACAGAGTGCTATTTAAGTAGGCAACTGTGAGTAGGTCTATGGGTATTTTTATGACCTAAATTACACTAAACGACTTATTTATAGTATATATAGCTGAGTTTTGCTAATAGAAGAACTCGAAAGGTGCATAATAAAGCGTACGTAATGGTTGAGTGACGACTATAGTTTGTGTGCGACTGGCAAGCAACTCCTTCAGAAACACTCCTTGTCACACACGCCGCAAAAACGTCAGTTACTTGAGTATAGGTAAATGAGAGCAAGGAAATTTTGTCTCTTATAATTTGATACGAGTACACTCAAGCCGTTTAAAAATGTGGTTGAAATCACAGAATACAAAATTAATAATTCCACATTGAGACCTCCGCAAACTTCAACAAAAGCAGCTGCAAGTGTTGCTACTGTCTGTCAAAAGCATGAATTTGAATATACTAGCTTCGCAACAAATATGATAATACACAATTTACGGCGAGCAAATGTAGCAGAAACATAAATATTGCGGTAGTTATATTTGCATATTAACTACATGGCTGCTGTAATGTTTTATTTGACAGAATTTTAATGAGCAGTGTTGCTAGGCAAATGCATTTACATTAATTAACCGCAAGGCAACCGACTTATCAACTAATATTGCTGATATGCTATGAACATGATTGAGTGTCGAGTGTAACACTGTATAATATTGGATTTAAAAGTGCTGTGAAAGCTTCTATGAATATTGGCGACGAACACATAAGCATCTGCTTGCTTACTGCCTGAGATTGTAGCAATAATTACCAATTGAATGTTAGTTCAAATGTTCATGCTGTGCGTTATGTTGTAAAATTTCGCATTAATTACGTATACGCCATGTAGTACTGACAGCTAGACACACACGAGCGCTTAAGTGTGAAGCATATTTGCAGGCGCAAATGCCTTTGAGATACATGTGACCTAGACAAGCCACTTGACGCAGTCATTGCAAGTAAGCTTACCATTCGTATGCTTGCATAACGATTTTCTTATACTTATATTCCTGCGTATATGTATATATATATTTATTTGTATATTCACAACTAAATTGTAAGCCTATAAATTATTGAAAAGTTTACTTTGTTGGCTAGTAATTGTATTAATGCTCTCAACACATGCGTCACAAGTGTTTATTTGTTTTACCAATAACATCATTTGTATTATAATGATTTACTGGCAAGTAGCTCTGAAGTGGAGGAAGGAAGCCGCACTCTCTAAAGGGACTTTCGAAATTTTGTAAGTTTTCATGTAAAAGTAAATTACAATTCAAAATAGAGCGAATCACTTAATTGGTAAATAATTCCAAAGCTGCCTTTTGTTGAAATTTGCTGCTTTTGTATTTAGCTTGGTTAGTTCTCCACAGGGGAGACTACAGCTACATATGTATATACTCTTTTTATAGCAATTTAAAAATTTTCTCCAGCCAGCCTCCCCTTATAAGCATAAAGTCTGAGAGTCCATCGCTCATATTGATGATAGGCAAAGAATGATTAAGAATTTTGGTTAATTTTGGAGGGCTAAGGTTAGAAGCATATTTGGGTTTCATGACTTTATTCGTCATCCTTTACAGGTTAAATTTTTCCTTTTAACAGCTATAGTGGTTTGTTCTGAAAAATTTCTACAGTCAACTGAGAAGATATATCAACTGAACGTGTCTGTCATACCATTCACGAATATTTGGATATGAGAAAGCCCTGTGTACTACGCGAGGTCAATTTAGACCAAAAAAATTACAATTTGATATTCGGAGCATTGTTTGGAGATTTTCAAACATAATACATGAACCTAAGTTTTTAACAATAAATGAAACATGGCTTCATCACTTTACTCGGAAGTCTAACCGACAGCCATCCGAGAGGACTGCACATGCTGTACCTGCTCCAAAGTATGAAAAAACTCAACAGATGGCTGGCAAAATTATGGCCTCAGTATTTAGGATTTATTGATTACCTAAAAGGTAAAAAAAAAAGCACCGTCAATATGGACTATTAAATAGTGGTATGGAACCATTTCTAAGACGAAATCACCGAAAAACGGTTACATTTGTGGCAATAGAAAGTGCTGTTTCACCAAGCAAATGCTCAGTGTTATAAGGTATTGAAAGCAATAACAAAAAGCTCTGAAATCGGCTTCCAATTGCTTTGACATCCACCGTATTCTCCCTATCTGATTCTCAGTGATTATTTCCTGTTCTCAGACCTCAAAAGAAATTTTCGTCGAGTGAATTGGAAAAGGCTTCCGGTTTTTCAGTTTTAAGAAAAATACTGGCCTTCAAGTGGTACGAAGCCTTCAAAGACAGTCGAGAGATTGTTGAAGACATATCTCCTACTGGACTACCTTCCACCTCTTCAAATGATGAAAATAATAAAGATGTGAAGGATATGGTGCTGGAAAATCGTCAGAGAAATGTTAGAGAGGTGGCAAGAGAGTTCGACATCTCACGTGAATTCGTTCGTATGATTATGGTGGATATTTTGGGCATGAAACACGTTCTTACTGGACCCGTCCCGATAAAGCTGAAATTTTTTCAAAAATGTTGACCGCACTCAAAGCCAAAAACGCAGTAAAAATCAGCGATCAACCACCGTATTCATCCGGCTTGACTCCGTGTGATTTTTTGTTGTTCTCCAAACTGAAAGTGCCACTCCATGGAACCGGTTTTCAACTGAGCGAAGAGATAAAACAAAATTCGCTGAAGGAGCTGAAGGTCATTTTAAAGAGTGATTATGAATAGTGTTTCGAGTACTGGAAAATCGTTGGCGTATGTACATTGCATCTGGTGGGGACTAATTTGAAGGCGACATAATAAATATTGAAGAATAATTAAATATATTGCGTTTTGCTTACAATTTTCGTCACAATGTATACATATTGTATAGTGTCTCTGACATTTATATCTGGATGTTAACCTATTCGGGGTATAAAAACTAATTTCCGTGTATGCACTGAGTGCCGTAAAGCAGGAAATCGCATCTTTCGCTTACTTAAGCTAAAATCGAAGCCTTGAACTACGAAACATAAACAACAACAATAACCAGCTTATATGCGACGACTCAAATGCTAACATTGACACTGAAATCTACGCCACGCTTAAGCTGAAAAGTACCTAACGGCAAACAATAACAAATGCAAAGTGAAAAGATCAGCAAAACAGAAAGTAAAAAATACATGCAATATAGATAAAATAAACAGCAAAGTGTTGGTGAAGCCGCGGCGACCATAAAAGCTTGGCAGCCGCGACTCATATTACGTTGAAAAAATCGAGTAAGTCAATTGCTAGCAAAAACCACAACGAGTAGTTGCATTGGCTGGCTGTACACACATGCCAAAACACTTATACGGTTATATGTGGCACCCACGCGTCGCACTTGAGGCCACGCCAAGCGCCACAGTTGACGCCGTGTGGGCGTTTGTTTGCGTTAATATTTTGTAAGCGAACACGATAAGTTTACAGCAAACACAAACAAGCTGCCACCTATTCAAGCTGCGGCAGCGACAGCGGCAGCGACAGCGGCAGCGGCAGCGGCGTGAAAGTGAGCACGAAAACCGAGCGCAGCAATGTACGCATGAGTAGCGTGTGTAAAAATATAGAACGCCAACAAATAAGTATGCGGCATGCCACTTGTGTTGTTGTGAGTGTGCAGAGCCGAGATTTTTCAACACGAAGCGAATAAAGTGCTTGAACATAAACAATACAAACACACACTCACTCACGCATGTCTGCATAAATGTTGTAACATAATTTTGCCGGTTCGTGTGTGTGTGTGTGTGGAGTGAGCGTACGTGTGAGCATGTTCTGAGTTAATTAGCAGTGAGCAGTTTGTTGCTGCACTGACACAGAGCTTTGATCTGCGCATAATGCGAAATCCTAAACCGGCACTGATGAACGTGGCATGTGCGAAGACGCTTGAAGACGTCTACAAAAAGTTGACGCTTTCAAGTGACCGACAGCAAAAGGAAAGCATGCAAACAGCAATAATATTCAGCAAACAGATATTCAAGTCAACGCACATATGCAAGTGCAGACATCACTCATACGCAGTGGTGGGCGCTGCAAAAGGGAAAGCTTGCGAGATGGTTGCTGCGACTGACAAAATGTTGTGTTGTTGCTCATGTTTGTTGTTGTAAGGCGCTGAATTAACCTTGAAATTAAATGTGCGCACGTCTAGACATTATTAAAAAGTCAAACAACTTATACAAACACACAAGAAAAGTTAAGCATTTGCAGCCGACAATGGGCAATAAGCAGGCGACTGCGATTCGAATTGTCGGAAAACCGCAATGGGCATGAAAGTGAAATGTTTATGAGGCGGAATTTATGTGAAGATTAGGCTTATCTCGCCAGGCAATAAAAATTCCTTGCGCACTTCACTGCCACACGGGGCCAACTGTAGTTGTGCATTGGGTAAGAGTGCTGAACATTTTTAAAATAGAAAAGAAAATAAAATATGATGGTTAAAAATGGAATATTTTAGCAAATCGGTAATAGGGGTCAAAATTGCCATCAGGTGCAGGTGCACGCAATTTTTAATTTATCTCAACTTTTTTATTTCGCAATAGAAGAGGACCAGTAAGCCATCGCAATTATAAATTTATCTTGAACCTTTCTATTTTGCAAGAAAAAAGGAGCTGTCAACACTGTGCTAATATGTAATGAATATCTGTGTATTATTCAAAACGGAACGCCAGTAGTCAATAGATTTATGGTACAGCATATTTTGGTTACTCTTAATGGGCTACATTGGCTTTGAAATTTCAAAAAGTCGTTTTATTTTATTTTTTTTAATTCTTGTTTAGTTTTTTTTATATTATAATATGCCTAAAATACTTTACCCAAGTTTGAAGGCAATTGCAATAAAGTGTGGTTGCTAGAATCTTTGGGAGAGCGGCCCGTCTGATACGACTGGTCGGCTTTTACAATCGTTGATCGTGTTTTTCTCGAAACATCGTATTTAAAGTCGGTACTTACGATTTCTCAGAAGCTTGTGAAGCGATCTTATTGAAAATTTGCACTGCGTTTATAAATATGAGTACCTCGTGATTGATCGGAGGCTTCTTTCCGATCATAATTATTTTTTTCTAGGCAATTTCTGGCAAAAATTCGACCTGTGTTTTTACAAATTTGCCAAAAATTCAGTTTTTTCAAATTTTTCTATTAATCACGATCTAGTATACACATTTACTAATCGATGAAATTTGATTTTTCAATTTTTGATGAATCCTTCGTCTGTTATGCTGCCCACCGTGAATAGATGTTTTTGCGCAATGCCTGTGGAAACCAGTTGCCAATGACTGAATTTAAAGAAACAAATTATGAAAAATTCACTAAATATTAGTAAAAAATTGCTCCTTGACATACTCCAAAGTTCTATTAAATTAATTAATTAATTAATTTTTTTTTAAGCTGAAAATAAGCATTTTTTCAGACGTCAAAAGCCATGTAACCCTTTAAATAAATTAAATGAAAATTTGGCTTGGAATATTTTTGCTGCCAATGTATGCAATTGTATTCTCCCTTGCATCGAGGTATACTGTAGCGCCTAAAGACATCTTGGTTAGTGATCTAAAGAAGATTCTTGTACATTTATTTGAGAAAGAAAGCCATGTCTTCATCGTTGTAAGTCCAGACTCTCCTTAGTCTTAAGAGGCGCAGTTAGTGTGTAATTATGAAGGAAATTATTGCTTTAAATATAGTGGTAGATAGTATACGCCTTTAAAAATAGAAGCAAAAATATATCTCAAGTGGCGCATATACCTCAAAAGTGTAGCCGCTCAGTCCAATCAGCTTCATCATCTTTAAATGCATTTTTCTCTAACCAACTTTTTTCAAATTTGCCTGGGTGATTACTTGAAGGCAATTAATCCGATTGCTATCAAATTCTGTAGGTACATATATACATAGTTCTCCACACAAAGCCCCACTAATTTTTTATCTGATAAAAGGACGAGTTTTGGTAGTCAACCAACTCTAAACCGCTTCACTATTGCATGTATATTTGAACTGCTGGTATAGTAAGGCTTGTTTGCAAAAAAATCTTAAATTCTTTGGTTTAGTTTTTGTTAGGCGTCTTATCGAAGATACAAGTTGGAAAACAGCATTTTCGACATATTTTACTGTTTCAATATCAAAAGTGAAAAAATGCAGTTCGAAAATTATTTTATGTGTACGGAGAAGATATGTTGGCAAAAATTGGTTTGCAATATTTCATATCGGTATTTCCGATCTTGGGGATATATAATGTCCTGGGAGGGCTTTTGAAGTTCATGTGGGTAACATAAAGTCGTTGATCGATGCAAATCATCGATTAGCAACTCGAAAAATTGTTAAAAGTTTAGATTTGTCCAACGCATTCGTTTACAAGCACATAAATTGTCTAAGATGAATTTCGAAGCTTGACATATACATAAACCATGGTCTAAAAAGAATGAACCAGCTCAAACTACTTCGAAGGCCGATAGTCATCAAACATAAGTAATTTTTATCTGTCTGGGATGATTTCAAAGGGATCGTTTATTTCGGGCTTTTGACCGACAATACCACGATTAATTCTGAAGCGTGTTGTGATCACCTGGGTCACAAGTGAGTGATGCACTCAAATAGAAGAGGCCCAAAATTGAGCAATATAAAAAGTGTAGTATTTCAGCAGGATAATGCGATAAGTTGGATGACTCGCCAAAAGCCTTTTTTACGTCTTAAATGGAATGTGCTACCACACACATGTTATTCTCCAGTCTTGGCACCTGCTGATACCTGCTAATACTGACTCTGAAATAGTGTTTGGATAGGAGAAATTCAACCTAAATTCAGTGGACGTCAAAAACCACTTGGACTAGTTTTTTACCTGCTCGAATCAAAGGAAGATGGCAGAAGGTATTGAATTAAACAGAAAAATATAAAATTTTGTCAAAATGGTTCGCACGATAGTAAAATCGAGTTTAAAAATTAAATTGTTTTAAAAAATGAAACTATTTCATGAACGGGCCAATACTACGTATTTCTAAAATATGTATGTATAAATATAAACTTAAAACTTTAGATTACACTTGATGATGTTTGGATGGGTTTTTAAGACAAAAAGTTCTTGCAGACAATATTGAGTGTTATAAGAAGAAATAGAAAGCTTTTCTGCGGAACGAGTCCTTGAATACTATTCTGTCTCGCGTAATATTATGTGAAATTTTATAATTTATGCGTCTTTCCTCTTTAAATAATAATTATGTTCAATTTTTATGTTTAAATAGTGAATTTACCGTAATTAAAAATATTTTTAATTAAAATTCAAACAAATATGCCGGCAACTTTCCTGCAAAATTGCTGAAAATACATATTAATATTGCGAATATTGCATGTTTCTTAATTGATCACAGTGTATTTTTTTAACAGAGAAGTATGTATGTTACTGTTGACATTTAATTTTGCAAAAATTTCTGCTAATATTTATGTTGCGCTAGTAACGAAGCAATGAAAATGAACACGGCGTATGAGTAACTTTGTGACGAACGTAGGCATATAAATTTTCATATCATAAAATATAATTTTAACGTCATTAATATTATAAAAAAGGTTAAAAGTTATACGCACTTAAATTTATACATAAAATTTACTACGCTTTCATGCAGTACACCATGTCGTATGAGCAACGCAACATTTATAAGGCGCTTGAAAGACAGCTCAGCCTATTGATACATAATTCAAACTGCGTTGAACAATATTTTTAGAGCAAAAAACGAAGAAAAATGTTAATTTCAGTTGTGCAGAAGCTAAGTCTCCTTAACAAATACTATAGGTTCCTTACAATAACTCGCTTGCGATGGTTCGGTTTGTACGGCAGCTACAGTATATGCTATAGTCATCCGATCTGAACAATTTCTTCGGAGATTACAGTATTGCTATAGTTAATGATTTCAGCCAAATTTCGTGGATATATCCCCTCAAATGCAAAAGTTTTTCGTATAAGCACTTAATGCCGATTATTATGTTCGTATGGCAGCTATATATTATAGTGCTCCGATATTGGCAGTACTGATAAATGAAAAGCTTCTTGAGGAGACAAGAACGTGTGCAACATTTCTGGTAAATATCTCAAACAGTGGGAGACTAGTACGCATATATGTATATGGCCAAATCCACTGAGCTTATCATTTTAGGGTCTTCGGCGTATATGGGTGTTAGAAATTTAGTCAGGTTATAAAAAATCAACTTGGGAATTAATGGACACCCTCATATTATATACACTTTATTTATTCATAATTACCAAGTTTAAATTGACGCTTCGTCTTGCTACATCACTCTATTCACCGACATATGCGCTGAATGTTTCGTGTGCCTGCCTGGATTGAAAGCAATTACATAATATACATATTGCTTCCACATTTATACACGACCATACTAAAGTGCTAGCAGATATGAGTAGTCTTTTCATTATTTGCTGCTATATACATATATTGTATTGTATGCTAGCTCGGCGCATAAATGCTTATAATTTCCATTATCTCAGCTAACGGTGGGCAGCCATTCTTCGCGCGCACAACATTTTATTTTATCTACCACACCTGCTGGTACAATGCTCGCTAAAACCCTCATTATAGTTTCTCTTTTGTGTTCGCCTTTTTCTCGCTTTCATGTGCACATGCTTATTGTCATACTTATGCCTGCATTATGTGTGTGCTAGAAGCGCACGGCTTGGGTTTTTTGGCGAAAAATTTGCTTTTCATCAAATGATATGCGCATTTTAAGTAGCTTTTTGTGGCAAAGCGAAAAAAAAAAACGATGACGCACATTCGGATGCGATAACAATACCATGTGCAACAAAAGTGTGGCAGCAACAACTACTGAGCGTGATGGTTGCCGGTGGCTTGTGCATTAGTGGCGAGAGTTGTGGCAAACTTTCGAGCCGAAAATTCGTAAAAAATTTAGTTAAGACTCTAACGTGCTAATAAAAATATATTAAAAGAATAATCGCCATTAATATTAACTTTTTAAAAGCCACAACTTAAAGCTTGAATAATTTCTTTGATTTATTTATTAATATTTTTATTCATTATTATGCAGCTTAAATCTGTGTCTCTGCAATGATTAACTTCAAGCAAGCTTCTGGCTTCTCCCTGTGCAAGCAGCGACAAAATGAGGGTAACGTGCATACGGCACGTTTATAGAATTGTAAGCGTATAGAAGAAAATGAAGAAGAATGGAAGAAACGGCAACAGTAATGGCAGTTAAGTATGTATTAATGCAAGATGACAAGCAGAAGTTAGAGAACGCAAGACCCGCAACCACGGCACCACGAGCAAATGAGCTAACAAAAAGCCGCACACGCACACACATGCGCAAGTACTGCATAGCTCAGCTTACAATGCTCGCACTTACGAATAGTTACGTATGTGTGTGTGTGTGTTAGCGCCGCTACGGGTGCTTATTAGATTACAGCGCCGTCACTTTTACATAACAATAAATACAAATTAGGCAGGCGTGCATTATGTACGCGCGTGTGTGTGGCAGCGTGATGTGGCGCAAATACCCGGCGGCCGTGCGCAACGTTGCTAGATGTCAGTTGTTGAGCTAGGCATTGTTGTGTGTCTCAACCCTACGCAGCCTACTTGCTTATTCTTGTCTTTTTGCTGTTGTTGTTTGCTGTGGCATTGCTGCGTCGGTTCATTATTCGCTTGGCGACGCTGTGCGTTTGCTAGGCAATGCGCAGTTAGCGTGGCGCGGGACATCGCTTCGTTGCTACGCGCTTTATGAGGCGCATCTCGTGGTTTCGGTTCATGCGGGTTACACTCGGTTAAATAATTTCCATGTTGATTTGAATTTATTTCGAAAGGCGTGTGCTTTTTAGGCTCACTTATTTCCTTTTTTCGTTCTATTCTCAAGCCGCAAAGCACATACAGTGGACAGTTTAAGTAAACCACAAACGCTTATTGACATTAAATATATATGAACAATGACTTGGAATAGTACTATGTACTATATATAGTAAATGGTATATAACATTATATATGTATGTATCGTCACCTAAAATGCAAAATAACGTAACATCATTTGTCTTACGCTCGCAGGCGAAGGAAAAAACACATGTGACCTGGTCCACGAAAAGGAAGCTAACGTGCGAAAACTAGTTTTCTGGGAAAAGCTGTTAAAAATTATCGTCAGTTTCTCGTTATCTCATTAATTGTTCTCCTTTTCTTTGACACCTAAGCCCCCCTTCCGTAGACCAGGTCACTTATAATAGAAAACACTCATATTGAGCCAAGTTTTGGTTATAAAATGGTTATATATTGGTTATATGTTGCTTATATATTGGTTATCATACACTCATATTGCAACCAATTTGAGATTGGTTATAAAGTGGTTATATATTGGTTATATGTTGCTTATATATTGGTTATCATACACTCATATTGCAACCAATTTGAGATTGGTTATAAAGTGGTTATATATTGGTTATTACATCTGACAACGATTTTAAAATTTTTTTTTGATGAAACATAACATCACTTTTCATAAGTTTATTTGCGAAGGAAAGACGATATAATAGAAACCGCTTATATTGAACCAAGTTTGAGTATTGGTTATAATATGGTTATATTTTGGTTATATGTTGCTTATATATTGGTTATAAAATGGTTATATGTTGCTATATATTGGTTATCATACACTCATATTGAAACAAAATTTGAATTTTGGTTATAAAATGGTTATAGATATATTGGTTATATCTGACAGCCGATGCTTAATATTTTATGCTACATACATATATGTATATATAATATGATGCAGTAAATGGTAAGCAATAAAAAAGTCAATAGTTATAGCGCGATAATTATAATGATACGTAGTTTTGCATTTCAGTTGACGATATGCTGGTATAACTGGAGGTGAAATGTTTAATACTTGGTTAATGGAGTAACGCAGACTCTGAATATTTTGCAAATGAGCTCGACTAAATTTACTTGTAAAACACGTTTCTAATCTTAGAATATGAGTAAATATGGTTTCATCATTATTTTATGCTCTTAAATTAATCGTGTTAGTAGTTATATCATGCTCTCTAATAATAAAAAAAATCCTCCCATAATTTTTTTTGTTTATTTCTTGTTAGTTTGGTTTAGTAAAATTCGTTTAAATCGCTTTCATATTAGCAGTGAAAGTATTTATGTAATTGCTTACTGCAATCAGCTTCATCGGATTGGTCACGGCAATCGGGACTGCCATCACATACCCAAGAGCGTGGTATGCACTGTTCGGCATTCTTGCACTTCACCTCGTTCGGTGAGCAGAAATTCACTGTGAATTAGGTAATAATGTGATTAGAGTGCATGTTTGCTAGCTTAAGTAACTAATATTGTGGGCTATATTGAGTTAAGACTGTCATGTGTTGGCCTAAAAAGTTGTACAAGTTTAATTTAACAAATTTTTCCACTCTCCAAAATGGTGTGTCTTAGCATTTTTTTCTTACACAATTTTCTTCTAATTTTGTTGGGTTACTTTACACTGTGTGTGTGTCTGTGTGTGTAGTCTGTTTCTATGTGCTAGAAAAAAGCGCAGAACTTACTGCATAGCGTTGTTGCTTCGTCGGAGCCATCGGCGCAATCACTCTCCTGATCGCAGCGCCATCTATTGGGTATACAGAAACCATTGTTGCATCTGAATTGTTCAGTGCCGCAGGTGGAGCCTGAAATGGAAGCATAAAATACAGCAAATTAAATAAGTATGAGACAAATTATAACAACTTAAAGCTGCGAGTAAGAGGCAATGCAAATAATTAATATATACTACGTGAGAAACACTATATTGATATAAGAGAAACGTTTGATTTAGGAGTTTATATTCACTTGTCAAATTCAAAAAATCGTAATTTATTGCCTATCATATCACCTATTGGAGTTTCGGAGTTTTCGGCCTGACATATAAATGGTGCTACTATAATAAAATTCATTTGATTTGACAGCTGTCAGATCATAAGTTTGCGAATTGTATCATTTTGAGTGAAGCAATCTTTGCTATTGTGAAAAAATGGACAAAAAAGATATACAATTTTACGTATCGATAAAATATTGCTTTTTGAAAGAAGAAGACACAGATGAAGTAAGATTATAGAACACCAGCGATTTTTATGCTAAGTTTAGATGTGGTGAAACCATTTTCGAAGACGGTGAACGCCGTGGACGCCCGAAAGAGCTTGTTAACGAAGCGAGATAGTAGGGACTCTAAAGACTTGAACTGAATGTGTACATTATATCTTTCACGAATATTCCGATATGAGAAAGCTCGGTGCAAAGCGGGCGCCGCGCCAACTCACTTTTGACCAAAAACAACGACGCGCTTATGATTTAGAACTGTATTTGGGGATGTTGAGACATAATAAACCCGAGTTCTTGCGGCGATAAGTGACAACGAATGATCACTTATGACTTAGTTCCATCATTTCACTCTTAAGTACAATCGACGGACATCCGAGTGGACTCCACACGATGAACCCGCTTCAAAGTGTGGAAAAATTTAACAGTCGGCTGGCGAGGTTATGTCGCCTGTATTGTGGAGTGCACATGGAATAATTTTTATTGGCTTTCTTGAAGAGGGAAGGATCATCCACTGCGACTATCACAAAGCGTTATTTGACCGTCTGAAGCCCGAAAATCGGTCGCATTTGGAGAAAAAGAAACCGCTGTTTCACCAAGACAAAGCAGTCTGTCATAAGGCAGTGAAAAAGAAAGCAAACATTTCTGAATTGGGCTTCAACTTTGCTTCCACATCCACCGTGCTCTCAAGATCTGACCCCCAGCGCCTATTTTGATGAAGGAAAAGACAAATAGTCCTAAGAAGAAGGTAAAATGTTGGAAGGTCGCTATAATCAGTACATCATTCGTGAAGAGAACTATTTTGAATAAAAAAAAACGAATTTTGCCAAAAGATGTGTTTTCTTATGGTAGGCTGGGGACTTTTCATCTGTTATCTTGCGTCTGCTATCTTGCATGTATCTATTTTTCTGTTCCGCTGAGATGTCAAAATTAACAAATGGGCTATGAGTTTAAAGTTTAAGGTTAGCGCTGTATGATATTAGTGATATTAACGATAAAACACATATATTTTTGAGCGGTAAATTAATTAAAGGTTTATTAAAAGTAAATATTTTACATGCAATGTCTGTTATCTTGCATATAGTGCTTATTAAAATATGATACTATAAAAAAATACAACGAAATAAAGAAATGTAACTTAATGGATTTTCAATTGTATCTGAAAGCCGTAAAGATTAGTAAAATAATGCTGCTGTTATCAAAATATAACATAAGTGCTAATGCATTCAGTTGTAGTTGAGTCTTCGAGCAGTAAACATTTGTAAAGTTATGACGATGTTACCGAAGCAAATAACCGCCGAGCTTCCTGGAATGATTGTGGCTGAAACTGGCGGCAAGTATAGCGCATTTGCTGTAGAACAACGCACTCATTTTTGACGCTATGCTGACTAACCGTGGGTGCTGCTTTATGTTTTCAATAGGTCCGAAAGTGGGCGTGCGACACTTGCAAGGTGTGCTTTTATTCTTCGGTTTCTGTGTGGCATTTATGCAGCGTAACAATCTCTCTCTGGCCATAGTGGCAATGATGGATCGGAATGCAACAAACCCAGATTTTCCGGTGCGCGCATATTATATTTATTTATTTTTTTAATATAATGGTTATTGTCTATGGCCATACAAATAGGAGTATGACTGGTCGGAGCAAACAAAGTCACTGATACTGAGCAGTTTCTTTTGGGGTTACCTCGTCATGCAGATACCAGCCGGTCTGCTGGCACAACGTTTTGGCGGTAAAGTAATGTTGCTCTGCGGTCTCGGTATTTCTGGATTTCTCGCCTTACTTACGCCCTACAGCGCTCAACTGGGCGATTGGCAATTCACTTGTGGCTTACGTGTTTTGCAAGGCTTCTGTCAATCTGTCTTATATTCTTCGACGCATAAAATTTTAGGCCAATGGGCGCCACCAGCTGAACGCGGCATTTTAACGACCATTTGCTATACCGGCCCACAATTCGGAACGATCGTCATAATGGGTATTGGTGGCAAACTAGCCACTTCACAGTTTGGATGGCCGAGCATTTTCTATGTTTCCGGCGGTTGTGGCATTATCTGGTGTTTTATATGGCTGCTGTGGGGCGCTGATTCTCCACGTCAATCCAAATTAATCTCACCAAAGGAGCAAAATTACATCGAAGCAGCATTATCAAAGATTTCTGAGAGTGAAAATAATGCCGCCACAGCTAAGTTAACAACACCATGGTTGAGCATATTCCAATCGGTGCCATTTTGGGCGCTAATCATCTGTAATTGTACCTACAATTGGGGCTTTTGGACTATGATGACACAAATACCCTCGTACATTAAAAATGTGTACAATCGGGATATCCAAAGTAATGCCTTGCTCTCCGCCCTACCGTATGCCGCTAATGTAGTACTCGGTGTGTGTTTCTCTGTCCTTGCTCATAAACTGCTATCTGCGAAAGTGACTAGCACGAATGCTAGTCGGAAGATTTTCAACACGATCGGCACGTGGATACCGATGGCGGCCAGCATTGCACTGGGTTTCACCGACTCTGATCAACCTGATTTGGCCGTTATTCTATTAACTGTGGCAGTAGGCGTCAACTCAGCAACATTTGTAGGTACATTAGTGAATGTTATTGACTTATCGCCAAATTTCGCCGGCACACTGATGTCCGTTTCAAACTTTGCGGGTAGTGTGATGAGCATTATAGCACCGTTAATGGTTGGAGTTATTGTGACAGATGCGGTGAGTATGTCAAAAATCATAGTTTATGTGATATTTCCTAATACCAATTGCAGACAAACCCAAATCAGTGGCGCTATATTTTTTACATTGTAGCGTTGTTGTATTTTATTGGCAGCTTACTGTTTTTAGTTTTTGGTAGCAGCAAATTGCAGCCGTGGAACGAGCCGGTGCAACGAAATGCAAAACGTGAGCATATTAAAATTCACGAAGTAGCAGAACACCTGGATCATAATATGTCTAAATTTGTTTTTATATAGGTATTGAACAAAACGCGGAGATGGAGTGTAGTGCGTAACGGAACGTCACAGAAAAAGTATTGGCTTTTAGCGTAATTAATCTGATTATAATCAATTATTAAATATTTTTTTTGGTCTACAATTACCAGAAACAAATGCAATATTTTCATCATCAGCCGTCTAATTCTATTGTAATGAGATTTGCGATAATTTAATGTTAATATAAAGTAAAATGAACAACACACTCCAACTGTTCCTGAAACTCTAAATGGGAACAGATTATGGGTCAATGAGTCAGAAAACATTGCCGATGCTACTATCTAACGGTTCCTGCCTCTCTTCTCTCTATTCGCGGAATACGATTAGACCTCACTCAGTAACAGTATCTGCATTCCTGATACTACTATTCTATTCGCTTCTATTTGCAAATTAACAGGTCAATTGAAAAATTCCAGGCCTGACACATAGATGGCGCTACTAAATTTAAATCAATATACATTTATATTAGCGATTGATAAGGGATTATGCGTGTTGATAAGATATTGCTTTTTTTAGGAGAAAACGCAGTTAAAGTAGACCGCTCCAGGAAAATCAACCATCAGGGATTGGTATGTTAAGTTTAGTTGTGGTTAAAGAAAACTTCGAAAAAGTGAACAACATATTTTTGGGATACCCTTAAAGTTTTACCATATAGTAGTCACTCTAAGGACATCAACTGAATATGTATATCATATCATACGCGAATATTTGGGTATGAGAAAGCTCTATGCAAAGTGGGTGCCTCGCGAGCTCACGTGTGACCAAAAGCAACGTCGAGCTGATGATTCGGAGCAGTGTTTGGAGATGTTCAAGCATGAAAACTTGAGTTTTTACACCGACAAGTGACAACGGATGAAACATAGCTCCATCACTTCACTCCAGGTCCACTCGACAGTCACCCAAGTGAAATGCACACGATGAACACGACGAGGAAAGACGCTACAGTCGGCTGGCAACGTTATGGCGACTATTATATAGCGTTATTGGACCGTCTTAAGAACGATATCGCAAAAAAGGCCGCATTTAGAGAAAAAGAAAGCACTGCTTCATCAAATTTCTCTTTTTTGTTCAACTGAAATGCCAAAATTAGCAAATTGGTTGCCAGTTTAAAGTTTTAGGTCAGCACTATATGATAATAGTGATATTGATGATAAAACTCTCAGCGCGTCTGGTTGAGCGGTAAATGAATTAAAGGTTTATTAAATGTTTATTAAATGTAAATATTTAACGTGCAACGTCTTTTACATTGCTTTATTTAATTATGAAACTATAAAAAAATTTACCGATATAAGAAAATGCTGCTTCATGGATTTTTCATTGTGGCTCGAAGCCATAAAATTTAGTAGTGCAAGCATCTGTTATCGAAGTTAAACAAAATTGCTAATGCGTTCAGTTATAGTTGAGTTTTCGAGCAGTAAACATTTGCAAAGTTGTGACAATGGTGACGAAGTAGATAAACAAGGAGCTTCCTGGAAAGATTGTGGCTGAAACTGACGGCAAGTAGGGCAAGATTCAAATCGGTATGGCAACGAGTTAGATTTCCGTTTTCATCTTGTGCTTTTACACAGGACCTATTGACTTTGCATCGGCTTAGCAGGCATTGGTAGACAGTCAGCTCCTGTGCTTAGAAGATCTGCTGAACTGCTTGCCATTGGCAAAATTCATCCAACAGCAATCGTAGGAGTTCCTACTGGACATTGTCCGATAAAGAGTCATGCTTTAAGCTTAAAAATCCACCCTTGACAAGACCGAGGCTGAAACAACTCGGCAGCCATAGCTTCGGCACACCAGCAGACATAGCCGAGACTGACATTGGCCGCCTTAACAAATTTGGGATCGGTTGAAAAGAAACTGTTTGAAAAATGTTTAAAAAACGCATGATCTGTATTACAATGTTCATTTCTTCAAAATTTTACCGAACGCAAAAGCAATTATGTAATCATTTGCAAACAATTAAATAATGATTAGTATGAAATTCATCGCTGCTGCTCCTCGTTGGATGCCAATAAACCGGTTTTAAGGGATATTGCGAAAGAGCGATTGAGGGACAACCAACAACCGACAAACGAGCAAATGGCGGGTAAACATTAAATCAAGCGACTGTGGAGGCTGCCGAAATATGTAAACAGAATGAATTGAGAAATACGATGAAATTTGGCGCAAAACGTAAATAACGGCGTCATCTAGCAGCAACAAAACGGCAAGACTACGAGCTGCGCAACCGCTGACAGCCGTATTTTTCGGAACCATAAAAATTTAATAAGCTCGCATAATTATGACCAAAACGGCAGTGCAGGGATAGAGAGGGGAGGAAATAAAATAAATTCCAAATAATAAAGTGAGGTAAAAAATTGTAAAATATTTGCACGTTCCGGCAACAATTCACCCAATTTCCGACAGCTACGCTTTGGCGGGCAAAAGGACAACAACACAAACTGTCTGAATACTGCCGTATTTCTCTGGCATTAATTTGCTATGCTGTTTATTTATATAGTATTTATGTATATATTATTTATGACGTCCCTTGTTTTTGTTGAAATTTTCGATTTTTTCGCTTGCTGATTTATCAACAAAATATTTTGAAAAAATAAATATTTTAAAAATAAAATTATAACAAGTAAAATGTGGCAGAAGGAGTTGGAAAGTGATGCTTCTGACAGCACGGCCTACATCACACTACAACAACAATAGTTGCCCGATAACGTCACTTGTAGCAAACACACTCACACGTACAATAACAACAAATGACCCTCATCAATATTTACGATGATGGTGTTGTTATAAAAATTTATGAGCAAAGGCGGAAATTCGTTTAGGATTTTATGAATGCTGGCAGGCTGGCTTCACTGATGTTGGCGCTGATATGTTGAGTTGAGGATTTAGTTGTTAAGAGAAATTGCCTTTTTAAAATCATGTTAAAAATTTAATGGTGTTAACGAACTAGCACTTCTGTTGGGCGACCAACCTAAATTGAGTGGTAAAAATGTGAAATTTAAATGAATGCAAACAAATTCACGCTGATGATATATTTTTATGCATTTTAATCCGTTATAAATAATGTACATTTTGAACGAAGCGGCTTGATATTAAAAAGGCAGTTGCTTTTGTAAAATGCGAAATAAAAAAAAATATGGCAACTAAACGATTATTTATGCCATGAATTATTCTTTACCGCTTTATTTGAATATATCGTCAACTAAAATGCAAAACAGTGTATCATTACAAAAAAATCGAAAATCGTCGTCAATTATAATACCTAATATATATAACGATTTTATTACCAAAATTCAAATTTTGTATCAATATAAGTATTTGATAACCAATATATAACCGTTTTATAACCAAACCTCAAATTTTGTTTCAATGTTAGTCAATGATAACCAATACATAACCAATATATAACCGTTTTATAACTAAACCTCAAATTTTGTTTCAATGTCCGTGGTTTCTGTTATAACGTTTTTCTTTCGCCTGCAAACTTATGAAAACTGACTGACTGACTGCTACGTTATTTTGTATTTAAGGTGACGTTATGTAGTATTAAGCCGATTCGTTGACTATATGCAAACAAGTATTGTGAAAAAAAAATTGTACAAAAATATTGTGAAAAAATATAAAACTTTTATATTGCATTTTTTAGTGTTTACTGCTAGAATGATGTGTCCAAAAATCTACCTAATGAATTTCACTTGCCAAAATTTGAGACAGTATATGATGTTTTTTGCAGTGGAATGTTGGTTTACAGCATAAAGAAAAACAGAAAAAAGTTAATTTCCGTTACACCGAAACTGAAATACACTTACAGAAAGATTTCATACAAGAATTTGAACGGCCTGTTTTCAAGGCATCTATATATTATACTGATCCGATCTGTGCAGTTTCTCCGGAGTTTGTACCATTACGTTAGACAATAACTTACGCCAAGTTTGGTGAATATATTTTGTCAAAAGAAAAATTTTTCCATAGAAGCCCTTGATGCCGATCATTGAGTTTGTATGACAGCTATACGCTATAGTAGTCTGATTTGAATAAATTCTTCGGATATTATACGATGCGCTTTAGAAATACTCCCTGTAAAATTTAGTCAGAATATCTTTTCAAATAAAAAAGTTTCTCATACAAGTACTTCATTCCCTCGTTCACTTTGTACGACAGCTATACGCTATAGTAGTCTGATCTGAATAATTTCTACGGGGATTATAGGATTGGCTTTTAAAATAATCTCTGTAAAATTTAGTCAGAATATCTCTTCAAATAAAAAATTTCCCATACAAGTACTTCATTGCCCTCGTTCACTTTGTATGACAGCTGGATGCTATAAAGAGCAGTTTCATTAAATTAGCAGCCCCTTGGGAAGAATAATACAGGTACAAAAATTAAATTAACTCAGCTTCTCACGCTGAACATTTAAGAATATATTTCATAAGATCATCGGCGTTTCCTTTTGGGTGCTATAAACATTGTGACAAACTTAATATAATCTGTTCAGGGTATAAAAACTAGAAAGCAACAACAATTTCGTATATCTAACAAATAACAAAAAAAAAATGCAAACAGCTCTTAAATTTCCTCTCTAATTCCCCTTTAATAGCCGCCAACTCTTTGACACTCAAAGCGGCTTGCGCTCTGAGCTAGTCGCCGGCATGAAAGCAGCGCAAGCAATTTCCCGCTAAAGCATGCAAATAGCAGCTCATTTAGCAGGCACGGCCTTTCATTTTCATTTCCACCCACTCCTCCATCTCTCATTACACGATGATTTACTGCATTGCGTATACGCACCGTAGAGCTCTTAAATCGCGCACGACAAATTACGTTTCACGTCATTCATTCGTAGCGCCAACCACTGCTAGGGTAGTCTTTTATCCCTTTTGTGCCTACGCCAAGTGATGTTTTTGCGCATGCCAAGCGGTGCCGCGGCATTCCCGTCCACCAGCAGTGAAAACGCATCTTTCGTAGGCTTCAAATGGGTAAAAGCAAATATGAAAATCGGAGTGTGTGTACAAGTAGTCGCAAATTATTGCTTCTGTTTCAGTAATTTTTTTCTTTTTTCGCCAATTCGACGTTATAAATTTACGGTTACGTTCCCTAACACTGACACATATATATGTATTTATTCCCTTGTCTACAAATACCTTCATTAGATAGATGCTTGCCTGTCTATAAGGCAAGGGAAACCGGAATATTGTGTTCTTTATAGACTGGTCTCTCTGCTAGATGCTTAGAGTGCATTTCTTTTCCTGCAGCGATTCATTTGTCCAGGTAATAAATTAGCACGCATAAAATTGTTATAAACTTGGCTAGAAGGTAGAGAGCAAAGCGCACAATTGTGAGTGAAACAGGAAGCGGGTGTAACGGTAAAAGAATATTAAAACAACGGTACAAGAAGAATATTCGAAATCTGTATTCTTGGTATAATATTCCCTCAGTGAAAAAATTGCCTTGTGTTAGGTAAGGCATATCAGACTTTTTCTATCTGAATACTTCAAGTAATAATTTTTACTTCAAGTAATGAGTTCTTAAAAATCAGGTTTCGTGGGCTTCTGCATGTATTCACTTATTATATATTCAATAGAATGGCTATTTTTTTATTATTTTACAAACATTTGAGTACGCGAAAACACTGTGCAAGGAAGTTGCCGCGTGAGCTCACAGCCTAGATAATGAACCATGTCCCAAATCAAATAAAACGTAGACAAAACGAACGACTTGGGTTTCGAATTGCTTATTCGCCCACAGTGATCTCCAGATTTAACCCCAGCAACTTTTTCAGATTCTAATTGCAGACCTCAAGAGAGTGCTTGTTGGAAGGGAATTCAAAACAAGCCAAGAAGTCATCGCCGCAACTGCTACTAATTTCGATGAGAAATGGAAATCGTACTAAAAAATGTTGCATAATAAAATCGAATTTTGTCAAAATTTTCGCTTTTTCTTACTTATCATACGGACTTATTGAATGGTCTGTTAGATTGACCTCGTATTGAAATTTCCCCTTCAAAATAATAACAATTATGCAAATGATTTTCCAATCCTCGAAACACTTTTCATAAGCACTATTTGGGATGGCCTTTAGCTCCTTCATCGAATTGTGTTTTATCTCTTCGATGGGCTGAAAAAGGGAGATCCACGGCGCGACACTTTCGGTTTGGGAAACAAGAAAAAATCACGCGAAGCCAAATTTGAGGAATATGGTGGTTGATCGAAGGTATTCATTGCGTTTTGGACTCTAAATTTGTCACAATAGTAGCCCGATGCGATGGTGCGTTATCGCTGGCCATTTCTTTGGCCTCGAAGGTCGTAATAAAGCGGCATGTCTTCAACGATCTCACAACCGTCATTGAAGGTTTTGTACTACTTGTAGCCATTTTCAACATCCGCAATGATTCCGCACTTGAAATTCGGTTAGAAATACAAATTTGTAGAAAAATTCTTTGTTCAATATTATAAACCATTGCAAAAATTCCAACGCACCACTGAGGTGTACCGAATTAAGCAGCTGCTGTAAACAAGCTGGTTCACAGATTGAGTTCATTTTTGGCATAGTAATTAAGTTTTGTGAAATATCACTTACTCGGGGAATTAAGTTACAATTTCTGTACGCTTTTCTATCTCAATGTATATATAAATATATATACATAGTATAGTATTTAAATATATTTGTTTGCCATAAGCTACTTTAAGAGTCCAATTCTCAGCGAGCAATCTCCGTTTTTTCCTGTCAGCTTTTATTTTTAGCAAGCGTAGCCTTCCTCAGCCAGCGAAAAAAAGCAAATTTGAACGACCGAAAGGTACGCCTTGAGCTCTTAAATGCTGTTCAATCCGTACAGTTGGTTAAAGTGGAGAAGGAATAAATAAAATCAGCGCCATTTGCGCATAAAAGTTACCCTTAAAAGCATGAATTTATGATTTTCTTGTTTGTAAGACATTGTAATTCCCTGACTTGTAACATTAAGTCCGTATAAATAGCTCACAGCGCCAGCCATCGTAGCGTGGCACGTGACGCGCATTTTTCTAGCATAAATTCTCAAATAACGGGAAGTCATTTTCGGCTAGCATGCACTTGGTTTACTACATTTGCAGGGGCAGTCTGTTGGGTCATTGCGCAACGTGCGTTTCCTCAGTTTTCGACCAAAGAAAAAGGTGGTAATTTATTCTGCATTAAAATAGGTAAAATAGAAAGAGTTCGCAATTAAAGTTGCAGCATGCTAAATAAAAATAAAAATAACAATAATTCCAAAATAAAGGCCAGTAAACTGTGTTCAAAAAGCTGAGCTCAAAAAAAGGCAGTTACTGACTACATATGCTATGGCATTTTGACAAGATTTCTTCACGAAATTTTGTGCTGAATATTTTTCATGGCGTCGATAGAATCTCGAAACAAACTATTAAGATCGGACTCTTTTTCTTCTTTTTTACTGGCGTAGATCGGACTACTATAACATAAAGCTGTCATACAAATTGATTAAGTTAAAGAACCTTTTCTACTCTTTTATTCTATAAAAAATGCAACTGTGAAGAATTTCATAGCTTCAATGCCGCCGCAGGAAACTTTTTTTTTGTAAGCTTAATCACAGTACGTTATTAAATTCACTATTAAGAAAGTACAAACCCATCATTAAGGAATTAATATGTATAAAAACGCACACAGTAGTTTGCTTAATTTACACCGAATTTAATTTTCCGTTTGACAGCTTTGTCCGCATAGTTGGTGTTGAAAAGGTGCATGGGCGTGTTGAGTGGTTGTGTGTTTTGTTATTTTAATTAAATTCTGAAAATTGTTTACCTTGACTTAAAGGCTTACGCTGCCTGGCAGGCAAACAACCACAACCCTAATAAAAATCGTAGTAATTAACTAAACGAAAGAAAAAGAAAGCGCAAAGGGTTACACACATATACACACATATACTTTTATAATACAATAAGTTGCTATAAATATTCTTTAAATTTATTGCGTCATTGATAGCTATAAAATTATGCATAACACACTGTCATTAATGCGGTGAAAATGTCAAATATTTATTTTGTTGAAAGAAAAACTTCATTAATCACTTGATTTTGATCTTTACTTAAGCAAATGTTGATATTTTTTATTGCTTGAAGCAAATAGAAATATTTAAATTACTTCTGTGAAAGTAGAAGCTTTATTTGATTGCCTGCTATCACTCCTGAGGTTTAAATTAATCACGAAAACTTACTATAAACTGTCAAAAAAGTGGCTCCAAAAGCTAGACATTGAAAGTGTAGAAACCGCACAGCGTAGATGGCAAAAATACAGAAGAATACTGTTCATGGCGGATGTCCGAAATGCCTTCAACATCGCTAGATGGTAGGTATATTCACGCTAGACGCTTTAAAATCCCCGACAAAATAAATATCTCAGAGTTGTGGTGCGTAGCTACCGTAATAGAAGAAAACTGCTGTACCAAATTGGAGAGGTATCACGACAGTTATCGGTCACGTCAGGAACAGCACAAGGAGCCATTTCAGGCCCAGACTTCTGGACGCTGCACTAAAACTTGAAATGCCAGATGAAGCACGATAAGTATGCAACCGACTACGGATATTCTAGGACACAAAAAGCAGTAAACTATCTAGCGTAAGTGACAAGGGATAGGCAGCGAAAACCACCTCCTAACTTAGCAGACTAATGGCCAATAAAAAGGGCCCCAGGCAATAAAAGAGAAAGCTCCTAATATCGACGATTATCAGAGTCCTATTATAAGGAGCTGATATCTGACCAAATGTGCTTAAAAAGTGAAACCAGATTAAGGTGGTGGCCAAAGTGCACCGCATTCCAGCCCTTCGAGTTGTACCAGTCTACCGAACAGTGTCAGGCGATGTAATATTAGTTATAAGCGGTAATGCCAGAATTGACCTTCTGGCATGCGAATGAAAAACGCTGTGAGAGCTAAAGAAAACATCCGAAAATAGCAACAGTGCAATAGAACAAATAAAGAAAGATACAAGAACAACATAGCAACGAAGGTGGAGGAATGAGAGCCACGGCAGATGGACGGCCAGACAAATAAAAGACCTACACTCATCTACACAATCCAGCTGTTATCCGTTAATGGATTCTTCAAAAAGTACCTCCACAGAATAGGAAAAGACAGAAGACGACGCTGAACAAAACCTGGCCATAGAAAACCTGGTTGGCCCAATAAACGTGGAAAATTAAAAAAAAAATAAAAAAGGAACGTCAGATAATAACTTATGTCGCTTTTCACGACGATATCTTGCAAATAAGAAAGTTTTGCCAAGAAGGAGTTGAGTTTGATCGGTCCAGCTTGTCGCGCTGATAACTAATTCTGATTTTCTATATATACTCAGATAAATATATATATATTATAGGGTGTCCGACATGTCCTTTATGGTGTTATAAATGTCGAGAATATTGCTGCCGGTTGCGTATCAATTGAGGGGACCCAAATCAGTCTCTCACACGTCGTTCTTAAGTGTTGGCCATCTCTGTGACGTCGTTGTGACGAATTTTGCGGAAAGATCTTGGCCTACATCCTTACAAGATGAAATTGACGCAAGAACTGAAGCCGCTTGACCACCAGAATCATCGTATGTTCTTGAATTAAGAATATGCAATATTGGTCAGGCGGCAATCCACACGTATTCCATAAGTCACCATTGCATCCCGAAAAACTTACGGTTTGGTGCGGTTTAAGGGCCGGTGGCGTCATTGGGCCGTAATTCTTCCGTGATGATCGAGACAGGCATGTTACTGTGAATGGGAATCGCTACCGCTCAATAATAACCGAATATCTGTGGCTCGAATTGGATGATATAGACTTGGACAATATGTGCTTCCAACAGGACGGCGCCATAAGCTACACAGCGAATGTAACAATCCATGTATTAAAAACCAAGTGTGGTGAATGCATTATCTCACGAAATGGCTCAGTGGGGTTACTTCAAGCCTGTGGGGCTACGTCTATTTTACAAGCAAGGCTGCTAAATACTAATTTAAAATTATATTCAATGAATTTCGAATTTTTAAGTACCGCATTCCGCAGAGTAAAACATTTTTTGTAATTTTTTAATAAATAATTTTAAACTTTTGCAAAGCTGGAACACTCCTAGCTAAATAATGTTTATCCCTTCGCATAATAAATCTCGCTTATACCATCATCTACGCTTGCGATGAAAGTGAAGAGCGACCAACTATTTCTATTACAATTATGACAAAATTCAATACCATCCACTTGTATTATGGGAAACTGGGTTGCAGTCGTCAACCAAATTCTAAAATTGAATAAAAGATATAATTCTTTCCAACAACACTTCGGTTGAACAAATGTTTAACCAACGCAAACGCTCATAATTTGCGTTGCAAAGGCCATACAAGAGAGCAATGCCGAGGAAAAAGCAGACTAACACGAAAATAGCAAAGTAAATAGAAAAAATTGTAAAAGTCTAACAAAAAAATTTGAAATTCTCGCTAAGTAATCCGCACAATTGGTCGCCGCAGGTCGCAGGCAGCACTGGGCAGCTACTCGCATACCTATATTTATATATATGTACAAGTATGTAAGTACATACACTTTCGGCAGGACATGCGGCATGTGCTGCTGCCTTTAGTTGATATTTTGAGCAAACACTTTTATTTCGTTTCTGTGCTTTTGATTCCATTTCTCGAGATTTTCGTCACTGGTTCGTTGATAGAGGCAGCGGTTTCATTATTATTACTTTTCTTTCGTCATAAAAGTAATTTTGTGTAAAATCTTTTAGCTCTTTCTCCGTGCTCTCGATTTACAGCAAGATAGAGCTGCTGTGCCGTTGGGGGCTGTGTCCACATTTACTGGCCACTTGAAGTTTTCTATGCCAATGGGCATTTACGTCCAGCTGTGTTACACAAAAATACTTTTTTTGCGTACATTTTGCTTGAAAGCGCCAGAAAAATAGAAAGGAACAAAGAAAATATCTCGCAGTGGTGCGGAGCGAACGAGTTCAACGGTCGTCACTTGTTCAGCCCATAAAGTGCTTAGTACACTAACTGCTAACTGCCTTTGCCGACGAGCAGCAAACTCTTGGTCACAACACACACACACACACACAATCACACATACGACACTGTCACACTGCTAGCCAATTTAGTTACCGAGCAGCTTGGCTAACAAGAAATGACAAGCCTCTCGGCTATTTTGCGGAAGTTATGAGATTAAAAAGAAAGAATCTGAAGGGCCAAAGCAAATAGAGTCAAAAGAAATGTTACAACCCAGTTGCACTTGCAAGTTATCACGGCTAGTGCATTGTATGTTTCGGAATATGGGTCAAGGCAGATTTTATGGAAGCAAGCACACTACGCCAGCGAAACGTATAGAAAAATATTATCAGTGAGTGCAAGTTATGGAATTCAAAGAAAACAGAAGATTGCTCTTGCATTCTCTTAACATGGCCAGTTGAAGAGGCGCTTTGATGGTCAAGAATTCTTATGAGCCCTACAAAGCTTCGGCAACAGGGTAAAACAAGAGAAAAACAATCACTGCATCACGTTAAAAGCTTTCAGGCATTCGCTTGTTGCAATTTTTGCGCCAAATCGTTGCCACCTAGTCCAACAGGTGCGGTCAAAAAGTAGCTGGGGAAGAAAGTAGACGCTGAATGGAAATTGGCAAAATTGCGACCACAAAAAGTGCGTGCAAATTGTATTCATATTCCAATAAGCAGAAAAATCGTCTGTAAAGAAAGTGAAAGTTAATCGCGGCAGCAAGTAAAAAAGCACGAGTAAAATCTGAAGTGGCTGAAATGCGGGCAGAAAAGAAATTTCGTTCGAAGTAACGAATGAAAGTAGAACTGAACGGATGAGTAGATAAAGCAATGCGAAGAAATAAGTGAAAGTTAGGCTAAGCGCCGGAGCATATGCAATACAAGTGGCAATTATGGTCTGGCTGCACACTTGACGGCAAGAAATGAAAAGTTTATTGAATTTTTCTACAGACAAGAGCTAACAATGAAAACGATGAATTGTGCAAATTTGAATCGTATATTAAGATCAGTACAAGCAGAGGTAAGAGCTTGATTTGAAAGAAGAAATTAAAACTTGTCAACCGTTTTGTTCAAAGGAATAAGCAATCAAGAGGTTAGTGGATTTCAAAATATTAATAACGAGAGAAATACGGAAACAGCGACTATTAAGGATTGGCACGTAAATGAATGAATTATGAATTTGGAATTTAGAATTAAGAATTATGAATTGTGACTTATGAATTATGACTTATTAATTGTGAATTATGAATTATGAATTGTGACTTATTAATTATGAATTATGAATTGTGACTTATTAGTTATGAATTACGAATTATGACTTATTAATTGTGAATTATGAATCAGGAATTATGATTTATAAAATATGAATTATGACTAACTAATTGTGAATTATGAATTATGACTTATTAATTGTGAATTATGAATCAGGAATTTATAAAATATGAATTATGACAAACTAATTATGAATTATGCATTATGACTTATTAATTGTGAATTATGAATTATGACTTATTAATTGTGAATTATGAATTATGAATTGCGACTTATTAATTATGAATTATGAATTAGGACTTATTAATTGTGAATTATGAATTTAATTATGAATTACGAATTATTAATTACGAGTTAAGAATTATAAATTATGAATAAAGAATAAAGAATTTATTTATTTGACTTCTAAAGCTTGAAGAGAGTCTGGTTTATTACTAGAACCAATAGCATCAATAACCCCTCAAGAATTAGGCTTATGGTGTTAAATCATAACTTCTTGGAGGTCATTCAAAGTCACAATTTCTTGAAATAGTAGATTTTCCAAGATTTGCTGGCAATAATTCGGTTGTTGCAAGTGCTGTGTGGCACGTGACAGTAACCCTACCACCAGCTACATTTCGAAAATTGTCGAAACGACACTTGGAAATCATATCATCCCTATTGAAAACCCCGGTATTATCATTTTAAATTATATTTTTCGAGTTTCATTTCTCTAACAAAACAATGAGGTAGAAAATGAGTAAGAGTCCATTCAAAAGGGTTTGCAAATTGACAGACTAATGCTGAGGAATTAAAGCATCGGCGGTACTCACTCAGGCAAAACGGTTTCTTTACAAATAAAACAGAAACTGTAAAAAAAATCCATGGTAAATAATCTTTTATATTTTGCCAAAAGGGCGTTGAAATTAATTGAAGCGCAAAAAGGTTATAATAACAGCGGTTAACGAATGAACTGTGCAGTGTTAAGTCTGAAGATGTGGGTCATTTAGTGGAAATAAAATACCGAAATCGAACGCCAGCTAATAATGATTTTGCTTTCATTGCCTTAATTAGATTTTAGTTGTTCTTTTGCTGTTGCTTCTTTAACAGCATAAAAATAAGGCAAATAAGTGGTCATTTAACCAACACAATTCTTATCAAAGACCTCCCAATGAGCCTACGCACGTAAAGTACTAAACTCCAGTGACTTACGTGCCATTAGTGAGATAATAATCGCGAATTATGCACCCATTATAGATATTTAATGGAGACCTAATATTATCGGATTGCTGGTACCATGCAATATTACGCTGACGTTTCAATTAATTACATACATTCCTATAGTGATATGACACATTCTAACTAATTTACTATGCAATATGCAAATATTTGTAAAAGTGATAAAGTGCGGCAAGTTAAGACATTGCGTTGATTAATTGACTCTATCGCGAATAAGCAAATCAGTGTACTAAATCCATAAGGAAATTTACTTAATTATGCATCTGTATTTAATTTTCGCTCATATTTTGTAGGACTAGTTATGTACTTAAACAATCTATATTTCATAAAATCCGTTAATAATTTATATACTTGCGGTATCCGAATATATAAACGTTTTGTAATTTCTTATGCTCTTTGCAGGTAACTATAAATTAATTACGCTTGAATGTGGTTTGCAACTTAATAAATTACCTCTACTTTTAGCTAATTGAAAATATATTATATCCGCATGTATGAGAGAGAAGCAGTTATGAATTTGAAAGTTGAATTTCACCGAATTGTTACATTTGAAGTCGGAATTTTGTATTTGGTTTTTGAGTTTTGAAATTTCATTATATTAAATGTCGAACTTGCCAATTTTTAGTTTCGAATTTGAATATTTAAAATTTGATTCTTTGATTTCGAGTTTTCATTTGAAATTTTCGATTTTGAATTTATGTTTTCAATTTTTAATTTCGAGTTTGGAATTTGGAATATTCCACTTAGATTTCGAAAATTTAATTTTCATTTCAAAATAAAAAATTAATAATTTAATATTTAACTTCGAATCATTGACTTTTTATCTCTAATTTTTAATTTCGCGTTCTGAATCTATAATTTCAATTTGTAAATATCGAATTCTTAATTTCGAATTTGAAATTTCGATTTCGAATTTTGATTTTAAGTCTTCAGTTTTTAATTTCGATTTTGGAATTCCGAATGCAAAATGGAAATTAGAAATTTTATCGCCAAATATTAAATTTTGAAATTTAAATACTTAATTTCGACTTGAAGGTTGAATTTCCTTTTATGTAACTTCGAAATCATAGACTTTTTATTTGGAATTTTGAATCATTAATTTCAATTTGTGAATATCGAATTCTTAATTTCGAATTTGGAATTTTCCATTTCGAATTTTAAGCTTTCAGTTTTTAATTTCGAGTTTGGAATTTTGCGTTTCGGATTTAGAAATTTTATCGCTAAATATTCAATTTCGTAATTTTAATACTTAACTTCGACTTGAATGTTGAATTTCTTTTTATGTAATTTTTTTTAATGATTAAAGACTTAATTTTCCTTGGCAACATGCGCAATTTAGTTTGACGATGACTCAGCAAAATTTCCAAAGAATTTGTGAATTAATCAAAAATGGAAGCTGAACACAAAAGTATGTATGTATCTATGTATATACATATATATATAAATATATCTGCAACTATTTATTTTGTGTTTATCTTTTTATAAAACATGCCCTTAGGAGCATTTAAACTGAAATTTTGTGAGTACACCATAACGTATACGTAATCTGCTTACTCCGGCACAGGTTGGTAACTTGCTGATAACTTCTATACAAAAATTCAAAACGTAAAACATTGTAGAAAAATTGTAAATTAGTTCGTGGAATGCATTAAAAAGACAAAATTTACTTTGACACATGTAAATAACTTTTTGGAAGTTATTAAGAAGTCATTTAAGTAGATTACATATACGCCATGGTGTTACTAACTTACAATTTATGTGTACCCAAATATAATTTTTTTTATGAAAGCTATCACACAAAAAAATTTCAACAATAATGAAATCTATTGCAAGACATTTGTTTGTCGATGATTGGAAAGAAGGCACTAAATTTTTTCCATTTAAGTGATTATTCTGAGAAAACGCTCTACAAATAAAATACCTTAACTTATAAAAACATAAAATATTATATAAAAACGTGTGACCAGCTAAAAACCCAGTCTTCGAGTATTAAAACCTTTGTATTCCGAAAATATTGCTGTCTCAACAAAGTAAGGTATGCCTGTTATTTGCATATTTTCGTTAAGCAAAAAACAAGTAGCTCAGCGTTAAATCTCTCATTTTAAGCAGTGACAAAATACAATTTAAATATTTACATACCGGCATTCTGACCATAAAAAGCTACAGCATAATTCTGTGCGCTATCTGCAAATACAATTAGCATACATTATTTAAATAATGTGGCAAAACACATGGTTGGCGCACAATAGAAGCAACAGCTTAGCAGAAAAATGGTGCACAAAACATTTATTCAAATATTAAAAAAAGAACAGCAATGAAATAGATAAAAATTTTGTATAGGAACAGCAGCTGTAGCACCTGAAGGCTTTGATGAAAATCAGTAAAGGTATTATCATATGTTTAATACGATTTTTTTCTGTATGATATACCGGTTTAAGGCTGCGTAATTTTGTAGTCCCTCGGCTTTAGGTACCTCGCGGCACACGAAGAGAGGGGTAATGAGAACATTCACATAATTCAAATTGCATAGATTGTGGTGGCGTTGATTTTGAATTTTCGAGTTTAACTTCGCATCCGAAATTTCGAATTTGAATACATGATTTTTAAATTTTCTATTTAAATTTGTGGTTAATTGAAATTTTAATTTCGAATTTTTTAATTTTAAATTTCGAATTTAAAAAAATTCGATTTCGAATTGTTGATTTCTAAAATCGAAGTTGACGTTTTGTATTTTGAATTTTCATCCTTGAATAATAAATTTCGAATTTTCCAATTTTTAGTTTCGAAATTTTATCCTTGAATATCAAATTTCAAATGAGTAATATATTTTACTATAGTTTCTATATCTTAAATTTTGAATTTTTAAATCTTAAATATTTTGTTTTGTATTTCAAATTCATAAATTTTGATTTTTTAATTTCGATTTTTAATTTCGAATTTCCAATTAGAAACTTTTGATTTCAAATTTTGAATTTCCGATTTCGAATTTTGAATTTATGTTTTGAGTTTGATTTTCATGTTTATTAGAGTTTAAAATTTTGAATTTGGATATCGAAATTTGAAGTTTCCAATTATACATTTTGAAACTCTCGATTTCAAATTTTGTATTTGAGTTTTCAGTTTTTAATTATGAATTTAAACTGGAATTTTAAATTTTTGATTTCAAAATTTGAATTTTGAAATTTTCGATTTCAAATTTTGAATTTAAGTTTTCAGGTTTTAATTCCGAATGTGGATTTTGGATTTCGAAATTTAAATGTTCGAATTATGAATTCTGGAAATTTCGATTTTAAATTTTTAATTTAAGTTTCAGTTTTTCAAATTCGAATTTCGATTTTGGATTTCGAAATTTGAATTTAAAATTATGAATTTTGGAATGTTCGATTTCGAATTTTGAATATATATTTGGAGTTTGATTTTCGGGTTTCGATTTTGGAATTTTGGAATTTTGCATTTTGTACTTTTAATTTCGAATTTAGAATTTCGCGTCTTGATTATAAAATTTCGAATTTTAAATTTTGAAATATGAATTTTGATCCTTGATTATAAAATTTCGAATTTTCATTATCACGACATTATTTCATTTTTTTTCGTAATCGAGTTTCATATATTTTTTATTTATAGCGCTTTCACTGAACATACTTAATTATGTATATGCGCGCTTAAATATTATGCGTAGCATTTGCATTTAGGCGCACAACGCTTTTTATTCCTGCGGAAGAATAAATTTGTTTTGTTGTTAACACATATTTCCGCACGCATCTGTATTAAAAATTCAAATATACGCAATGGAAAAACGGTAGATACCGACCAACACTGATTGTTACCCCTATGAAAAGGCAAATACTAGTACCGTATACATACACATATACAATTATGTACACATAATATGTACAGCCACATTTGAGAGTTGAGCCTTGTGACCTAAGCAATGTTATACTTGTGCCATTTGAAATTCGTGTGCCTTCGTGCTTGCTTAGTTTTCGCATTTCATATTAAAATTTTTCGTTTTGAATAATTTACTTATTTTATATTTTTTCAAATTGTTACTTTTTGTTACCAATAATGGAGCAGAGTTTGGGCGCGCCAGATAGTCACACCGATCGCATTATAAAATATGCAAAAGTATGCCGTAAACTTTCAAAAGTCGCCTAAATGTATGCAATGGCTTTACGCTTACATACCGCTTGCATAAGCAATTCCGCAGCTCGTCTAAGTATCAGGGTTTGTCGGCTAACCGGCAAAGTGTGGTGAAACAAGTCGAAAGTTTAATTCAATATTAGTAGACCAGCTTTGCCGGAACCAAATGTATACTTACATGAAGAAAACTTGAAAACGGAAATGTAAATTCTTGCATACTTTTCATTCGTACTCATTGAATTGTGTGAATTGAGAGATTGTGCAATGCTTTTGGTTTAGTTTTGCTGATGTAGAGACAAATAAAATTTTATAAATTAGAAATTCTTATTTTTCTTGGGAGAGCAAAGCGGCTTAACTGCCAATATTTGCGTGTTGCTGAACGTGATAAATCTGCAGTTGCTGTGCAGTTAAACTTCCTATTGAAAAGGCAAATGTTCAAGTAATATTTAGCAATCAAAATTTTGGAAACTGGCAAGAAAGAGGGTGCTTATATATATATTTATATACGTATATGCATGGGTATATAAATACATATGTAAATATTTTTTTGGCAATATACATATATATTTTTATGTTCAAATAGACGAGCCATATTTACTTCCATATTTTTGCGGGTTCAATGCAAGTTTATCCCCAAATAGATAGCACTAAAGTATTTTTGGAATAGAATTAATTAAAAAGAAGAATAACAACTGTCGGTTTTATATTCATTTATATGCAATATATGAATAAATATTTTTGGCGATTAAATTAAACTTGCTGAATATCCTTTAGTGGGTTGCCAAAATCCATTTTCCAATTTCGAAACTAACACACTAAGCGTTTATCACACCAATATTCTAACGAAACACAGCGTCATACGTGCGCATGAAAGCCAGTGACATGGCAAACATGCAGGGGTTAAGCAAACATACTCAGACACCTTTAAGCCTCACATATAAACTCTACAGTACAAGTTCAGTTAGAGTTAGCGATAGAAAAAAAGCGGAAACACAAAATGGAACTGACGCAAACAAACATACTTAAGAGCGCATAGCCTTAGTGCATATATACATATAAGGGAGACCGTTTTTTCCCCATATTAATCTTTTTCGCAAACGCCATCGGAGCTCACAGTGCACCATGTTGTATGAGCAACATTGAGTGTAGTTACCAGTTGTATGAATGCTCAGTAAATTTTAAGCTTAACTTTAACTGCGTATAACTTTTAAACGAATGTTTTTAAGAACAAAATCATTCGGCTATTTTTGCTAGAGCGAACAATTTTGTATTAGAATATGCGCTTTTCAAGGTTCAGTTTTCAAAAATTTAATGCTCGAAATCTGATTTATGAAATGAAAAACGATTTTGGCACTGTTTAAATTGAAAATAAAGCGTTTATTCACGTTGCATCTTGCATCAGGGCTAATAATAAAACAAAAAAAAATACTATAAACTTGGTGTATAACGAACACCCTAATGTACATACTATATATTGATATACTTGAAATCGACCAGTGAATGAAGCTGCTGAGTTCAGTGGAACAGTGTAGTAAGCTGCACTAGCTGCCTGTAAGCGGCCGATAGGCTTGCTTTATTTGCATGTCCCTGTGTATAATTATAACCAGGACATGCACATGCGTCACAACCGCAAGCCAGTAAGTGCCATGTTGCCAGCTGCTTACACAAAGGCATACGCACGAAATGGTTTGGCCAAAAACAATTTATACCAAGCTGTCTATATTTGTACATATGCATGTATGTATAATGGTATAGGCGTAAAGGCAATTTGAACCGCCAATCGGTACAAAGGCAATGTTTTTTACGCCACCAAATTGCACTAGCCAAATTCCATTCACTCGATAGATAAGCCTAGACTACGCACACACTTATACAAACAATAGACACAGGCGAAATTTGCATTTATATACATATATGTATATTCATGCATGTCACATGTGTCGAACTAGACATCCGCTGCTATCATGAACACAACAGGACATCCGTAACCAACAGCTAGTGATTTCACGGCGCACGAGTGTACTAGTCCAACTGTGTCACGACACACTCAGTGCCATGTGGTTTATGGCACGCAGGTTGCACTGGTAGAGCAAATTCATGGTATTCAAGTCAATATCGTTTTGTGATATTTTGGTAACCGATCATTGTTGCTTTTATTTTGGACTATTCTTTGTTTGCTTCTCAAGAAATTGTAGCTGTTCGCAGCAGTTGAATTCGCTACTGCTCTATGCAACAACGATTTGCCAGCGAAGTTTCCAGTTTTCAACCAACACCTACATATATGACGAATCCATTTCCTCCATTTTTATTTATTTATAGAGTTATATGAACATTGTGTAGATTGACTGCAGCGTTGATGCTGAATACCCAGCATATAAAGTTATACGTGAGCACAGCTGTATACCTCCCATGCTCAACCGAAACATATGCGTTTCTATGAAACTTTGGTTGTCATTGTTGTCCTGATATATCGCATTTCGTTTGTTTGCATGTGGTAGTTATTGTTGTTGCCATAACAACTGCTGCACACCTTCACGAATTAATTGCTTATTTCTGCGCGCTGTTTGGCTGACAGTTGTGGGCAGCAGTTGCATGTTAGCCGCAGTTATGGTCAAAAACGTGGGTGACTTCAACGACTCGAAGGCGATTGCTTTTTGCGATATTTTATTAATTAAAATGCATAACTCTTCTGAGAATTATATTGCATGTCTCAGCTACACAATCTTAAGTAACAGAAAAATCAACAAAAATCAATAGTCACAGATTTAAGTTAAGAGATGGTTTCACGCCTAAAAGTCGATTATGCGGAAATCTGTGTTCTAAATTCTTTAAATATTTAAAAATATATTTTAAAAATAGATATCATTTTTAACTTAAAAGCAAAGAGCAAAATAATTGGTTGATTTAGAAACCTGTATATCCGCCCTGGAAACCTTATAGAGTGATGAATCGAACAAGCAGCTAGGAAATATAAAAAATGTATAATGACATAGCAAGGTAGAGTTAGAATAGTGAGTGATTTCAAAATATCAGATTTCTTGTATTGAGTTAAATGAAAATGAAGCGAGCAGAGCTCAGAAGCAGCAAAGAAAGAAATGTCAAATTAAAAGCAGAGCTGTGTTGTAGGTGACTGCGCTAAAAAGTAGGCAACTGTAAAATCTTTAGCGAACAATATTAAAAAGGAACACAGAGAACAAACCACAATTTACCAGGCTACAATCATAAATAATTGTCTTAGTCCACTTTATACTTGCCTATATAAATATCTATCTATAATATTTTCGAACTCTCAACTTAAATGCCAACACTGCACTAACTTCTACTTGATTCTTTAATTTTTTTTGTTAATCACGAACTACCGGCTTCATAATTTCTCGACCAGCCACTAAATGTGCTCTTCCATTTCCATTTCCAATTGCTCATACCCTCATACTCGGAAAAATATGCTGCCTGCCGAAAGCCAAGGCAGCGAAGCGAGTGTTAGGTAAACTTCATGCTGTGCGTTTTAGCTTACCTCTGGCGCCGCAATTCGCTTAATTAATGTGGCGTTAAATTAAAACTGCGCGCGGCGGAGTTCGGACTAGGCAAGTGACTGCGAAAATTGTGAAAAATGTTTTATAAAAAACAAAAAAAAAAAAAAAATTAGAAAGGGTTGTAGCAGCAGTTAATCATTTCTATGAAAAACTGGTTTTAATTTCGTCCTGCCGGAGGATGAAGTTTGTACCGGATTGAAAAAAGTATAACCCTGTATATGCGGCTGCAGTTTAGAGAAAGTTTTGCGCAAAAATTTTACCAAAATTTACCAAAAATAATATTGGGAAATAAAGCAAATAAGTATAGAATAGCAAGAACAAATATTTCAACAACGCCTGGCTGTGCGCTGCGTTGAAAGTGTTTTTCTGTTTTTCGCTTCCGCCACAAAAAGTAGCAAAGTTTTTGCTAAAGTTTTTAATCAAATTTTCGTTGATACCAAACAACGCTGGCTGTGAAAATGTCGCTTGGGGCGACATTGTGATTGCCATCAGTGGTGATTTCGGCCTCCCGCAGGTTATCTACAATTACCGATGGGCTTGGTGGCCATTATACGCTTAACTTGCGGTTTCTTGCGCTGACTTTGTTTAATTAGAAATGCACAGCGGATATTGACCGACTTACATTCCGTAGGGGATTAAATTTTTGGCACTTTAAATAAACTTTCGCATTCATGAATATTTGTATATATTAAACAAGGTGGAGGAAAGATTCTATAAAATATTTGGAATTTGGTTAAGCTGCTGGGTACCGAGTTGTGTTAAAAAAATACTTGTTTAAATTAATATTTTTTTTTTTACTTTGAAATATTTATTTTTAGATTAATTTTGCAAACAAAAAGCTTTAAATATTTAAACCTTTAAAAATATAAAATTTTTAAAACTATTTAAATTGAAATAATTTTGTTTTTAATTTAATTTTTTTAGCAAAAAAAAATTGATAATATTTTTTAAAAATACTTTAGTGTGATATTCATGTTTTTTTAATATATTTTTTTAATTTTATTTTTAAGTTATAGATTTCCTTAATTTCAAATTTTAGAAAATGTGGCAACCTTCACTTTATTTTACCTTGTGAAAGTTTAGTACAATATTTAAAAAAATAAATACGATAATATATTTAAAATTTTTGCTTTTCAAAATATGGCAACCCTAACACTAAAAAAATTAAAAAAAAAATATTATAATATTATTTGTAAATTTTTAAATTCTCAAAAATATGGCAACCTTTCGATTTTACTTTGCTATAAGCTATTATAAAATTTTAGGTTATCGCCCTTTTTTTAATTATGTTTCTTAGTTATATAAATTTCTTTCTTTAAAATTTTAGAAAATGTGGCAATCTTAAAATTTTTCTTAACACTAAAAAAATTAAAAAAATTGGCATATTATTTTTTAAATTAAAAAAAATGAATGATATTATTTGTACATTTTTATATTTTCAAAAATATGGTACCCTTTCGATTTTACTTTGCTATAAAGAATTATAAAATTTTATCATATTATCCCTTTTTTATTATCATTTTTAGTTCTATAAATTTGTTTCATTTCAGATTTCGGAAAATATGCCAAACTTCAAATTTTTCTTAATACTAAGAAAACTTCAAACATATTTTTTTAAATTAAAAAAAATTTTGGAGTTTATTTCTTAATTTCTTTCTTCTCAAAAATATGGCAACCTTCCAATAAAAAATTATAAAACTTTAAGATATCATCCCTTCGATATTATCCGTGAATTATTTTTAAATTTGTTTTATTTAAAATTTTAGAAAATGTGGCAATCCTCAAATTTTTCTTAAAACATTTTTTGTTTAATTTTAGCACATCATTTTTTGATTTTTTTTTGTTCACAGAAATATGGCAACCTTCCAATTTTTTCTTGACAGCAAAAAATTATATATTTTTAAGATGTTATCCCCCTTTAAATATTTTTTTTATTTCTATAATTTTTTTTTATTAAAATTTTAGAAACTATGGCAAATTTCAAAAAAATTAAGATTTTTTTTTAATTAAAAAAATTTTAGGATATCATTTTTTAATTTTTTTCTCCTTCCACCGTTTCTTGACAATAAAAGCTTACAAAATTATGGGATATTATTAATTTTTTTAGTTCTGTAAATTTGTTTTGTTTAGAATTTTAGAAAATATAGCAACCTTAAAATTTTTCTTAGCAATAAAAAAATATAAATTTTTTGTTTATAATTTTTTCATGAAACTGTTTCAATAAAATTTTAAAAAATATGGCAACTTTCCGAATTTTCTTAACAAAGGCAATTTTTTATTTGTAGAATATTGAATTCGAAGCTCAAGTCCATAGTCATAGAGAAGAGATGCTAAAAAATCTTCATTCACACCACAAAACGGTTCTCATACACCCTAGATGAGATATACTATATGACAGAATCCTCAAACAGTTGTAACAAAATGACAATCACTGTGCCACAATAGCGCTTTGTTAAGCTTTTGATACAAGCATAAATGTAAAGAACCGAATTTCAGCTTAAACCGCATACACAAGCATGATGCTTATGCTTAAGTGCCCACAATTTGCGATTAAGGAAGCATAATATGCTGTAAGACCGTCAGAAATCGTGTTAGCGTTAAATTTACAGTGCACAATTGTGCAGCCAGCATGTTGCAAGAATGTAGTATACGATGTGGCGCCATAAATACACGTACCATATATGTATGTAGGGATGATACCACAAAGCGAATATGTGGGTAGCATACATTTAGGAGCGCTGGCTTGGAGGTAAGTGCATGCAGCTAAGCTAATTTAGAGAGAGAATTTATGTATTTCGAAGAACCAGCGTAAAGAAAAATAAGCAGCTTGCCAACAAAGGCGCACACATGCTTACCTATACATACAAACGCACGCACACACAGGCAAAGAGAGGCTTTATGTGCATTTAGACAACATATATGCTAGTAAACTGCGATATTTATGAGTTCCAAAGGAGAAAGATGCCAAAAATGTTTGTGGGTAGCCACATCAATCCGCGCCACATACGACTACACAAACAGGCAAGCGTGTATGTATACATTTATGTAACTACACACACAAACACAGCGCATAAAACGTCAGTGGCAGCCTTGCGGGTGTAGTGCAGCAGCTTGTCAACTGCTCGGAATGCAATGTTTTCTTTCAGCAATTGTAAATGTTGGCACATGTCTGTGCTGCATGGAAATGTGTGCAACATTCGAAGCACACACACATCCATACGTATATGTATGTGGAAGGCAACATTTTGTGGCTGAGAAAAGTTGCTGACTGACAAAATCCAAATATGCATATATTTGTATTCCAAATTATGTGCAACAACAATCATGCCACAATAGCGCGCAGCTGTGCCGTTACGCAACAATGGTGCGTTGCTAGTTGCAACGTGCATTTACTTGCTTGCCGCAAGAATTGCGAAGCGGAGACAAAAGACACGCTGAAACGAAAAACCCAAATTCGTGAAGCCAAAGCACAGACGCGCAACGCAAATACAAAATGGGCGTGGTTGCGTAAAAAAGCGCGCTGACACATTTGTGCACACTCGCCACCTCCCGCACCACCGTGACTCAAAGTTGCACACGAAAAAAGCACTGCGAAAAAATTGAGGTAAGCAAAAAATGAATTGCAGAAAAACGAGACAGTCTTTGCATATGTGCTGGTAAGTGTCGTGTCGGTGTAGAGCGCACTACAAACGGGGACTGCTGCAGTAGTGTGCTTGCAACAGCAGGTGTTGACAACTAGACTAGAAACTTCAACACTTCATTTGCACAAAAGCCAACTTGCAGCAACAAAAAATACTGTTAAAAGAAACTAGCGAAAATAGAGAAGCATTTGAAAGCAACTACAAGGACTGACAGTTTTTGAGCGGCAGACAGCGTCACTTTACTCTTTTCCGTGCAATTTAATTTAACTTCTCACTAATATACGCGATTTTGAATAAGTCAAGTGTTATGCGTTTTGTTGTTGTCTCAAAGTTGGCAACTTGCTGGCGCTCAATTTCAATTTGCGCAGTGGAGCGCTCGTCTAGCGACGCTTTCGTGGCTAATGGTAAGAGTAAATATGTAAGTAAGGGCAAAAATGAAATGATTACAGAATTTTAGCAGTTAAGGTATATGTACATATGTATGTGCGAAGGAAAATATTGAATAAATGTTGAGATATTGAGATATTGAGAAAAAAAGTCGAGAAAGAACAAAATAACGATCATAATAAAATCATGTTCCAAGAGGAAGGCCTCCACCCCGTTATAAAGTCCGGGAGGAGAACTTCGCTTGAAATCTCCAATTGACGCTGGCGGTGTCTACGTCAATCAAGAAGAAGAAGAATGTCTCATAATAAACGTTTTAAAATACCTATATATTGTAAACTCAAATCAAGATTCATTTTTACTTTTTTTTTATTCTTGATAGCAAGATTTGACTTCTTAAGGTTGTCACACATTTTATCACCATGAACAGGTTATATTATAAGTATTCTAGTCTAAAAATGAAAGAAATCAATTATTTTATATTTTCAAAGCTTAACTATTGAAGAATATGCCTAGAAGACGATTTTCAAAAATTAAATTATTTTTGAAGATATACATACATATGTAGAAGGGTGTATCAAAAAACAATGTTTTTTCGCTTCATACACTGAAAAATTAGTTATTAAACATCTCAAAGAAAGTATCTTCAAGTATAAGCTCTTAATTGCAACTGGAAGGTTCTCCGCCTTACCTTTATTGATTTTTTTCTTATTGTTAGATGGAAAAATTCATGCCTAGCTTTCAACTAGTTGAATAAGAAATTTTCGTTTAATTTGAAATATCTCATTTCATGGATTTTTTAAGAAATTGAATGTTCTACAAAATGGTCTCCCACGATTTTTTCGTAGACCTAACCATTTAAAAGATATTAACAGTTGAAAATTGATTATTTTAAAGCAACATTTTTTTTCTAAGGAATTTTTTAAAAATTATATAAGCGTCAATATGAAACAATGGATTAAATATGGCCCCAGCATTTCATTCCGGAGACCAATTGGTAGTCAGCTGAGGGAACTGCATACAATGAACGCACTCCAAAGCTTGGATAAAGGTAACAGTCGGCTGGCAAGGTTAAGGCGTCTGAATTTCGCAATATGGCATATGGAACAATTTATATTGACAACCATGAAGGAACAACCTCAACCGCGACTATAAAATAGCGTTATTGGACCGTTTGCAGGACGAAATCGTCGAAAAACAGCCGCATTTGAGGAAAAGAAGAGTGCTGTTTCACCCAGCCAAAGCACCGAGTTACAAGTCAATGAAAACGATGGCAAAAAAACAATGAATTGGGCTTCAAATTGCTTCCGCATCCATCGTATTCCCAGATATGACCCTTTCAGCAACTATTTCTTATTCTCAGATCTCAAAAAACGCTTGCTGGGAAGAAATTTTTGTCAAACGAAGAGGAGATCACTGAAACTGAGGTCTATTTTGCAACAAAGGACAAATTTCGAAAATGAGAAGAATCCTATTTCAGTCCATAATGACGGATATAAACGGACAAAGTTCTGCTCCGGGAATCTCGATAAACATACTATACTTCTACCAAACTCAGTTGGCATCTTCCAAGCTGAAGTAATAAGCATGGATAAAGGCTGTGGAGTTCTAGAGCATAGCTATACTGAAAGGTCCTACAAATGTTGTAGCAAAATAAAGCGTTTAGCATTAATTGAACTTGAAGGGGCTGAACTCGTACTTATCAACCTACCTGGAAGCGAACTAAGTCTTACAGTAGTATCTTTTGATAATTATACATATCGTCACCTAAAATGTAAAATAGCGAAACATCCCTTCGCATAAGTTCACGAACAAAGGAAAAACGAAACATAATTTGAGTTTTGGTTATAAAGTGGTTATCTATGTATTGGTTAAACATAGTTATATCTGAGTGCGGAAGCTGAAATTTTTATGCTTCATATATGTAATATGACGTGGTGAATCGTAAGCAATAAAAAACTGAATCTCGCTTTTTTTGATGATACGTTGTTTTGCATTTTCGCTGACGATGTGAGCGATATGTTTAATGGATCCGTAACTTTAAGCATTTAACTTATCACTCAAAACTCGTTCAATTAAAAGGCTTTGAAGTAAAGTTTTACAATATGTAAAGTCTTAAAGTTAGCTTGAATTTACTATAACACATTCTGCTTTACTCATTTTAAGAACAAATCAAACTTATACAAGATGTTTTCCAAAGTAAGCAGGTTTAAAAAAAAAGCAGAACAAATGGTTTTTCGGCAAAATCAATTTATTTTATTCAAAATAGTCTCCTTTTGCTTCAATACAGCTTTTTGCACGGTTCAAAAGCATGACGAACGAGTGTTTTAGCTCGTTGGCCGGTATGGCCGCCAGTATGCCGGTGCAAGCTTTGTGAATGGCCTCTGCATCTGCATAACGCTTTCCTTTCATGGGCAAATGCATTTTTCCGAAAAGGAAAAAGTCGCACGATGCTATATCAGGTGAATACGGGAAGAGGTTAATGGTTAAAGTGTGATCTTTGCTCAAATAATCGTCCTTCGAATGTTGGATTCAGAGCAATTTTTGGTCGTCAGTCGATTTGTGCGGAACAAACCGTGCACACACCTTTCGTAAGCCCAAATGTTCGATCAACATGCGATGAATCGATATTTTGGAGATGTTTAATTCCATTTCCATGAATTTCAATGATGATTTCGGCTGATTTTTGATGAATTCACGCACAGTTTCGATGGAATTTCCGGTAATCACGGATTTTGTTTGGCCCACATGTTGATCGTCATTTATGTCCTCACGACCACTTTGAAAACGTTGAAACCACTCGTGCACTCTGCTGCGGAATAGGCAATCATCGCCATAAACTTGTTTCATCAATTGAAACGTTTCAATAAAAGTTTTACCAATTTTAAAACAAAATTTAATGTTGGCTCTTTGTTCGAAGCTCATTTTCGCACCGATAACACAAACATACTGACACTTAAAACTTAACTTACTTAACTTCACTTCCAATCAATGAAATATCATGAAATTCACATTGGACAATCGATAAGGATAGCAGATTCTAACGCACTAGTCAACATATAGATCAAAAATTCCTGTTTACTTTGGAACACACCTTGTATTATCACCAGCCAAAAATAGGACTAGTGTTTTAAGCCTTCAAAGTACCTACAAACATATTTACTTGGTATTTAAAAATCAAATTCTTGCAACCCGTGATTAAGCTGCCAAGCAAGCAACAGTAGGCAAGTTACAAAAGCAAGGGCAACTTCAGCGGCACCGTTTGAATGCAGCGAATCGCCAACCACAAATTTACATGCACACACACATAACGGTGCAACAAAATGTGGAACAGCTGACAAGAAGCCATGTGATGAAGATGTTGCACATAGCTGGATAAACGGTTTATTTATGAGTCAAGCATTACCAGTTAGCGTGGGCAATTTACTGCGTGCTGCCACAG
The DNA here is from genome assembly GCF_016617805.1 of Bactrocera tryoni. Lineage (NCBI taxonomy): Eukaryota > Metazoa > Arthropoda > Insecta > Diptera > Tephritidae > Bactrocera > Bactrocera tryoni. The sequence continues at coordinate 10,276,127 of NC_052499.1, forward strand.
ATAACAGCTCACACATACCCTCACCCCATCCCATTCATAGTCGCATTTGCGTGTGCATGCACACACCTCCCAGCACACCCACTCGCAGTTGCTTGCAACCGCATGTTGCTTAGCAGACTGTAAATTATCAAATTTATAGAGACACACCCACCTTGCGAAGGCAACAGCACCATTAGCGCCAACTGACGCCGGCTGAAGGGCGCACAAGGACATGATATTAGTACGCTTGTACGCCCGGTTATGCCCCACCCGAGCGCCAGCCGCAAATGTGTGACGCAACAAGAGCGGTGGCAACAAGCGTGCGCTGCTCACTCACACACTAACTAAGTATGCATAGGTGTGTATGGACACGTGTACTTGGGTATTAATATTAATTTGCATTTGCATGCTACGGGCAATTGCTGTTGCATTTACAGTGCCGCTGCGGGAATCTTTGCCGCTGTTCACTGGAGTGCGTCTGCGACTGTTGCATGCCACTTGGTTGCAGCTCATTGTATAGGCAATTTCAGGGTGGCAGGGAATTAATCGAATTAAGCTGAGTGCCCGCAAGCGTATCGCATGTATTTGACAGTTGCCGCACAAAAGGAAACATACATATATGAAATAAATGTGTAGCAAAGGCGTATTACGCTCTGGTGCCAAGTTGATGTGTTGCATTTAATAAAAAAAATAATTTTTTTTCTTAGTTTTATAGCCTGAGCAGTGTATATTTAGTTTGCCGTAATGTCCGTAATACAGAAAAGAAACTACAGAGACCCTATAAAATGTATATACTAGGTAGTCGAAAAACTCTTTTCGTATTTTGTCAATAGATCTGGTTGCAGTCGCATATCTCCAGTGTTACAAATCACATTGTGTCATGCCAAATAGTGTCGAAAAGGTGAGATTTTAAGCTTCATTTAACAAAAAAAATTAAAATTGGAAAGGAATCATCCACTATGAGCTGTCCCAGTCTAGACGAACGATTGATTCTACATTTTACTACCAACAACTGATGGGATTGAACTATGCAATCGAAAAAAACGGCCGCAACTGATCAACAGTAAGGGCTTCGTCTTCCATTAGCACAACGCTCAATCACACACATCTTTGATGACTCCGCAAAAACTGGGAGAGCTTGGCTGGAAGTTTTGATACGTCCACCATATAACCCTGATCTTGCACCATCGGACTACCATTTGCTTCGTTCAATGCAGAATTCCCTCAATGGAGTAAAGTTGGCTTCAAGAGAAGCCTGTGAAACTACTTGTCGCAGTTTTTCGCCGAGAAAGCAGAAAGTTTTTACACTGATAGAATAATGTCTCTGGCGGAAAAATGACAAAAGTGGTCGACCAAAATGGTACATATTCATTTATTTACAAATTAGGATAAATATTAAAAAAAGGTTGAAGTTTGATTAGAAATACGAAAAGACTTTTTCAACTACCCAATAGCTTATAAAGAATAGAGAATTATCGTCAAAATCTTGTATCACTGACCATTACTATTATATATCTCCGAAGACCATGTGGAAATTTCTAGCTGAACTGAATTTGTTTCACCGTAATAATTTGTTTTGCTGGTACCGTAACGTTGAGGAAGACGCAGTGCAATTTTTAATATTTTCATTAAAGGATCAAATGACCGAAAGTATTTGAAGCTTCACATACAGTTAAGGAAAAAAGTCTACATACATCTTTCGATTTTTCCATTTGGCCAATCTTTTATGAAATCTAAAAATCTGCATTTTTGGAAGCGAAGGCGTTTTTACCGCCGACAGAAATCATATTTTTAGAAGTAAAGGCCGATATAGAGTTTGGAGGAAACCAAATATAGAGACGACAGCGTTATGGTTTGGAGGAAACCAAATATGGAGACGACAACGTTATGGATTGGTGTATCCTGGCTTCAGCTGGAAATGGGTATTTAGTTTTGAAGAGAGCACTAAAGACCGCTATGTTCATAGAAGCATGTTGGCACAAAAACTGCACGCAACTGGAGATAGTTTGAGTTTTGGGAAGCTTCGGATTGGGCAACAAAACAACGATAGAAAGCACACTTCACACATTGTTCGAAACTGACTTCTATTTAATGGTCCCGAGACTACTAAATTCACCAACCCAGTCATCAGATTTACATAAATTCGATTGAACATATTTGGCACGTTCTAGAAAAGAAAATAGGAAAATTTTATATGATCAGACCCTAAAAACTGCGCTTATCCGAGCTTGTGTCCAACAAACTTTTTCCTGAAAATACTTGAATATCGACATAAACTTTTTCGATTTTCCTAACAGTTTTGACAAAATCGCACAAACTAAATATGTATGTAGACTTTTTTCCATGACTGTACATCATTTCTGTTAAGACTACCATCAAATTATGTTGAACAATATATTATATAAAAGCAAATATGATTTTTCACTTGAGTGTAAATACACAGGCAAGCGAATGTGAAGCAGATTCAGTTCGCCAGAAGATGCTCTCACTCACACATGCAGACGAGTACACAGCCACTGTAGCTGCCAGCTTCCAATTGCACAGGAAATCGATGACCAAACGGAAATGAAATTAGTGCGCAAATGAGAAAATTACAAGCAGATGAAAAGCGAATGCGTGCCGAGGTAAGCCATGGACGTGGCAGCCACGCCTTGAAGGCTCGGCACACCTCGCCGCTGCATGTGTGCGTGCATGTATGCGTTCAATGCAAACACGCTGCATTCGACACACGTACTACGACAAGTCGATGCATATACGAGACCTCGTATTGACCAAATTTTGGGAAAATATTTTCGTAGTATTTGCTTGCCTTTGCAGCTTCGCAATTGATATGTATAGTATAGTTATATATGTATGTACATAGGTGGTTGTTTTTCTAATTTTCTTGTGATTTTCTTTTATTTCGATTTACTTGGCAACTGTTTTCGTTTGGGCATACAAACACCGCGCAGAACTGTTGAAATTACCACAATTGCTTGAAATTGCTGCCAAATAATCGGATGCTGTAGGCTGCTAGGCATTTGCAACAGCCTGTGTGGACCGTTGGTCAGTTAATTTGGCTCGCACGTAATGCTTGAGAAAATTGCTCCAATATAATTTTATCGAAAATTGCTTGCTCCAACTTAAAAAATGAAAGCAAAACGTGTTGCCAATTTTCAATACTCAATTATAATAGGAAATTCTGCTATTATAGACACAAATGTGAACTTTTCCAGTTCTCAAGATGGCGTGCCAGAGCATTTTCTAAGAACCAATTGAGCTATATTCCAAGTAGGGGGTTTTTCTAAAGCAACGCTACAAAAGTAGACCGAAAGTGACAGTAAACGACGTCATATTTTTTACTGCTCTTTTGATATTCCTCTTCAGAAATGCTTGCCATTTTATCATGGAAAGATATACGATGCAACAATGAATCGAAATTAGTAAAACTTACTTCCGAAATTCGGAGTCAGTGGCCTCAACTTTAAGAGAGCGAATTTTGCGAACAAATCTTGGCTTACATCCTTACAAGATCAAATTGACCGATGAATTTAAAACGCTTAACCACCAGAATCGTCGTATATTCATGGATTGGGCTGAGCAACAACTTGAAAATGATCCGGATTTTCATCTTAAGCGATGAGTTGATAAGCATTTTTAGTAATGGCAGCATGAGTTTATGATTTCTCCAAATCTTACTTACTTTCGTTTTTGATTCAAAAATTTAGAGTAACTGCTTTTGTAGTACTTCGCTACTAACGATAATGCATTTTTAAAATTCATAACTTTACTTGTAGTACACGTAAAAGCAGATTTGGGCCTTTATGCTGCAAAGTATTGCATTGTTATTAGCGTGCTTACCTGCAAAGAGAAAGAAGAGAAAATTTATTTAAAAAGTGTTGGAAAGTTAAATTCAGTTAAAAAGTGCCAAAAAAAATAAAAACATTCATAAGAATATAACGTTCAGTAAGCCATGCTGAATAAATGTGAGCTAGAAGCGCCACTCAAAGCTACAGTAATGCTAACTAGTAGACTAGCATCTGAAATGTACTGCGAACAGTACTTGTATTGATTCAAAATTTTAATTTTTAGTTATGAGTTGAAGCTTAGAACTCTAAACGAGGATTGAATTTTATATTTCGGGCTTAGAGAACCATAAATCATATTAAAATCCAAAATCGCTTAATTGTTTTTCAAAATAATACGCATTCAGCTGTACACTTTTTGCATTGTCGAAAAGCTCTTGCTACCCTGTTGGAGGTATGACCCAAACATGGGTTCTAAATGCATCACCTGACTTTTCAGATATCTTTCAGACCTTCTAGCTTATTTTTTTAACAGACGGGAATAAAAGGAAATCATTTCTTGCCAAGTCTGGGGTATACGCTAAATGACTCATCAAATCGCTGTTTTGAGCGCTCAAAAGTGCAGTTGTTTCAGTTGATGTGTGAGAGTTCGCATTGTCGTGATAAAGATTGATTCCTATTCGGCGGTTTTTATCTGATTTCTTAATAAACAACTCTCAAACAAATGGTTGTGTGCCACTCAGAATTTACAAATCTGCGTTATTCTAGTATTATGGTTGCGATATGTCGAATCTTTCCAAAAAATAAGCAATCATTTGCTTGGTTGTGTTACATGCTATTGTTGGATTCGTTATCTCATCATAAAACCGCCATGCAGTCGACTGCTGTTGACTTTGGCCAATGCTTTCTATTGTATTAATATCCCCATAGGTCTCAAGCACCTGCATCAAAAGTTTCAGGAATGACAACTCATTTTGGAAAACATTCACGAAATTCGTCTTAGAGGTATTTACGATCTTCATTGAATACACGATAACATCGATAAACAATGGTCCCTGATGAAGCTTTATTGTCAAAAGAAAAATTAATTAAGTTCAACGATGTTGCTGAGCTAATCCAAATTGAAAGTTGTAAAAACAATTACGATTTGATTAAATTTTTTTTCTACATGAATATTTTAAGATACTGTAAGTAACACAAATAGCGCTCATATGTCGAAACGTACTGATCATGTACAACAACAAAAATGGCAAACTTTAAGTTAAAGGTGTGAGTTGCCAAATTGCAAAAATAGTTGAAAATAAAAAATATAACCTACGTACTAGTTACGTTTTATCACTTAAGTAACTCATGCCTAAACGTAGACAATCAACATTAAAGCGATTAAATTATGTTTTTCGAGCTAGACAATTACTTGATTATTTTGCTTGAATTGCTTTCGTTAACTTGAACAAAATAACGGGCACATATTGCATAAATTTTCAGAGAATATTAGAATGCGGACATATTGCAGCCACAATTGAAGCACAGCCCGTCGAGTACATATGTGCGACAAAGTTAATGATTGGTTGAGCCCATCAATCAACTGTGACACATGTCAAATTAAGCAGACTTTGTACACAAACTTGCACACTCACCTTAGCAGATAGGTGAGAATGTGCATAAAAATAGTAACTGCAAAATACTCTAACGATATTAGTTGGTCAAATACGAGTGAGAGCGATATGAGTGCATTTAAGTGCTCCAATAAAATTACCGACATTGCTTTAATAGCTCATTAGTGGTTACGAAATAGTACCTCTTCTTTATTTTGTAAACCAAAACAGCTGCTAGTAAAATGTGATAGATTAATATGATAAATAAAATAGTTTTATGTAACAGCTAAATAAGTTATACATATTTGGATTATTACAAAATTTTTATTAAGAAATTACTTATTATGATAATATGGTATTTTTTCGCTTAGTAAATTTAAAATATTTTCAGTTATCATTTGAGATATGAATTTTTGTAAATTTTAATGAGTCGCTGCCTCTTACAAAGAAAAAAAAAAAGGTGCGTGGAGCCCCTACGCGCGGAAGAAGTTATACTTCTTAGTGATATTCAGAAATGCATATCATTTTGTATGAAAGAAAACTAGAGCTTTTTAAATTCATAATGCAGCGTAACCATCTCTCTTTTGTACTCTTCGAATTGGGTTGTCATATTATAATTTGTATAACTTATATCATGGTGTTCAGTCAATTTCTTGTATTCATTATTGGCGTTGCATTTGTATTGCGCACAAAACTGGGCCAAAGTAAAATGAATTTTATTTTTATTTTTCTTTGCAGTTTTTCAATAAATTTAAATAAATTTAAGTAAATTTTCATGTATTTTCATTTATATTTAATTATCAATAAATTTTTTTTAAAATTATTTGCCCTAGTTGTCCATTTTATTTTCTCATGCATTTTAGTCGATTTTTGTATACATATATTATGTCGTTTGCACATTTGTCTGTATGTTTGCGAAAGCAAATGTTCTACAGAAGCATATTTCTGTACTTAAACAAAATTATTTGAACCATCGTATATTTCTTACATGCAAAACCAAACCATACTTAAGACAACGCCACGAAAGTGTCAATAGTGGTGTTGGTGGTAAGCACATAAAAAGTCAGAATGTGAACGCAGGTTCGAATCTCGACGGACTTAGTCTTTAATTTTTGCATTTTAACATCGTAATACTATACTAATAAATATTTTTCTTACTAATAGAAATTAAATTTATCACAGCAATATACCTAATATACATATACATACATCATATTGCTGTGATAAATTTCATTTCTATTAGTACGAAAAATATTTATTAGTATAGTATACGATGTTAAAAGGCATACATCTTTCTATCCTATCTTGTGTATCTGCACATGCTCATATGAATGTATGTGTATGAAAAGAGAGACGAAAGAAATAAAGTCACATAAAATAGTTGAGAATTCGCAAAAATGAAAGACAAACGAAAGAAAAATAATGCGCAAGCATACATAAGCGTACTGTACTTATTGACCGCATTATTTTTGCGTAAAACCTTGGAATTTATTCATTAAAATCACCACTCAGAAGTCGTTTTATCCGTTGTAAGCGAGCGATTTTCGAAGAAACATCATTTCTAATATGCCACAACACAATATTAGAAATGAAGTTCATAAACCTCACGCTGTCAGATAAAATGATATACCTCGTCATCGCGGGTCGATTTCCAAAAAATTTAAATGAAGACTAACTACAGAAATTATCCTGTAAAGTATAGCCTTAATTTTTCAACGGCCAACGCAGAGTATTTCAACCAAAATATACGCAAAGTAGTTGAGAATTCGCAGAAATGAAAGACATAGGAAAGAAAAAGAAGCATAATGTCAACAATGCATAAGCATACAAACATACATATGCGCACACATGTGAATATGTCACCAACCAAAAAAATTGAAACATTGTTCTACAAAAACAACAACAGCATAAGCATGGCAACATTGTGTTTTGGTAGAAAAGCCGAGCTGTGCCGAAAGAAACGGAACAAACGATCGGCGATTGTCACCCTTCGCTTGCTGCTCCGAACATCTTCGCAGACAAGGTTACGTAGATTCATATTGAGCAAGGTTGCGCAACCTGAATCTTTCGCAACCTTTTCGGGCCTCGTATAAAAGTATAACTTCAAAAAATCTGAAAGTGATAATCTCAGAAAAGTTTCCTCTGGCAGCTTTTATTATCGAACGTCAAATCTAGGAAACATACTGTTTCATCGGGGTCGGACCATAGGGAGATCGGTGTCAGATGGGTAGGGTTATCGTGGCATGTAAAGAGGTGGTTAGTGTTATGCGGGAACACGTTGCACGTACATATATTTGCTATGACGGGGTCGATTTTAGATAGGTAAGAGTTTAGCCTGCTACAGTATCCAGGACGAAGCTGCGCAAGAGTCACTTTCTATTCTTGCGGCAACTCGAGCTCTTTGTCTGCAATGTGTGGTTGTTCGGCCCCAAGTACGCCATTCAGTCCGTGAAAACGTTTATGGCTCCACTGTGAATGGCGGTCAATGCTTGTCGGAAATATATGAAAGTATCCCACCAAAGACTGCTTTGATAGGAGTTCATTTATCTTTTTAACTGGGAGCAAGTGGTCCTCACTGTGCACATGTTCGATGGGAAACATCAAGAGGCTTTCCGTTGTAGTCCGGACTGTTGTGTTCTGACATGTCTGTAGCTTCCTCGTCTGCGTTTCATTGCAACCAGGCGAACATCTTAGCCGCACTAAGTAGTAGTAGTAGTTAAGAGGGAAAGGCCGATTGAATTGTATTCATTCACGTATTTGCGCCCATGTGCTGCCGGTCGGCGACTTGAGTATTTTGTTGCGGCTTTGTACTTTGGTAATAACAGGCAGAGGCTGTCGAATGTCACACTTAAAATCTTAGGGCTATTGACAGTCGGAACGACATCGACTGCATTATTAAAATAAAGTCTGTACTCCTTAGTCTTTCTTTAGTGAATATGGTCGCTGTAGATTTAGTGGAGGAGAGTGTTAGGCTCCGTGCAGCGAGGAAGCGAGAAAGGCCGGAAAGATAGCCATTTACTTTTGGACACATGCCATCGATTCCAATGCCCAACGTCATTATCGTACAATCATTAGCGTACGAGCTGGCAGAAATTCCTTCTGGTGGTTGAGGGAGTTCATGATGTAGAAGTTAAAGAGTAAGAGTCGTCAGAAGAAAGAGTTGTATCAATCGACCAAGTGAGCGAATTTAGAACGAAAAGGAACGAAATAACGCTCAGCGGTGCAAACAATAAAATGAAGCGAACTAGAGCATAATAACCCAATAGAGAGACATGAAAAGTCAAACTTGTCTATGCTGCAGAAATGAGTCGAAGAAAGCAATGTTATTGAGGTCAATAGAATGAAGCGATGTAAAGTGAGCAGCAGTGAGAAAAAAACGGTCATTACAAAATATTGTAGGCAGAGAAAGAATGAGAAAATTGAATTTGCAAACAAAAAAACCAAAAAAAAAAAATTGATAAATAAAAAAATATTATAAAATCAAACAAAAAAGGAAAAAGACATCAAAATAATTTCGAAGAAAAAAATGCCTATAAACCAGAAAACATGCCGCTTGGAAGGAAGGGTTTAAAGATATCAAATTTAAACTAACAAAATAAATAAATTTATAAAAAGAAAATGTTTACAGAGTAACATGGAAAAAACGGCCAACAAATAAGAACCAATAAAGAAACTAAAGCAAAAGATCACAAAAAAGAGTTAAAAGGTGGAAACGAAGCGTCAGCGCCGAGAAGGATACAAAAGAACTGCCAGCGGATATTGGCTAAGGGAGGAGGACTGTTTCGTAGAATTTTCAGCTCTTGCGGGTTAGCAGGTCTGTACTGAAACAAGTGGCGCACGTGTTGAAAAATGGAAAGGAAACTAGCAAATATTTACACGGAAATGCTGTAATAAAAGATAAAGATGCAAAAGATACGCACCACTATAGCTGACGATGGCGCGCATAAAATACCGTAACTAACTGAAGAGTGCGTCTTGGGTTGCGGCGTGAAGGGTACATAGCAGCGGCAACCAGCACATGCCGCGTACCAAGACACCCAGCGACCAGAATTCTGTCGCTACAGCAACAAAAACAACTCCCAGCGCGAAAAAGGGGTGTGCGTGAGGATATGCGCGAGGAATTAAATTGTCCGTTAGCTTAAATAGCGGAAAAAGAGTGACAGTGCAAATACAACGCACGTACCGTACAACGTACGCGACGCGGTGCAGTGTCGTGAGCGAAGCCCATTCAATATGGCGTATTTAAAATGTAAACAAGCGGACATGAGCAACCAATAAAGCAAAGGCGAACCAAAAGATCAGCAGAACTTTAAGCCGGACACATGGAAAGGGTGTGCGGGCCGAGAGGAAATGTTAAATAAAAACTGTTAAACTGTGAATGTGTACTGCGTACTAAATACGGCGAAGTTATCGCGCGTGTCACGAATACGACAGCTTCTTGTACATATTTTATTGGAAAATGTCGGCTATTCGCCGCTGAATGAATGAAATGGTGAATATTGGGATGATGCTGACACTGAGGCGTAGTTGAATCGGATGTAGCAAGTCAAGCAGATAATTAGCACAATAAAATACAGTACTAAGAGACAGCAGTTGACGTTGATTAGAGACTTGCGCCCAGCAAAAGGCGTTGTACTGAAGAAGCTAGACAAGCTACAGCTATGAAGTGTGTAAGATTTCGCAAAATCTATGCTTCTGGTATTTGCTGGGTTTTATAATGCATGAGATTTAATGTTGAATTTCTAAGTTAGTATCATAGGTAAAATTAGATCTGTAATCATGTGATAATACTGATATAATTCGAGGGTTACCTGTAATATTTCAGAATCAAAGAAGAAAAACAAATATTATTCATTGAAAACCGCTTTACTTTTTTCCAAAATAATCTCTATTATCCTATATACACTTTAGCATGCATTTGAACCAATTGTCCAAGAACACCTGTACCTCTTCAGATGCCTCTTAGACCACCCAGTTTATTTTTTATATAAGGGATCAGAAAGAAGTCTTTCGGTTTTTCGGTTCTAAGTCTATAACTAGATAACTCATCAAATCGATGTCTTGAGTGCTCAAAAATTATGTTGTTTCCAATGTGTGAGAGTGCGCAATGTCGTGATGACAAGGGATCCATCTTTGGCGGTTAGTTTTCTTGATTTCTTGAAAGACAATTGGCAAACAACTGGTAGTGGACCATTCAGCATCTACTGTTCATTGACATTTTTCCAATGGTATGATTGCGACGTGTCCAGTTTTCCCAAAAAAAAAAAGAAAAAGCTGACAACAATTTGCTTGGATGTGCTTCGTGTGCGAACAACTTCGTTAGATTCAGCTCATCTTGAAATACCCACACAGTTGACTGCTGTTTAGTTTCCGGAACAAGAACTGAGTTGTTACGACTTTCACGAAATTCGTTTTGAAGTCATCAACGACCTCTATTGAATTCAAGATACCAGGGATAAACACTGCTCCTTGATGAAGCTCAAAGTTTTAAAAAATAATCGCGCAAAAATATTCTCGATGTAATGAAACTTTATGGCTGATATGAATGTTTTAAGTTACTGTAAGCAACTCAATTAAACACTGGTTCTTAATGGAGCTTCATCAAAGTTGTAAAAAATAATAGCGCAAAAATGTTCACTTTTTGACCGAGATGAATATTTTAAGTTACTGTAAACAACTTAAATAGCACTCATATGACAAAATGTTATGAGTGTGAATAACATTACAAATGCCAATTTTACGAAAAATTTTTGATTCGCCAGATTGCAAGACTAGGGTTACCAAATCCAGAAATATACATGAGTAACAAAGAGGCAATGTAGAAAACTATAATAAACAACAAAAACGGCTCTTAACCGCTACTTTGCAAGAAACACATGAAAAACTTGAACAAAAATCGAATCGAGAGAATGTTCTACGAAGTGATTGCTTTCAAGTCTCAAACATCACACAAATCCACCAACCACTAACTCTCAACTCTGCATTAGACAACTGATTTTAATGCCAAAAAGTCATACATGGAAACTATGGTTAGTGGGGCTTACACAATAACCACCACTTCTATACCTGTGTATATAAACTAAGATTCATGCCTTAAATAATTGATGCGCTTCCTCCAACACCCGACAGCGACGGCTGAAAAAATCGATTTTCCTAAAGCATATATTACATTTTACAAGGCCAACATGCGCGTGAGGAGGAAAAGGTAATAAAACTCACGGCCATAAAATATTTTGGCAACGAGTGATTACTCAGGGCGCGGTGGACAGCGCTTCAATGCGCGCCAGGATGCAGGAGCGAATAAATAAAATGCCCGTCCAGTGGTGGCAGTGGCATATCTGATAGTATCAGTGGGTCTTGGGAGGGTGTACGGAGTGTGGTTCGCTTCCGCAGTGTATTCGAATGACCGTGTTCGCTGACTGCATGGAGAATAATAAATAATACCTGCAGTATTGAGCGCACTCTTTCACTCTCCATTGTTCAACTGGCTGAGTAAGTATTTTTCTGATTTTTTTTTTCATGAAAAATAGAAATGTATTTCAATTTCGACATCGTCTTTCGCGAGCATGTACTCAGTCAGCTTTTCACGCTGCTCCTTCGGTGAATGGTTGTGTGAATTTAGTGGCTTTGAAAACATGAGCCGGAAGGCTCTAAACATGGTTGCAGTGACGTACTATATACTTCATATATGTATATTCCTCCACTTTGGTGAATTTCGGGAAAATGAATTTCATAATTTCCAGATCGCACAGTTGCACAATATCTATTACATTTCAATGCATGCTTATGTATATATTGACATATTTTCATTTTCATCACTGCATTTGATATTGGCTCGTGGTAACTTTTACTATTGTGAGTTTATTGATTTCGGTTTGGTTATTGTATAGTCCATACTTTTAGCGGATATGTTTGTTTTTCTTGTTAAAAATATGTAAAAATGTAATATACCTCCCGTCAAATGAGCTTATCAGCAGCGTAAAAAATATCTTTTCACTGCTTTTTGACGTTTCCCGCAGGATAATTTATATAAGCGCATGACCAGCAGAAATAACAACCATAAAAGAGTGGAAAGCTTGTTATCGTTAATACTGACTGCTACCGCTCAACTGAGGCGCTTTTTTTGGTTACAATCTAAACCTTTTACAAATGTTTTTTTCGTTCTTTAATGGTGATTGTAAATATTAATGGACAATCTGTCAGTTTAATAAATTTGGATTAGAAAGATGGTGGCCTCATTAACGTCGAATATTGCAGTAAAAATTTGACGGCAAAGTTGATTCCGATCGCTCAGTGTGTATGACAGCAACATATGAGCAGCCTCTTGGTGAGAAAAGGACGATGCAGTTTGTATGACAACAACATATGAGCAGCCTGGGTGGGAAAAGAACAATGCAAAATTTCAGACAAATATCTCAAAAACTGTGAGATTAGTTGGCGTATATGTAAACAAACATACAATCAACCCAATAGAACACCAATAGAACACTTTTGGGGAGTCCTTGACAAGTTGTGATTCAGTTTCCCGAAACCTTGGCGAACTTTGACAACAAGCGTGAGCACACTGGAACAAACTAATAAGCAGCATGCCTACCAGAATAAGAGCTGCTCTGCAAGCAAGGGGTGGCTGTACGAAATATGGAGGTCAACTTAAAATTAACGATCGAATAGTATTATCTTTGCATTGTTTCACATTTGGAATAAAATACGCTTTGGTTTTTAAAAATGTTAACCTCCCCTTTTGTTACTAAAAAATATTTCTATTTGATTTTGGTTTTATTTGGTCTTTTTTCCATTGAATAAGTTAACACACCGTAAACATTCTATCAATTATTTCTGGAACTGTAGCTAATTCGATTCAGTTCGACAAGTTGATCACTTATATAAACTACTTTGAGGAAAAAGTAGTAAGACTTCGTTAATAGTTTTAAAATTCTTAATTTATTTTTCAAATTCTATGTCATAACGATTTCCCCGGAGCGGTCGTTTGCATTTGCTGCTTAGCCAGAAATCAAATCACACGGAGCTAAATCAGGCGAATACGATGGTTGCGGCACGATATTGGTTAAAAATTTGGCGAAAAACTCACGAAGAATCAATGGAGTATATGACGTTGTATAATCGTGGTGCAAAAAATGAGAGTTAACGGCCTCTTTTTTCGAATAGCTTCGCGCAAACGACGCATAGCACTCAAATAGTAATGCTTGTTGGCAGCTTCGGCGATCGGAAGGCTTTCAGAGTGCACCACACCTCGAAGAAAACTTTCAACATAACCCTGATTTTTGATCTGCTTTGCGTGGTTTTTTCGGCTTTGGCACACACTTGCCATGAAATTCGACCGATTGATCGTCTGTTTTCGGGTGGTAAGCATAGATCCAAGCATCCATAGCCAGTAATAAAGTAAAGTAATGATCCTAGAACCAATCGGACTTTCACTTTTTTAAGCCCAAATTATATTTCAAAATGGTTTTCATTGATCCTTCAGATATTCTAACGATGTCAGTAAGATCTCTGACTGTTAATCGTCGATGCTCAAGGACCATTTCATTATTTTGATAATCAGTTGATGTTGATCCTGACGTGATTTGTGGTCAACGCGTTCTCAACCCTCTTTGAATAAAAGGTATCAATCAAAAACACTTGCTCGCCACAAACAATTATCACCGAAGACCTTTTCCAACATTTTGAACGGAACTTCTTAGTTGAATAATTTCACTCATCGTACAAATCGCCGAATGCACTTTATCTGCTTCAGAAAGACAAGTGTATACTAAACACTAATGACTAATTTGATGTTACATTTGGCACGGATGTCACTGACAGTCTTACTATTATATGAAAAAAAGATTTCGACAAAAGAACTTCCGCACGAAATTTAAATTGAAAAGTCTTACCTTTACAGGACCTTTGACTTTTTCTTTTGGGTGTTACAAATATTTTGGCAAACTTAATGCTGTTCAGCATATAAAACTAAGGTCTACTTAACGTGACCTCTCCGAGCCGTTCGATACCAAGGTTTCAGACAAGGCGATTCCCTATCGTGCGACTTTTTCAACTTGCTTCTGGAGAAAATAGTTCGAGCCGCAGAACTAAATAGAGAAGGTACCATCTTCTATAAGAGTGTACAGCTGCTGGCGTATGCCGATGATATTGATATCATCGGCCTCAACACCCGCGCCGTTAGTTCTTCTTTCTCCACGCTGGACAAGGAAGCAAAACAAATGGGTCTGGCAGTGAACGAGGACAAGACGAAATATCTCCTGTCATCAAACAACGGTCGTCGCACTCACGACACTCCACGTTACTATTGAGAGTCATAAGCTTTGAAATTTGTAAAGTCATTTCATCTGTCTTACGGAACCAGCGTAAACACCACCAACAATGTCAGCCTAGAAATCCAACGCAGAATAACTCTAGCCAACAGGTCTTACTTCGGACTGCAATTGAGAAGCAAAGTCCCCTCTCGACAAACAAAAACCAAACTCTATAAGTCACTCATAATTCCCGTCCTGCTATATGGTGCAGAGTCTTGGACGATATTAACAACGGATGAGTCGACGTTGCGAGTTTTCGAGAGAAAAGTTCCGCGAAAGATTTATGGTCCTTTGCGCGTTAGCCACGGCGAATACCGCATTCGATGGAACGATGAGCTGTACGAGATATACGACGACATCGACATAGTTCAGCGAATTAAAAGACAGCGGCTACGCTGGCTAGGTCATATTGTCCGGATGGACGAAAACACTCCAGCTCTGAAAGTATTCGACGCAGCACCCGCCGGGGGAAGCAGAGGAAGAGCTCCACTCCGTTGGAAGGACCAAGTGGAGAAGGACCTGGACGCTTGGAATATCCAATTGGCGCCACATAGCGAAAAGAAGAAACGACTGGCGCGCTGTTATTAACTCGGCTATAATCGCGTAAGCGGTGTCTACGCCAATTAAGAAGAAGAAGACTTAACGTAAGTTTGTATTTTGGAGGCATATTTTTCGTATATAGATTTTTTGAATAATTTTTTTTTATTGTTAATATAATTAGGAATCAACTTCATAAGTTCCCTTGATAGCGCTTTTTCCTTAAGGAAATGTCCTGATGGTATTTCTCACCATGTACGTCATTCACAGCACGCAAATTTGCCGGAAAGAAGTCCAGGTGAGCGTCCAGCGTACTTATTTATACATTATACGATAAGTTGATTTAGTAGGTCTTTGAAATTTTCCAGTTTATGGTTTACTAGAAAATGTTGGGCAATGTTCATAAAACATTTCTAGCAGTTTTTTCCTGATCTATCAATTTTTGACTTAGAACAAGTTCCGATAGAAGTAAAATTCTGATTTTCTGATCGATTTGGAAGCTTGACATAGACAATTCGACACTGTGAAAGTCTGTCGGCCGAAGTCAAGTTTTGATATCTGGTAGTGTATCTGGATTTGCTTGTTGCGTGAATGCTTTTTGTTTGAGTCAAAAAGTAGCAATCATTTGCATGATCCTTTGGGTCGGTCCCAATCATTGATTTAGCAAATGTCATATATGTATATGAGTTCTTGTTTAGCTCAACCTAACATCAGTTTCATATTCGAAATAAACTAAAATATTTAAATTCAAAAAAATAATTTAATTGAATTTAATTGAGGGCACTTTTACTATTTGGTAGCACATTGAAAATCTCTGAAATACTAAAATAAATTTGATAGCTTTATCTATTCTTCTATATTTCTTAATGATAATTAGTTTCCATTAATTAAAAACACATTGATTTAAAAATAAGTAATTAAAAATTAAAGCAAATGCTCGCCACTAGCTTAAACATAGACGATTTGTCTAAGTCCGCTCCATTTATACAGCTTGTAACTATAAGTGCCTAGTGGGTTTAAAGGATTTGTATGCTTAGCCGAAATCCTCAATGAAACTAAAAACTCAAAACACAAAGCTAAAGCATAATACACTATCTGGCTGCAACAGGCAGGGCAAATAACAGCATTCGCTTTGATTTCTCAATATAAAGAGGCACTATAAAATAAAAAAAAATTAAAAATGCTGCAAATGTGCTACTCATCAAGAAGAACTAGAGTGTAACGCCATGAAGTAGACACTCCGGAGGCGTAAAGTGTTGTGGGAAGTGTGCAAAGGATGATTGCTGCAGCTTCAACTGACTGACGAAGGCTTGCTATCATTCAATATATGTAAGTGCATAAGTGTGAACAAGTGGTTTGTGAGCGCAAGAAAAACAGTTCGAAGGGCGTATATAATTCAAGGGAACAAACATAGAGTGCGCAGAAGGTAAAAAATAATAAACAAATTCAGGATATATTGCAGTATGGTAGTGGAATTTCACGAATGAAAATAAAAATAACGCTACATAAGCTTATGTAGGTCGATTCTAGGTAAATTTTTCAATAAAATGAAAGTATTAGGTGAAAAAGTGTGGTAGCACCTGTGCATATATATATATATATATATATATATATATATATATATATATATATAAATTAGCTGTTCGCAGAGCCAAGATATCCGGAAGAAATGTTTATTAAGTATTTTAAGTATAAATTCTTAAAATTCTTAAAAAAATATTCAAGTTAAGCAAAGTCTGAGAATTGTTGAAGTAATATGCATAAGTCTATGTAGTACATGTAAGTATGTGACCGAATCATGAAAAAATTGCTGGAAGCCAAACTAAAGCAGTGGGTCCTTTAAAGCCTGCACAACTCAGCTTCCACCCAACTGGTTTTATTTATGGTAAACAAAATATATGAAAAAACTACAACTGAGTGCGTGCGCGTATCTGAGCCACTCAGCCGGTTTTGACTATTCACTAAGTGCGCTATTTGTCTGCGCCTGTGAATGACTGTCAGTTTTTCTGCCACTTGCACACGCTAAATCGACTTTTGTGCTCATAAAATACTCAATTTTTTCTTATGCTTGTTGTGTTATAAAAAATGCCATAGAAGAGAGAGTGTGTAGGAAATGCATTGCGAGCTTTTTGAGTTGCCTAGTAACTGCGCTCATTTTTTCCAAGCAGACGCTTTGCAGTATAAGGCATTTGAGCGTTTTCCGAAAAAGTTTCAGAAATATTGTAGAATCATTTCAAATCGCTAATAAACCACAAAACTTAATTTTTACAAAATGTTATGGGTTCTAAGGTACTTTGAATTTAAAAAAAAAATATTTTAATGTGCTGAATTGTAAGGGCATATGTGTTGCGGCCTGTAGCCGCAACGAAGCTGAATTTATAATCCGCCAAGTACCGTCGGCAGCATTTCTCAAAATTAATTGGGGGTTTTATTCCGGCACTGCAACAACAGTAAAACGACATGTTTGTCATTAATTAATAGATAGTACCTCTACCTCTCTCTAGTAATCTTTTAGCTTACAACAAAACTAGCTTCCGCTTACTAAGTAAAAGTGTCACTATATTAACGCCCAAAATCTAGATATTTAAAATTATAAATATCTATGTTTCTATTCATGAATGTCTCGCCTTGCACGCTTTTATTATTTGTGTGTCATTGACTTCCGCTGGGATTCACTGCGAATGCCAAGAATAGCGCATGCAAGTAAGTACATATGTAGCACTCACATGTACTCGTACGTACTGACACAAGCCTACTTTTGCACATAACAGTAGTCTACTGTTCATTCGAATGTACACAACTACGTGCTAGTTATATGCCTGTGGCGTAAGTTAGTACTCCCTTGTGGACATTTTTCTAACGAATTTAATATTTGCTATGGAGTTAGGCTTGCGCGCCTAGCAATATGTAAGAATTTATTTCCAAATTGCCTCAACAAAGGCAGAAGAAACAAAAATACGTAATAATTTGACACAAAACAAGAAATCAAATGACATCAAGGCGCATCTGTAATTCAGCCGAGGCCAATATTAATGAGGTTATATATATCCTTTGCAAAGGAGGATTGACGACGAGAACGATGCCACCTTATCTACACTTCGCTTTATCTACTGCGATTTCTTTAATAAATTTTATCAGTTAGCGCCATTTTGGAACTATAAAAAATCGTACAGATACAATCTTATAGTCGACAAGCAGACGCTGAATTCGAAGTGGTAACGCAACTTGCAAAAGATGATATTCTAATACAAGATTTTGCGCTGCACAAAATAAAAATACTATTGATTTTTTCCACTATAACATGCCTTTAAAAGTTATACACTGTTAAATTCATAACTCAAGTATACTGAGCAGGCATACAGTACACCATGCCGTATGAGCAACCGAGAATATATCAGGCACTTGAATTTATGGAGGGCAATGGCAATGCATAATCTTAACTGTGCATAAATTTTTAAAGAATGATTTTATAAAAAAAAAAACTAATCAAACCTTTTTCATTCAGTGCAAAATTTTCTATTACAATATATTTTTTAAGGTCTAAATTAATTTTTTAATTCAAAAGCTCACAAAAACTTTCTATATTCTAGGAAAAGAAACAAGCTTTAGGCACGTTTTTAATTGAAAAGAAGAAACACCTTTATCTTCGCTTGCATCGAAGCTATAATACACTTCACAAATACAAAATATTCCTCATAAGAACTCGATCCCGTTCGTTCAGTATGTATGGCAGCTATATGTTATATTTATCCGAACTGAACAATTTCTTCGGAGTTTGCATAGTTGTTTCAGACAATAATCGAAATTTCGTAAGGATTGCGCGTTAAATAAAAAAGCTTTACATATGAGCACTTTATGCCGACAGTTCGGTTTGCATGGTAGCTACATATACGATATGGTTAACCAATCTGAACCATTTGCTTAGAGATTAGACCGTTGACTTGGACAATACTCCATGCGAAATTTCGTGCCAATATCCTGTCAAATAAAAAAAATTCCCTACAATAACTTCTTGTTGATCGTTCAGTTTGTAAGGCAGCTATATGGTATAGTGGTTCGATATCGACAATTCCAAAAAATGCACAGCTTCCTGGTTAGAAAAGCACATGAGCAAAATATCATAACGATATTTCGAAAGCTAAAAGAGTAGTTCGCGTATATGCAGCAAGATGAACAGGTAGGCAGAAATGACAAAATAAACTCAGCTCGTCATGCTGATCAATTATTTTATACGGTCTCAAAAGTTTCCTTCTAGGATTATAAGCTTCTCGGTAATCTTGTTTTCTTTTCAGGGTATAATATAGAACATGCTTACTTTGGAAAATTTTTCTAAGAGCAAAAACTGAAAATTTAGAAGGCGTTTTTCAAAAAGATAATAAACTAACGAAATAACGAACACCCTAGTGCACATATATATATATATATGTATATATATATATATATACATACTATATATACAAAGTTGTATTTATTAAAAGCATAATACAAAAGCAAATATACACGCATAAATAGCTGTGTGTTTTCCCTTGTTCAATAGGAAAATCACAAAAGTAAAGAAAACTCGTTTAGCAAAAGTTGTCTACTTTTGAAACAGAACAGAGCAACAAGAAATCACAACTTCATCAGCGCAAAAGTTATTTGCCCACAACAAACTACATACAAAGCACATATTACCAATAAACGAGTAGACACTAAAAGCTACGTTGTTTCCACTCGACAATCGTCCATTTGTGGTCGTCAATTGCATTTCTGCGAAAAGCGAAAAGCGAAAATGGTAATACAATAAATTGTTATACGTGAAGGGGTTGGGGAAGAGGAAGGTGTCTGCAATGCAATGTGTATTAAATACCAAGAAAAGCGGCTGAGAATGGCAAAAGTTTTGCACAATTTCATTATAATGTATATGTACCTTTACGCTATACGTATGCGAGTATGAGCTTTTATATATATTTTTTATCTCTTGTACATATTTTTTTTCGGATAGGTTTTTGCTCTTTGAATTACTTTTGGCAATTTTGGGCGCTGTGCTGATTACTCAATAGCATTATTACATTTGTTGCTAGTATTTTATGTATGAAAGAATTATATGCGAAGGAACAATTGTTAGACATTTCATAATCCATATAATTTTATTATAGATATTATAGATATAATAATAAATCTTACACGAGTAATAACTTCTTAAACAGAGATCTTTGTTTCAAGAAAGTAATTTAAAGGAACATATTTTATGTTTAAATTACTTAAATTGCCAGCAATCAAACGCGGTGCTTTAAGTATAATTAGCTTGCTTTAAGTGTAGAGATTTTGTATCTTACAGTAGTTTGAGAGCGATCGCTGTGCCTATGATAGTTAGTAACCTTTCGGAAGTTTCTTTAATCATTCTGATGAAAAATCGCCACGAAAGCGCTGCTTTTGCCGTTTCTTAAAAGCAAACAACAGTTAGATTCTGAGCTATTGCTGTTATTGTAGCGGCAGAACAAATTCTTGAAGTAATTTCGGGAAATGGTGTCGAGTTGACTGTACTTGGCTGGGTAAAAATCTATGTCCGTTCCGGTTACTTAGACCCGACTGTCGTGGGAACGGATATTTTGAACTCGTCGAAGGTGCAGACTTCACAGCCAGTAAAGTCGAACTCAGTTTGCAATAAGCGACATGCCGGTATACCCTAAAATATATTAATCTACGCATTCAAAACTCGTACTCATATGAACACAAAATCCCGACTGCTGTTAAATGCCTTTCAATTTTAAGAAATGTAGCGCTACTGAAAATGTATTGCTGAAAATTTTGAAGAACCACAGAATATATTTTTTATTGTTAGACGCCTTTTCACACCAAAAACTTAGGCACAACAAAACTTACGCTATTTTTTATTTCACTCTCTCACTCTAATCGAAACAAACATTGACGCACTTTCGCACAGCGTCACACGAACAAGCGCAATCTTCACTACCACACACTGCAAAACGAATGCGCTGAGCGAGCAGAAGAAGCTGAAAATAACAGTTAAATCTTTCATTTATCGATTTATCGCACAGAGAGATATTTACTCATCCTTGCTGCTGTCAGCTAGCGACTTTTGCCTTTCGTTAGCTTTATTGTTAGCACTTTTATTGCTTCTTTCCAATTTTCAGATTCTATTGTATTATATATATATATGTATATTTACCAACTATGTACAGTCTAACTGGCAGTATGTGTGTGTACTACTATATGGGTGAGAGCGTGCATAGGATTAAGTGATATATACATAGCCATATATTTATGTGTGTGTGCGGGTGTGTGTGCTGGCTGATGCGGCGCCCATAAAAAGATTGAATGACACACACGCACTGCCATAGCAGATAAAAACGTATTTGTATGTGGGTATACACATATATCCATTCTTTTATTTATATGTAGCAAAGAAGGTAGGTACAACTTGCGGAAAATATCGTTCTAAAGTCATAAGAAGTAAATATGTCATTCTAAGCCAAGCGCCGATTGATTCGTTGTCAAGTGATGCGACAGTGTTTACCCTACGGCCTTTGCTACAATAGAGTTTTCATTAAAAATCTATATGTAAATGTTACAGTGCAAAATACATAGAAAGTGGAGGCTGAAGCTGAAGATGTCGAGGTGCTACTACTTCTAAATGTGTTGAGCAAACGAAAGAGCCGGAGACAGTGCGATTTACTGTGGGGTAACAGGTTAGCTATACGAGTATATTATAAATCTATATACAAATATATGCACATTTGACAATGGCGTGATTGCAGGAAGCAAAGCCTCAGCTACAGCCGTTTTTATGTGTCTGAAATCTAGTTAGGCAAAAGTACCCTTGCGGAAATGTTTACGGTAGTTTCAGACTTGACTTTACATTAATGGAAATATATTATCATAAAATGTTTTACATATCAGCGATTCACTTAGAGCATGAAATAACTCATTTTCAAAGCGCACACTAATCAAAGAAGCAGCAAAGCCAAACTGAGCTGAGAATCTCTCATTTTTATCATTTTATCTCTAAATATACATATTTTTGATAAAATTGAAAACATTTTCCACTAAAAAAACGCTACGCTGCTGCAAGTGCATCGTCGTTTCCAGCTTTGGTTACACTCTGTTCACAACCGAAAACTTTGCTCTATGACTAAAAGTTTTATTATTATTATTTTTTTTTTTGTTATTGCCTTGTTTTGGCAGCATAGTTGCAATTTGCGCTATAGTTTCCAAACGAAAATTACATAGTTGATTCAATTTAGTTGGTTTGAACATGTGTGACGTCGCTGCAAAGTTTCTGGCATTTTATTTTCCAACTGTGTGCATGAGTGTGTGTGTCTGCATTTATTGTCGAATCAATGTTTTGGTAATTTTCAAGGGGCTTATAAGATTCAAGTTGTATAGATAAGCTCTTGGAATCATCTGAAGGTGTTAGTTTGCATAGCCGCACATGTGTGCCCAACAATACGGAAACTGGTTTATTTAAGAAGGCGATATTTTGTTTGAGGGCAATCAGGCACTGCAGTTATATTACACTTTGTGATCAGATGAAGAAACTTAAGTGAAATTCTCAAATTCTAACGCTGACCCATCGATAGCACTGCTGATTTTTATTTCAAAGAAAATAATGTACGTGTTTGCATAGATACCAACCACTCGAGAAAAAAATCCCGGCTACTGGTCTTATTTCAACCTGCCTGTTCTGTGACATGGAAACTACCAAGCAGCTAATGAGCACCTGCTTACAATGTCATGATCTCAAGCTAGCTCTTGTCAAAGTCATTCCATTGGAGGCAGGCGGCTCCTAGCGAAGGCTGACGTATTTTCCCAAACATCGCCTTATGTTACTCAGCTTCAAATGGGTAATATAACGGCTATTGCTAATAAGTAATATAAAACGCCAAGGGTGGAGACCCCCGAATCAAAAATTCAATATGTAAGAATATAAAGGAACGAAGCGAAGTGCGATATCAGCCCATACGTCGATGGGAGACGAGGCTGCTACTACCGGCGGGCACAACGATCTTAGAAGCTGTGTTGCCAGCGGCCATACCTCTACTGCAACGGAAGCAAGTTGCGGTGGTTGTACTACTGCCAAGAAAGCGCTGCAAGCATTGAAAAAAAGGAAGTGCAAAGACGTAGCTGGAAAGCTAGACATCAAGCAATTGGACAAACCGATAACGTCCAAGCCAATGAGATTGCAAAACGGCGTTTGACCTTTGCGCTCATAGCGCAGTAACCCGTTGGGACAAATATCACAGGAACAGTGGAAAATAGTGGAAATGAAGCTATTGGAAGTCCTCTTCTCGAGAATAGATATCGAACCGAGTGCACACGTGCCGTCATATGCGTCCTCAGCAGCGTCCAAATTTTAAAATGTTTCGACGACCCGACGCTAACATGGGTAAAGAAAGGGAACGCTTTCAAACCTGTGGAAAGATCGAAACTGGAGGTGGTGAATCGCAGATGTATTCCACCGGTGCCCAAAGCGAAGGTAACCATTCCACGCGTGTTGGACCCGGAACATGCTCTTCGGCTGCTGCAACGAAAGAATCCGGACGTGCCAACTAGTGACTGGAGGGTGATAAATTTGGCGAAATCTATCAGCGAAGATGGAGGCCAAAATCCAGATCAATAAGGCAGCAGAGGATATTCTGTGGGCGAAGTTCGGGAAGATGTTGGGGGGTATTGGAAGCGTGTTCCTTGACAACAAAAAAACGTTGGAGACAGGTGATCTAGAAAAGGATCTCGGCATAGAAGAGATCATGGCTACTTCACTTGTCCTACAAGAGGTGGAGAAAAAATCCAGTCAATAGTCTGATGGTCCAAAACCAATCAGAATTGGCTTACTCCCACTGAACCTTCACAAAGTAAGACCGCCTCTGCCGAGCTTCTTCTCAATTTAAAGGAGGGCGGCTACCGCGTGGCTTTCGTCCAGAAACCATAGATTGCTTCGGGCAACGTGGTCGCTGAACTGAAGTCAAGAGATGAAGAAAAGCTTACGTTCACATATTGATTTCAATCTTTCCATTGATGCTCTGGCGGTTGTGGCAGTGAAGTGTAGTAAGGATGAGTCCCTACATGCTATATGCTATATGACACACGACTGCAAAGGCTGACGGCTATATCCAGTAGAAAAAAGCAGGCGTTGGTGGTGGGCGCTGATGCTAACGCCCATCATACGGTTTGGGGTAATCCCGACATCAATCAGCGAAGTGAGTCCCTACTCAATTATATTTTACAAAGTAATCAAGTATAAGCTAAACGAGGTGAGGAACCTACCTACAAAGGAGCCACTTTCAGAATCGTTCTAGACATAACTAAACGATTGAAATCAAGTACTTGTAAGGAATCTGTAAGACAGGTAACACACAACCGAAGTTAACATTTTTCCTCATCAATGCAACAATGCAACTGATCTCTGCAATATCCAATAAAAGCCAGCTAAATTTCTTTCTTTTCATATAAATTCGACATGCAAACTTAATGCTCATTTGGCACATTTAAGATTTGCTATTGTGTCATAAATAACGGTGCATGTGTGACAATAAGCCCATATGCGAATTTATAACAATAACAAATGCGATTTACCGATTTTTATGCGAAATTGTAAAATGCAACTTGTTGACTTATTGAATTGTGTGCCAGTAACTTTTCAGCGCAACAACTCAACCATGACACAAGCACGAGTAAATACTATAAGCAATATACATATTTACGAACGGCTGCGTACGTTCGAACTTTTATTAACAGAAAAACGACAAACACACGAAGGAAATGAAAATATATGCATGTAGAAATCAATGAGCCAAATCAAACACACACACACACATATATGTGCTGACATTTATTGAAAAAGCTTGATGGATGCATGGCTAAGTTGACAGAAATATGGTGAAGGCAACTCTGCCAAAGCGTTCGTGCCACTCATGTGTGCGCTTATTTGAATTTGCGAAAATTTCGAAATTTCTGTGTTTTTTCTCTGCTGCGACGCATGCAGAACTCAGCGAAATTATTTATTATTGAACTGTGGCAAACGCGTTGCAATCAGCGTTGCAAGCTCATTCAGTTTCATTTGGCAGTTTGCATATTTGCCTCTTTCAACGCCAAAATTAAACTTTCTGCTGTGATATTGCACTTCGTGCACTGTGTGTCTTTGCGCTTTGCCGTTGATTATATATTTTGTTTGTTCTTTAACAAAACATGATAAAAATTTGTATATTGCTTACTGCAGTTAGTGAATTGCATTTCATATAAGGAATAGTAA
Organism: Bactrocera tryoni; assembly: GCF_016617805.1. Classification (NCBI taxonomy): domain Eukaryota; kingdom Metazoa; phylum Arthropoda; class Insecta; order Diptera; family Tephritidae; genus Bactrocera; species Bactrocera tryoni. The sequence goes on from NC_052499.1 coordinate 10,301,589, forward strand.
GGGGTGTCAAATAAAAAATGAAGAAAAAAATTGCAGGCATCGTAGCATTGACTTGGAAAATAGTTGGTGCCAAATTTCTTGAAAATATCTCGTTAAACAAAAAAGTTTTCCAAACAATGACTGGATTTCAATCGATCAACTGGTATGAGCTATATGCTATAGTAGTCCGATCTAGAAAATTTCTTCACGAATCATAGCGTTGCATCGAAAAATAATGTGTGCCAAATTTCTTGAAGATATCTCGTTAAATACAATTTTTTTCCATATAACGACTGGATTTTTAACGATGAACTTGTATGGCAGCTATATGTTATAGTAATCCGATCAGAAAAGTTTCTTCAAATATTATACCATGTTCAGACCGAAAATTTAAAAGATTACAATATATTTAAGCATTTCATAACCCAACAGTGTTCTCACTGCCGTTAGAAAGATCAAAAAACAGCTATTATTGTCATTCAAGTATTCACATCGCTTAATATTTATCAAACGAAAGATTGTCATATAGTATTTTGAAATAAAAAGGCGGTTTTTTTAATATTTTCCATATAATAGAAATAATGGATGCATTTTTTCATTTGTTAAGTCGATTTTCAGATGAAATTAGATTCATTGCTTTAAAAAAATTTTGTTTGTTTACATTTTTTTTCCCTTTGTACACTACAAATCAGCTGTGATAATGTAACAGATTTCCAGTGCTGACAAGTGGATTGCACAAAATCAGAGTCGCACAGAGAGATTTAGCGTGGATCAGTATCAAATCATTTCAATGAAGTGATTTGGAACTGTCATTTTTGTATGGCGAAATCTTGATAAATTTTTAAGATTAGTGGGATAATCCATTCAACAGCCGAAATCGTGTGATTAAGTGTCGGTCTGAACATGGTATTAGATAGTAAACCATGTCATATTTCATGCAGAAATCTCGCCAAATAAATTATATTTTGTCATATGAAAATTGCTCTTCTAGAAGCAAGTGCCGCCACAACAAAAATTTACGTGCAAAATTCGCAAAAATTATAACTTCATATTAAAGCATGCAAAACAAATAGAATAACCAGGTCAAACGACCGCACTTGGCCAGCTTTACGCCCATTTGACCCTCAACGAATGTGGTGCCACGGCTGATGAAATTTCGCCTCGCTGGAAGCGAAAAAGGTAAATGCAATAGTAAAACAGAAAAACAGCAACAAAAAGCGGCAAGGTAAAAAGCAGATTCGCTTATGCATGAAATATGCAACTCACATTGGTGGGCATTTGGTGGCGCAACCGCTTTTTGCACCGACCAGCCACATGCATAAACGTACTTACAGCGAAAAAAGTTCATTTCATATTAACGGCGGGCAAATTTAATTTGCGGCTAGTAACTGTAAAAAGCGCAGAATAGGCGCACAATGTGCGCTGTGCATTTCGCTGGCGAAGAACGTTGGCAACACAGATGCTAATGAGTATGGCGACTTGTGCGTAAAAAAAGTTAATTTCTTTTTTAATTTAATTTATTGTGGAGCAATTTCAAAGGGTCAATTCTATAGATTGCCATAAAAAGGTTTATATTTTCAATTTATTTAACTTTGCTGTTTTCTTTCATTGAAAAAAAGTATAAATGTTAATTATGTATGTGTATATTTGTAGACTTGTAGTTAGGTGCATATGAACAGTGAGCTTTCGCACACTTTTTGCTATTCGAAATGAAATGCACAAAAAAACTTCGAGCAACAAAGGCGACGCACGTCACGTTGAAGGTCAAGTTTAAGAAAAACAGACGCAATTTTTTTTGTTGAAACATGCAATCAGGCCTACATCTTTATCATCTATATATGTATGCTGAAATTGGAGTTGTTTATTTTTATATGTAATGATAGTAATTAATATAAGCAAAAAATACCCTTCACAAATAAAAAGGAATTACATACAAAAACTTGATTTTGTATGACAGCTACATCCAATAGCGGTTCGATCTGCACAATTTCTGCGGAACTTATAACGCTGCCTTGAGTAATAATCCATGCCAAAGTTCGTCAAGATATCTAGCCAAACAAAAAAGTTTTCCATACAAGAACTTGATTCTGATTTGTCAGTTTGTATGGCAGTTACGTTAAATAAGTGTCCGATCATAGCAATTTATTAAGACGTTATAGCGTCTCTTAATAAGCTATGCTAAATTTCGTGGAGGTATCTCCACAAATAAAAAAGTTTTCCATGAAGAAAATAATTTTGTTCGTGCACTTTATATGACAGCTGTATGCTATAGTGGTCCGATATCAGCCACGCCGATATATAAGTAGCTTTTGGTTGAGAAAAGTACGGGTGCAAATTTTCAGATCGCTATTTTAAAATCTGAGGGACTAGTTACTAGTATGGGTATGGCTAAATCGGTTCAGCTCATTACGCTGATCATTATATGTACCCCTTAAGGGTCTCCGACCGCTATTCTAGGTGTCCAGGGTCAAGGCATAAATTCATGTTATTCTATTAGGACTACCGTTGCACATCTTAAGCACTTTTTAACTTTGTCGTTGCATACCTAAAGGCGCAGCATCGTAATGCTAGTGGTTATATGTGACACTTGGAGTGACTTTTAGGCTATTACACTTTTAAATTTGTGTACCAAAAAAATTGTTCAAGTGCTTATCAAATCTTGCTGCAAAATTAGTTTTTAAGTCAATATTGTAATTTGTATTAATATTTCGTATACTTGCTGTGATTTGTAAAGATTTTACTTACATGTGCTTTCATTTATTTTTTATTGTAAACATTGATTTACATACCTGAAAGAAAAGAAGACAACAATAAGAACATCGATATAGAATTTTACAGTTATATATTATATACTGTACGTATAAACAGAACAATATTTCAGCAATCTTTTAAGGAGTACAGCTAATATGAATAATTTTTATTTTTTTTTATTTTTAGTATTGTTTTAATTTTCTATAGCTTATACCGTAAAAAACAAGATACCAAAATGTCAAATCGATATCTCAAATAGTTTTTGAGTTACAGACAGTTCCTATTTAAGGGATTACTTTGGTTTCCTCAGGTAAAAAACAGTCTTTCCAACAATTTTTTTTCATATAAAAAATTAAATAATTTATTAGAATTTTTTAGTGTTACAAATATATGCTATCAACAAAAAAATTCCGAAATTTCTGGAAAAAAATATTTTACACTCTGCCATTACCGATGTCCCCTCGGAGAAAAGATGCGGCCGCGTTGGCAGCATAACTGCTTACAGGATTATCTAAAGTGAAAAACATAAGTTTTTTTAGTTAAACCCTTAACTTAGAACTTGGATGAAGAAAAAAAACTGAAAATTGGATATTTCGCAAGACAAAAAAATGTAAATTTCGCGACATTTTATTTCAAATGATTGTAATCAAAAAAAAAAAAAAAACGGTAACCTATGTAAAATTTCATGAAAACCGGCTCAGTAGTTCGGTAGCGCACAACTACCGAACTGAAAACTAAGACAATATTCTAGACGTATTATAAAATTTTATAAGGTAATAAAAAAATTTAAGTGAAATCCGTACACCCATGTAACCCCTTAAAGGGCACTGCTAATGTGAAATTTTGAAACAAAATATTTTTTTTTTCATCTACTCATGGTTTTTGAGTTACAGCTATGTAGAGGGTCGTCGTGCGGTTTAAGCTGCTTAATAAGCTCCTCTTTAAATGCATTTTTAGCGAAACAGCATTTTTGAGCGAATTCGTTGCAGTAATAATTCGAAGACAAAACGATCCGAGGATCATTTTTTTTCCTGCATTCTCTGTGTATAGTTCTATACACAATGACATATTGGTACTTCGATCTGAATTTTTGAATTTTGCCGTTCAAAAACGACCAATATTTTGGATACAAACAATTTTCCATTTTCATAATTTGTGATAGTTTTCTTTGATCACATTGTACGAAGAATATCTTCTAATTTCACAAGATTTATTTTAGTTAGGATTTCAAGCACAGAGAAGGCCGCCAGCAATGGAGGAGATTTTTTGTTGCGCCGTCGGAGATATCGTTTAGCTCAAAAATATTTCACTATACTTTCTTGAAACGCATCTAAATATGTCCAGGAAATTTCAAAAATCGACTAGTTGTGCACCTTAAATATATCCATTGAATATATGTATATTCAGTTAGATTGTTACAAATTGTCCAAAAATGTACGATATAATTTTGATGGGTATTTAAAGCGTTGCTTACTTTATTAGATTATGCCACACTAATGCCTTTCATCCATTTGCTTTATAGCAGCAGCCAAGCATAATTCACTTCACCCAAATGAGTTATGGCATAAATTATATTAATGCATAAATTTATTAAACAGTTATTGCAACAACTGCTAATCTAATCAACCCCAAAGCACTAGCTTGGCTAGCGACCAAAGAATGAGGCAAATGAAATGTATCTTATAGTGAGCACCATATTTACATATGTAAGCACATTAATTTTGTTATGCTTGCGTATGGCTGCATGAAGATGCTTTCCGAAATTCGCATTTTTTCAGCCAACCACACCACAAAAAATATATCACGCGCGCAAATAATGCCCTTTTGTTGGCTTCTTCATGTAATATTTCACTTATTTCACTTTCGCTTTGCTTTCAGTGCGCATTCAGCGTAACGCTAACAGCCCTTTTAATTTTCGCTACATAATCACATCGCCCCGGGCTTTTGTTTTGCCTACTTATAATACACATTTCCCCACCCACAGCCGCCTTCAAGGCATTATCTCGCTCGCTATACGCGCCGCACAGGCATACAATGCTCCACCATTTTCCTTTCGTTCGCCTTTCTATGTGTGCTGTTCAGTTTGTGCGCCTGAAATTTGACCGCATTTTATAAACGTGCTGCCGTTTCCTTGTAATTTTCTTCTGTTTTACGCCTGCTTGTGTGCTTGCCTACGCACACACACATGCACGCTTGTGAATTGCTCTGGCTTTGTATGTATGCGTTAAGTAGTGTTCATCATCCTCCAAGCCGTTGTCTGTGTTTGCCACAGCTTCTGCTGCTGTGTTTTTCTCTGTCTGCCTTTTGGCGCCGCCACTAACCCAATTTAAAAGTAAGTTTGTTGCACAACAACAAACGAAAAATTATATGTGCGCATGTGTGTGCCAAGAAATTGGAGCGTGAGTGTGCTTGCCGTGGCTTAAATAGGTGACAGCCTAATGAAAATGTATTGCAAATACGAAAAGTGTGCAACTACACGCCCCGTTGTATAGTCAGGATAATATGAATCAATAGCGTTGTTTATTATATATGTTTGTGTTTGTGCATCTGCATCCTGCAGCTTATATATGTATATAATGGTTGTCTGTAAGCTGCAATGCCCTCTTGTCGTGTGCATTATTCCGCTTTGGAGGCCAACCACTGTTCACTGCAATATGCGTTCATGCCCTTTTTCTGTTTCTTTCTTTGCATTCGTTTCAATTTCCTCTTCATTTCTGGTGGTGTTCCTTTGTATTGGTCTTCTTTTAAGTTCACTGTACCATTTTCACATTGTTTATTTAGTAGTTGTTCCTCTTTTGTTGCGGTATATCTATGCTGTACAATAGCACAACGTGTAGCGCTGAGACGTCGGCGCCTTTTTGTTTGATGTTGAACTAAAAATTCGTGTCTTTCTTGATCAAATGGACAGATGCACTAATATTGTTCTCAGTAGGTACACGAGTTTTGCAGCTGAGTCAATAACATCCACAATGGGGTTTCCACTATTCAATATTTTTTAAACATTTCTTCAACTCTTGCTTTTGAAATAATGGAACAGAGTATAGGCGACTATCGTATTGAAAGAATGGTACGGCTTTTTCTTATCTTTTACTGGCGTATATATCGTTTACGCGGTTATAGCCGAGTTAACAACAGCGCCAGTCGTTTCTTTCATTCGCTATTTGGCGCGAAATACCAACTACACCTGGGTCCTTCTTCATCTATTTTCTTCAATGTAGTGCAGGTCCTTCTCTTCCTCTGCGAATCCTGCATAGATTACCTTCAAAGCTGGAGTATTTTAATCCATCCGGACAATATGACCTAACGAATGCGTCCACTGTCTTATGTACTATGTAAATGTCGTCGTATATCTCGTGCAGCTCATCGTTCTATCGACAGTGATATTCGCCATTGCAAATTCGCAAAGGACCATAAAGCTCCTGAAAAACCTTGCTCTCGAACGCTCTTAAGACCCATGTCACCGCACCATACAGTAGGACGGGAATAATGAGCGACTTGTAGAGTTTGGTCAAGAGAGAACTTTACTTTTCAATTGTCTATTCAGTCTAAAATAGCACCTGTTGGCATGTGTGATTCTGCGTTGTAATTTCAAGACTCATATTGTTGTTGATGTTAATGCTGGTTCCAAGATAGACAAAATTACCTACGACTTCAAAGTTATGACTGTCAACCGTGACGTGCGAGCCAAGTCGCGAATGTCATGAGTGCTTGTTTGATGACAAAAGAAATTTCGTCTTGTCTTCGTTCGCAATAAGGCCGAAGAAGTATAGAAGAAAAACTAGGCCAATGATACACACTTGCAGAAGACTG